>NC_142504.1:1510523-1812884 GCF_057876585.1 Rhinolophus sinicus
GGGAGAACGGGGGTGGGGGGGCTGAGGCCCTGCAAGATGAAGCTGGTCGCTGGGCAAGGCCCCTGGGAGGCGGCTGAACAACTCCAGGTCTTCCTGTCCGCCCCTGACCGCACCTGTCTCCCGAAGGCCAGAGAGACAAGGACACGAAAAACTTGGAAGGGACACGGCTGGTCCGAGCACATCGTGCTGCAAACTCCAAGGTCTTCCTGCGGAGTCTGGGCAGGTTGGCCTGAGGAAGGTGCCGTCACGTGCGGTGACGTCCACCAACACCTCGCATGTGATCGGCCCCAAAGAGCCCCTCTCTCTGCAGGTGAGAACCCCTCGGCTGTGCCCGTGAGGGCCCGAGGGCTCAGAACTCCTTTCCACTAACAAAACATGGCAGTGGAAGGATGGTTCGCATACAAGGGAGGCCTCCCCTGGCTCCCGAGGAAGGTTCAGGCCGCGGGCTCCAGCTATTTTCAGAGACATTGACTGTCCCTGGCCACACACAGGCAGCCCCTGGTGGCATGGCACTGGGCTGGCCTCACTCATCATAACTCGCACCCTCAGCCATAGACAGCGAGCTGAGGACGTGTCACACACTGGCCTCGGCGATACCGTGCGCCACTGTGTCTCAACTGTAAGAATCACGCTTGCCAGGGGGTGTTCCTGAGCACGTGTCACCAAGGAGCCCTGGTGCCAGTGACTGTCCCTCTAAACATTAACAAGCCTGATACCAATGAGACCAGGTCCACCAGTCTCGGGGACCCCGTCCCCCAGGCACATCACCGCTCTGACCCGGGGGCCCGGGGAATGGGGTATGAGATGCTTGTGCCATGTCACACTAACTAGCAGGAGCCAGTCCCATGGCAGAGCTTCCGGTGTCACACTGTTCCAACATGACGTGTGTGCTGGCATCAGAGAGCATGCAAAGGACGTTTGCAAGTAAGACCCGTGGTCCCAGTCATGTCTCTTTTGTGTGAGTTTCTGCCCCGGGTTCCACAGGGGACCCGACAGAAAAGAGGCAGCGGCTCTGTGCACTGCGGGCAGCGGGCAGTTCTGGGAACCCTGAGGCTGAGGGCACCTGGGCTTTGCAGGAGCGAAGGGGCGGCCCTCGGAGAAACCCGAAAATGCCTCCGGAGAAACGTGGTCTCAAGGCACTCACGTCACAGCTCACTCTCCCGGCCACCGGCCACTGGCTCCCTCAGGCTTCACCGTGGACACTGCCCCCGAGACCCAGGAGCCACCAACTCCTCCCCCACAGCTAGGCCACGGTCCCCAAATAAACCCTTCAGGTGATGACTGCTCCAGCACTGACCTAAGAGCCCAGGTGACACCAGAATGCCACTTCAGAGCTCATCCCCTTTGGCAGAAATGGGGACAGAATCGGGATTCGCCTAAGTTAACATACAGCTGTCAGGGTTTGGGGTTAATCTTTTCGACCACACGGGCCAGGCCCGGAGGCCAGGTCACAGGACCGTCCTCACCACGTGACAACAACAGTTGAGATAAAGCTCAGTTCTGTGTACAGTTCTTTAACCCCAGCACCTTCTTTAAAAACTGCTTTTTTTCTCCATTAAAAGTACAATGTTCCTTTTGAAGGAAAAAATGCTGAATGCATACTCTGAGACACAGCTGACACCTGAGAAAAGGCAGCTCACCGTTCCCGGTCGTCGGAAATGCCCTTGGCCGGCTCCTGGGCCCTTGGGATCCAGGGCCATCCTGGGGTCAGTGGGTCAAGGCCGTGGCGGTCAGCCAGCCAGCCTCCTCTGAAATGTCCTAGAAAACAGGAAAACGGAGCAGCTCATGCTTCCAACTTCCGCCCGTGAGCACTCATGTCAGGACGCATCACACCGGGGACGGAAAGACCAGAGCGCCACCAGTATTCCCCTAACCAGAAACGTAAAGCTTTCTCCCTCTGCTTTCCAAAAGCTCTTCCTATCACGTGCACTTACGCAGGGGTCTGTGTGTCCATCTGACACTGGCCACCACTCCAAGGAGACACAGCTGGTGGAAGCTGAGGAAGTCTGACAATAAAGTACCGGAACTGTGACATCTGGGAACAGGCCACCTTCCAGTTTCCACAGGGACGACTACCGACTACCGGCAGCCTCGCTGGCCCCCCACTGCTCTTTCATTTGGCGTCTTACTGACATTTTCCTCTGCTCCAGGGTGGTGTGTGAATTAATGTGTAACTGGAGAAGAAAGCGACACCAAGAGGGGGGCTGATGTGTGGCTCAGGCTGACTCTGGGGGGGTGGGGAGGCATGGAAGGTCCCAGGAAGATGGCTGAAGAGCCTGCGGGGGGCTCGGGCTGGCAAATGTGTGTGAATCCGTGTTTCCCACAACTCTGCTGCAGCCGGACAAACAGACAGGCCCCTGGGGAGTTCAAAGGTGCCCGCCTCTGGTTTGGCACACAGGCCCTCGCGCCTCATCTGGCCCCTCAGCCACCCCAGCCCTCTGGCTTCCTTCCCACTGTGCTGGGGGGCGGGTAAACCCCAGAGACTTCGGGAAACGTGGACTTTGCTGTTTTACCAGTGACATGATTTTAAGTGCCCTGTGCCTACAGAAGGGACCCACTGCAAACACACAGCAGTTAGCAAGCAAAGTCTCCTCTGATGCGCAGGAAATGCATTTGTCACCTTCCTGTCAAATATGAAGCCCTTGTCAGAACCAGCTGCCCGCTGAGCTGACACCCACACGGGGGCTGACGGAATGACACCTGCTCCCTCACCTGCCCTTCACGGTGGGGCCGCTCAGCAATGGCCCAGGATGAAGTGTGAGAAGTCCACAGAGCTACGCCGAGGTGCAAGCAGCTGACAAGGCACACAGGTGACATGACAGTCCCTGAGCTGTCCCCATGCTAGCCAGCCACAGGGGCCACCTGGGTTTAACTAAAACTAAGTAACACTGAGGGTTAGTTTCTCTGTCCCATTAGCCACATTTCAAGGGCTGGGAGACCGGGTACAGAAGCCTGTCACTGTGGAATGTTCTGGTGGCCGGCGCTGGTGTGGACGGGGCTGAGGGCGCAGGGTCGCACTCTGCCGTCACCACGAGCCTGACCCCACCAGCAGGAGCATGAAGGGCCGTGTCACCAGTGAGGACGAGGGATGGGCCGTCGGGGCAAGCCGGGGACACTGAACAAATGGACAGTGGCACCTGGAGTTTCTCAGGTACTTTAAGTGCAAATATTGAGTTACATTAAATGGTTTCCAAAAGTGGCTTCTTTTAAATCCCCATCTAAGGCCCTCGGTCAGGAACAGTCAGATTTGCCAGGCCCTAAGCCGTCCTCAGGGTCTGGGTGGAAGGCGGAGGCCACCAGGCCAGGGCAGGAAGCCCGGGGAACCTTCCAGAAGGCAAAGCACAGAATCTGGCTGCCCAGCTCTCCTTTGTCTGGGCTAGGTTTTGATGAACAAAAGCTATCTATTTAGATTGTCTTACCCACAAATTCTGTATTTCAGGTTTAATCCTGGTTTTGGCACTGCCCTAACAGTTTACTTAAGTCCTAACTCCACAAAAGGCGCAACTACTTAAGACATACACAGATGGAGAGAAACACTGGCTACTGGAATGTGGCCACTGCTGCTGGAGGGTTTCAGCAGTCCACGCAAAGGCAGTCACGGTTTGCAGCGTGACAAGGGCAGTGGACAGCAGCTCTTCCTGAGCAGAAGCTCGATGTCGTGTGCGGTCAGGTGTGGGGAGCACGATACTAGCCACTCAGGCACGTGTGCACGTAGGTGCAAAGGGCGAAACAACTGCAACCGTGTGTCGTGAGGCTCACCTCCACGCCCAGGGCCCAGTGCAGAGCCAGGCTCTGTCTGTCCCCAGGCCCCGTGCCTCCCAATGGACTCAGCGGGGGGAGGCCCTGCGGCCCTATCACTGCAAAGCAATCGCACGTGCCTGACATCTCACCGCAGCCGCGGCCATGGCCACTGTGCCTAGGGCACCCTGTGGTCCCACCAGATCCCATCTCCAGAGGCTCAAAGCCTTTGGCAGCACCCCACCCCCCCACCCCGTCACGAATGGGCGTCGGATGGCGGAAGACACACTGGGTAACTAACTAAACGGGGCAAAAACAGGGAAATTGCTGGATCTTGGTCCATGTCCCCTTACCTTGCTCGGAGCTGCTCACAGGGACAGACAGCACTGAGGACAGCAAGGCCAGGGCTGGGACCAGCGCCCTCCACCCGAGCCCCATGGGGCCCCTGCTCAGCACCTGGGGAAGGCGTGCAGGTGGGGGCCGCGCACGGCCAACAGTCCTAAAGCAACAGGCAGCCCTTCCTCCTCTTGAGGGACCGTGAGCCTCCTGGTGGGCGCCTTAGACAAGCAGCCAACCACAGCGTCCTGAGACACCCTCCTCCCCCCAGGAGCTGGGTTCTCACCCCCCCACGAGCCCGGGGGTCCTTCCTTCTGCTCAGAGGCAAGTGTCCTGAAGGGTGTTAAGTGCCTGCGTCCTCTGGGAGGCTCAACAGCAGCTCCAATAAAGTAACGGAGGTTACTATGGTGACTGTGACAAACAGCTGAGAGCTCTGCGATTGGCGAGGAAGGGCCTCCCCAGGACACTTAAAGCCATTTTCCAAATTGAAGAAAACAGCTTTGCCACACCGGGGACTAAAGGTCACCTATGTTTTGTACGACTCAGAGTTGTTGAATTAACGAATGGCAGCCGTTGTTCTAAACCTCCCTCTCTCCCCACTGGCATCCACATAGAGTGAGACATCCATACTCGGTACCATTCAAACACCCTGACAGGTACACCCCGAAGGCCGCTGGTCCTGTGGCCCCTGCGGATGTGGGGGGTGAGACCCGCCCCGTCTCTGCAAAGTCACAGGAAACACCACGGAAGGGACACAACGGCCATCGTGCAAATCACTTCTAAGCACCAGTGGGTCTGGGGAGCACGTCGCTTCTCTCTCAGAAACACACCGTCAGCGGGAAATGAACCGAACCACGTTTGCATTATCTTGTTCCAGTGCCATCATTAAGAAAAGCACAACACACATTTTCCACGGGGGAATCTGAGTTCCAAAACACAGGGCGCAAGGCACAGGACGATGCAGAACAAAGCTCGGTCCCCCGACGGCCCCTCCCAGGTCCATGGAGCTGCGCTGAGCCCAGGGTGTCTCCTGCTTATTTCAGACGTGCCCACCATGTCCTTCAGGAACAGGTAAGTGACACACAGTAAGACACACTGAGCATCACATTCTCTACTGGACAAGACTGCACGCTCCAGAAATTGGCGAAGTCGGATCAGGGCTGCAGAGGGCAGGGTCTGGCCCAGCTTGGGGAGGGCAGGGCCACCTCCTCACATCACCCCACCCACACACCCCCTGCCCCCCTGCCGGTTTACTCAAACAGCAGAGGAAAGCACAGGCACCTGGTGACAATGGTGATGGTCCCTCCCCATTAGGGAAGCGTGTGTTATCTAAGGGCCAAACATTTAGAGCTCCCTTGGCTGGGAACCCAGGGCACCCCCCCCCCCCCCCCCCCCCCCCCCCCGTCAGCAAGCATGCCCAGTTCCTGGAGCGTTTACTGAACCTCGCAGTTCAGCCAAGGCCTGAGCGCTGTGCTGCTTTAAACGCCAACCACAGCGGCGGGCGGCATTAGTCAGCCAGAAGCCACCACCCTGACAGGACCAGGGTGTCTTCCAGAAAGGGCCAGGACGGCACCAGCGTCAGGCCCCTTTCTGTGCCGAGCAGGTTCCAGGGGCTCAGTCGGGGTGAGAGAGCAGCCGAGGCTCTGCTTCCTGGCGCTACCCTGGGGCTCTGCTGTCATCAGGCGCCGTGGGAAGCCTGGTCCAGGCCTGGGACCTGATGTCGGTCCTTCCCCATCACCACGAAGACGGGGTCACACACACCGACTGAGCCTCACTCACACTGGGCCCGGGACAGGCAATTATTCCGGGTGCAACATTACCTGACTCAGTATTTTGTACCTGTTATAATTTTAACTAGACAAATAAAAGTTCACATTCCTACTTATGCAAATGAGGACGTGCTATGAAAACTAAGAGTCTAAAGTCTGACGTTCAGAAAATTCTAACTGCCAGTTACTTACGGACTACATTCAAATAACAAATATCATTACACATCCCTTACAAAAGAATTTATTTTTTGGTACAAAGCTGATTGCAAAACTTTTAGGAAATACTTACATTTATAAGAATTGAAATAAAACATCCGGAAATAACCCAGTTTCAATGCTGGCGCATTTCCCCCGTGTCTTCCGATCATTGACACATGTACACGTCACTGCTCTCCACACTGGGGTCAGGCAGTACGCGTCCTGTCTGATCTGCTCCTTTTTAACTTAAGTCAGAAATGTTTTGCCACATCAGCACACTTTTTCTGTAACATTATTTTTAGAGGATGAAATTGTGTCAAGCCACAGACTCGCTAACCAGTCCCATTCCATGTTTGTTCAGTACGACGGCAGAACACCTCTGATGTAACACAATGTTTGTGGAAGTTCCCATAAGATGATGAACGAGGTCAAAGGGCGCACCCCTTTTGTAAGGCACTCCACCTACAGTAGAAACCACCTTGGACCCCAAAGACACTGGGATCGGTGCCTACTCCCACCAGTGGTGTCTAAGGGGCGAAGGTGACACCAGTCGTCACATATGACCACCTCCTGGGTCAGGGCTGTACTGAAGAGAAGCCGTAGAAACCCAAAGATGCCCAGGCTTTCTTTTAACCCCCACAGAACCCGTATGAAAGGACAGAACTACATTTCTTCACGACGACGCGCTGCCCATTGGGCCACACCCCCCAGCACAGGTCCCAGCCCAGGATCCCCGGAGCAGTGGCCTCCTTGGGGCCCTGGGCTGTGGCGGGTAAGTGGCCCCTGCAGGGAGGGTGGTCAGGCACTCGGGCATTCATCACGAGCGGGCCCGAGGAGTGTGGCCTGAGCATGACCACTCGGGACAGTCCTGCACATGGCAGGTGGCTGCAGAGCCAGTCAGCGACGGTCTGCCATCCAGAAAGCTATTTTAAGAGACCGGCACCACACTGAGATGTTAGTCTGGAAATAAGCTAATTGTTCAAACTGCAGTCATTCCTCCAAATGGACTAACTCGCTATTTCCTAACAGTTTGCCTTGGTGCATCTCCCAGCATTCGGGTTCTATCGTCCATTCCCCCCGCCCCCAAGGTGGGAGGGAAAAGCCACCCCGGTCAAGGCTCTCTGGGGGTCTCAGGCCCTGAAAACACAACGAGGCAGCCAGTGCTGCCGAGGACCAGGAGAAATAGGCCCCTGCCCGCGAATCCCCAGGAAGGGCCCTTTGCCCACGCCCACACAGAAAAGCTTGAGCCATCCATAAAATCATCAAAATCAGGTATTACTTAAATTAATAGCATACAGAACTGAGGGAAATTACGTCTGGCTTTAGGACCTCTTAAAAATTGCATGGAAACCTACTTTTCTATAGCAGATTTAAAACTGAGATGCTCTTTCCAGATTCGAAAACTGATTGGTGAATGTTAACTCTGAAATGTTATTTGTTATTCCAGCCACTTAGCAGAAGTGAGGGGACAGGTTACAGTCAGAAGTCAGAAGTCCTGGCTTCTAATCCCATCCCTGCCCTGGCTGTGTGAGGCCACACCGCAAAACCTCAGAACGTCTGTGCTGTTCTGACCTGGATGGGCCCTGCCCCGTGTCCTCCTCAGCATGGCCCCGACACCCCAACAACGGAAGGTCAGATGTGCCGGCTAAATTCTTGAGGAAAGAAAACCAAAGGGCAGTCTGTGTAAAGCAGATGGAGAGAAATGTGCTTTTACTATTAATTTCTATAAGAAGCAATATACCGGGGCTGCCAAAAAATAAAAAAATGTATACAAGTGGGCACTTTGGTCAACGTTGCTCAAGCAGTAGTTCGCCGTCATCAGAAGTGTCTGGACGCTGATGGGAACCACTTTGAGCACCTCTTGCCATTGCAGAAGTCAAACGTGACTTGTATTCATCTTTTGTTATCAGTACATATTGAGTATTGCAATTTTTTGATAGTTTTTTCCTTTCTTAAAATGTGTACACATTTTTTTTTGGTACCCGCTGTATTTTCATTACACATGAAATGTCATTTAAACATTCAGAAGTAACAATGTTGCAGACGGTCAAAGCACTAGCACGCTCTCGGTAACAGACGTCTAGGTTTTATAAACGGGCCTCAGGTATCACTGCAATAGGCCAGAGGAGAGAGGCTGCGAAATTAAAATGACATCGTGATTTTAAAGTATGAGTTTAACAAAACACTACATGCTATTTGAGCTAACGTTAGTGCGCCTGAGAAGAGGCACTCAAAAACACTGGTTTTACCTAATCATAGGAAACAGCCATAAAACAATTTTCACTGTTGCTAATGTCCCATTTCTTCCTCTTATCTTATGCAACTGCCTTATTGCTCCATTTGCAATGGGACCTTGAGATAACGGCCACCCTACGATGTCCACCTGCACAGGGCAGGTGACAGTCGGGCACACTGGGAACTATGATGAGACGCACCAGGGACCCCGCAGGGCTCGGTGACCATGACGCACAAACAGAAACGTGGCCTTGTCACTGAGCACAGACACTGACTGAGGAGGCCTGTTTGTTCTTCCTGTAAACACACAGGCGCTTTTTCCAGAAAGACTTAGAACCTGGGACCCACAGTGGCCTCAGGGACACTGGCAGGAATGGCAGCCGGGACAGCTTCATGGGAATCACAAGCCCCACGCTGTAGCCAGACACCCCCACACTCTGAGCCACGGGCATGGCACAGGCTCCCAGGGACAGGCCAGGACAGGTGACACAGGGACCCGTAATGCCCAGGCTGTCCCCACCGGATGCTCAGGCGGAAGCAGACCCGTGCTCCAGACAGCAGCTCTGTGAATTTGGATTCTAGACCAATTCTAAATACAAGAAGATTTTCACACCTTCGATGAGCAAGTCCTATTCAAAGTCTGGATAAATACACTCTTTCCAATGTCTTAAAAGCACAACAAAACAGATACAAGAACAAAGAATATGAAGTAATGTTTATCCAACTGTGTTTCACGAATTCAATGTCCAGTTAAAATATCAGAGGGAAACATAAGATAAATGTACAGACTCTGCGCTGCTGCGAGGACAAACGACAGAACACATCACCCGACAGCCTCTTCCGGCCAGTGGTGCCAGAGATCCCAGGCGCCCAATCCGGCAGGCGTTGCTATGACAACGCCGGGATGAAATACTGCAGGGACACGTCCTCATGGAGCAAATCGAAGTGAACCACCTTGTTCCTGACAATATCTAGGGAGGGAGAGAAGAAAGCTGTGATGGGCAGGCCTCCCAGCTCCCACGTCCACCCTGGGGCCCCCTGGAGAAGCCTGTGCTCACGGAGCGCCTGGCCCCCCAGGACGGTGTGTGCCTGCCACCGACCGGCCAGCTGACCTGGATGCCGGCTGCGCTCGGGAGAGAGACGCAAAGCTGCCAAGGCCTGAGGTGAACAGCCCACAGTGCAGCTGCCTGGCACCACATTCACCCCAATCCATGGTCTTCCAGGGAAAAGTGCTTCCTACAGGGAAGGGACTCAGTGCGCTGAGGAAGCCAAGGGCGGGCGGTTTCACTGCCCCTGGGACAGGCTGTGTCACACACGAGAGCACAAGAGGGGACAGAAGGAGGCACATCCGTCAGCAGCGCAGGGACTTCGCAATCCTGCGAAGGCCTCGGCCACGGGGCAAAGTCCAGGCAGAGGCACAAGACCAGAGAGCAAGTGCCACAGAGGAGGACAGGTGGCCGCAGTGTGACAAGGCCCAGCAGCCAGGGCCCTCACCACAGGGACCAGGACAGAGCTGCTGCTCCAAAGGAAACCCGCTGAACCCGCTGGAGCCGCGGTGAGGACAACAGGGTAACGAGAGCTCTCGGGCCCCAGCTGTGGAGAGAGCAGTCACGGGGCGGGGGCCAGAGGCCCAGGGGGACAGACTCCCCTGCAGAAGTGCGGGCACACACAGGTGGACACGGACGACAGCGGGGGCCACACCCAGAGATGGGATGGGGAAAGGACCCTGGACGGAGGTCGCCCAGGGACAGAACTGCAGGCAGAAAAGGAGATTTGGGGAGTAAAGAACCAGTAAAAGAAGCGCGGTGTTTGCTGTCAGGGCTGGTGCGGCTCTGCCACATGTGGGTCCCTCTGAGAGTGGGGGCGGTCAGTCTGGCCAGTGACAAACACACAACTCTGGCTCCTGGCCACAGTGCAGCTCAGAGCCTGCTGCCCGCCTCCACTCTGCAGGCAGGGCGCTAGCTGCCAGGCTGCCCCCAGAACATGGCAGAACTGAGACTCGACAGCCGAGCCCAGAGCTACGAGGCACATGCACTCAGCAAGGTCCCTGGCAGCCGTGCAAGCTGGCATCATGCAAAGCGTCTGAAACCTGCACGGACCCTGTGCTGAAGCACGCTCCCACCGCTCGGCCTAGAAACGCGCCCGAGCCCGGCACAGCCTTTCCAGGAGCCGCACACACGGACACTGGTGCCTGCTGCCCCACCCAGCCAGGCCCGCCCTCCTCCCCTCCCGGCCCGTGGCCACCCCCCACCTCCGGTGCCCTCCGCCCCACCTAACACCTTCCTGTGACACCCAGGCTACGCCCTCCTGTGGTCTCTCCTCCTCTTCCAGCCTCTCATTGTACAGGCTGGTCCTAGACACAGCCCCCTGGAATTTTCCATCCCTTCTCCACAGAGTGCTGACGATCTGACAGTTACCAGGTACATTCTGGGCCCTCCTCCTCCTCAGCTGTGCTCACAGGTGGCTGAGCATCAGCCTGGCAGCTGTCACTAAGAGGACCGTTTCTTGTGATCTCTGTGGCCAGGAGAAAGCCAGCCTTGGAAGACCCTGGGAGTGAGCCCTCGTCAGGTACGGCCAATGGGCAAGGATGCCGAGGCAGGTGTGTGGCTGCGTGAGACGGAATCCAGGGGGTAGGCGAGAGGTTGCAGGCGTCAGGTACGGGACAGGTGAGGTTTAGACACAGGAAGGAAGCGAGGGCATCGCGATGGGAACGTCAAGCCCAGCGTGTCAGGGTGTCGCGTCCCTCAGGCTGGGTCAGTGCAGAAGATGGGTGGTCAGTACCCGTCCTCCTGCAGCCTCTCTCCAGGCACAGACCATGTATGACGCCTGGCGAGAAGGTGTGGACCCCCGCCAGGCCTGCAGGAGCCCGACCCCACAATTGTCTCCTGTGGTGCCTCTGCGTACCTCAGAACCCAGGAAACCCAAACACCCGGGGGCCTGGAGAACCAGAGGCCACATGACCGAGCTGTCACACACTTGCGAGGCCGCGTACAACCTGGGGAGCTAGAGGAGATGAATGTGCTGGAAGGAGAAAAACAGAAGAAAACGCACTTACTGCAGATGGCCTTTGTGGGGTTCACTTGCTGTCCAGAAAGAAACTGCAGGAACTTTCTGATATCCACGTGCACTTCTACCATGTGCGCTGGGTTTCTGTCTTGAGAGGCGTCTTCAGAGGCTAAAACCACAGGGACACCCTTCAGACATGACAGGGAACCCAGGGAAGCGAAGTGGCACTTACGTAAACGAGCTGCATTACCCTGATTAGCGTGCTGCAGAAACGCTGCAAAGCGCGGATGTAATCATTCGGTCAGCGAGAACGGACCAAGTCCTGACTCTGGAACACTGTGCTAATTTACAGGGTAGCTTCACTTACGGGGACCCAAAATATGGCCCAGTGTCCCCATTAGGCCAGATCACGGTGTCTCCTCGTGTGTGTACGTACACCAAACAGCTAAGACACACGCAGCTAATGGGAGGCCTCTCATTCCCAGGAGGAAGAAACGTCCTGTCACCTCTGGGAAAGGGAAGGCCCTCACCTTCCCATTCCACAGGCTAGTGGCAGGCGACCAACCTCAGTCATGTCCCCTCCCCAGGCCTGAGTCACAGGCACTGAAACAACCTCTTGTGGTTAGACCCTTGGTAATCTGAAACAATGTATCGGTCATCTGAAACAATGTATCGGTCATCTGAAACAATGTATCAGGAGCAAACAACCCACCAGGAAACTTACCAAATGGAGGGTTTCCGAGATCTTTAAAATGAGTTGTAACACACACTAGCTCAGATTCTATTTTCAAGTTCAGGTCCCCATTTCGGTTTGCTTCAATTATCTGCAAATGGAGCATTTCAGTCTTAAAAAAGAACAGGAAATGACCTCCGCCCCCCCCAAAAAACACCACAGGCATCGGCTTCCACCAAACCAGGTGACAAGGTAGCCCTACCAACCCCCAGAACACTTCCGATGGCACCAAGACCCACACGGCATCAGCAACAGAGAAGACGAGGCCTGTAACTCCCACAGGAGAGGAGCCTGGAGAACTCGGCAGAGACCCAAACCAGGTGGCGCTGGGGGCTCTGCCAGGAGATGGGAATTGGGGAGGCCTGCACAGGGTGGGCACCCTGGGTTCTGTGGAGGAGGAGGGGGAGGAGCCAGGAAGCCCAGGAGAGCTGGCCACGGGGAAGGCTGCGTGCCGTACACTTTGATGTCATGAGGGAACAGAGAACCCCCCAGTGCTGAAGCCACAAACCCACCTGGTTCCCCCACCTGAAAGGAATACGTGTCCTAAGGGGATTGTGGTCAGACTCCAAACCACGACATTCGGGAAAGAGAGGAACAACACTGGCCAAACAGCACTCAGGGGCCTGGGGGTGCTGCACGAAGCAGACATAGAGAGGGAGGGACTTGTGTTTCAGAAAGAACTGGAAGAAACTGAGGACAGTGAAGCTACGAAAGGAGAGCATAGGTCAGAATCAGGGACACTCCGACATGACGTGACCAGACCGCTTGCAGATGTACAAAGAGAGCTGACAGGACTCAGGAAGTAACTTGAAATATAGGGGCAAATATCGGAAATGGAAAGGAAACAGGCAAGAAACCACGAGAATGTGGGCACACAGACAGAGCGGGAAGAGAAGACGAGGCAGAAAGTCAGAAAATACAAATTACCGAACAGAAACGGAGGTAGAGAGGATCTGGACAGCAGGTGAGAGTGGGGGACCCCGAGTGCGGCAGGAGGACCGTGCTCACCAGACACCTCCCAAGTGGAGGCCGCACACCTGGACGCCAGAGACAGTGGGGAAATGCCGGTACCTATCCACGCCCCCTCCCCCACGAGCAAGTCCCAGCCACGCCCACAGGAGGCGGAGCCAGAATTGAGCTGACAGCACCACGTCATGGTGAAGACGTGGGCAGGACAGCGCGGGAAGCCTGCACAGGGTGCTTGTTTCTGCTGCTCGCACCCGACTCACACAGCCCATCCCCGCGGCCACGGCTCCCATAAAGGAAAGGAGGGAGGGTGGGGCCTCAGCACGTGGCTTCAGCTCCCCATGGGACAGGTGTTTTCCACGTACTGAGTCGCACTCAGCGGCCTTACGTCCCCTGCCTGTCACCTTCAGACACAGACCCTGTCACCCGGGTAGACGTCCTCAGGCCCTTGGCTCTACTTCCCACACATGACAACTTTCCATGTAGGAGGGCAGATGGCAGCAGGCATGCCAAACACTTTTGTTTGTTTTTAAATACTCTGGAGAAAAACACTTCTGATGATTTTCTCTACCCAGGCTACTGGGCCAACTCATTGCCCTTGGACAGAAAGAACAAAACAATGGGGTCCGCAGATGAATTGCCTGGCCTGGCCTCCTCTCCTGGGCCTCTCGGAAGCTGTCTCAGGTCCCCAGGGCCCCTGCCCTGGCAGTGGAAGCTTCCCGCCTGACAACTGGGTCAACAATGGTGCAGTGAGGGGAGCACCCCAAGCGCAGCACAGCTCCCACTGCGGCAGCGGAAGCCGACTGCAAGTTCAAATGACATCTAGGCGACTAAGCCAAGAACGACAATCTCTCTTACGTGAGCACCGTCACAGATACGAACGGCCCACAAACGGTTCCGAGGCCTCGGAAAACCTTTGCAATTCCAAAGATCACTTGAAGGTACATTTCATTCCAGGTCCATGTGACACTTACTAACCGCCTGCTGGGTGACAGTCCTACAGTGGTGGCCGGGACACAAAGATGGTTGAGATAGCGTTTCCCTTTCCGATGCTGGCAGGTCACTTAGCGTGGAGCACTCAGCACAGACTTACAGCGAATGGCGAGAGGCTAAGCGTGGGGGGCGGGGGGGAGGTGGGACACAAGACAGCGAGTGTGAAATGGCCGAGACAGAGCCTGGAAAGAGCTGGCAGTGTGGGGAAGAACAAGAGTCGAGGGAGGTTTTGCAGGGACGGTGTGGCCACGTGACAAGGGACGAGGCCAGGCAGATGAAGATCAAAAGTGGACACTTCGTCAGGCTGATGGCGGTTTTTAGAACATTCGGGACATAATCAAATGTTTGGGGTCAAGTAAAGGAAGAATTCAAATTCAAAGAATCCTGGGGGTGACTGGGGACCATCCACACCCTTCCCCAGCACTGTCACATGCTGTAGCATTTTGTTACACGGTAGTGGACCAACCGCCACATAAGCAAACAGCAAAGGAAATACGTCCATGTACTTGGCAGACAGCTGATGAGGGGGAGACGGCGTGGGCTGGGGGGCTCCGTGCTGGGCTCGCTGAAACGTCCACTAAGCAGACAGGACACTCCTCACTGCCAGTGTCAGTGATTCATAAAACACATACATGCAGCAGGCAAGCTGCGATGTTTGTCCAAAACACAAGTGAAGGAAGCCAGAAGTTGGCTATATTGTTAACATGCTATAAATACAAGTGTGATGGACCAGGGCAAACATAAAAGCCTCCCCCGGGAGGGAGAGGAAAGCACCAGCACAGGTTTCCCGGACACCGTGAAACTGCAGCTCTGAACAACAGGCCGGTGAGGGCGCCCGCCGCACCAGGCCTCCGGGTACCCACAGGGGACCCAAACCTGTGGCAGGCATGCAGCCTGAACCCAATACTCCGGGCTCATTTCCGAGGAAGCTGTAACTTACAAGGTGATTGCTGATGTTTTTCATTCTTTCCACCACGCTCTTCATAGTCTTCAGGACTGGCAAATAAATACTAACCTACGAAAGCAATGAGAAAACTCAGGAGAATTAAAGATGTGAGTAGTCAAGTGCTGACAGGTGCACCCTGCTGCCTAGGTTTGCCACACGTGCACGCTTAGCAGCTCTGGAATCTGGGGTTTTACACTGTCCTTTTAAAATAAAATAAAAAAAAAAACAATTTTATTTCCCTAACTCACGCCTGCCTCTGTGGTTACCTTGGCGACCACACACCTGTGGGCACTCCGGCCAGAGGCCCTATGTTACCCAAGGGGAATAAGACTCTGAGGGACGCACAGCCAGACAGGCCTTCTTACCCCGGAAAAGGACCACGAGGAAGTCCCTGCACCCCCGCTCAGACCAGGTCACCAACAGTGCTGGATACAATGCTGGCTTTTCCCAGGAGGTGCGGATATCCTCCAGTAAAATTCCTTTTCCACGGTCTCTTCTCCAACAAATCGTAAGCAAGAAGCAACAGACTCTTGGGCCTCATGTTTATTGCCAGCTGCCCTGGGATTCCTGCCAGGACTGAGGCAGCCTCTGCCCTTGGCTCTTACGCACACCCCAGGCATCACTCCTTACAGGATGAGGCACCATCACGTTCTGTGAGACCCAAACAGGTGCCTAAGCCATCACTCCCGACAGAAACCGTCCCCCACAGTGCTCCCTCCGTGTAGTCGTTTTATTTAAGCGCCGCTGCTGAGCAAGACATTGTCTCCCACCTGTGGCGTGTGGCTTTACTGCTGCTCTGCACTGTTTGAAGATCTTTATGTAAACAGCAAAAGGCAAATACTCCACTTTTTTTTCGTGGAGTATCCTTTAAAAATGAGCATCACTCACATCACAGTCTGGGACTGTCGGTTCCTGTAAATCCTTCCATAGTTTCCTAGGAATGACCTTTACGGGGATATCGTGGGTTACAATGCGACTACTGTTCGACACAGATAACTGCCAAGAGAAGAATTACACACTATTTTTATAACGTCAATATTTTTAAAAAACAAAAACAAAACTAAGGGACAAAAATAAAAAAGCTAACATACCACATCTAAGTGGAATGTTCTCAATCCATTCATCAAAACCTGTTCAACAAATATTCAGGGTGTGCGTGGTCTGCTCTGGGTTAGGAGCTGGGACGTGTGCTGAACAAGCCAATGCCATTAAGTAGGAGGAGAAACTGAGTCCAGTGGAAAATATTTAGGTGCCAGAAAACCAGTTAACTTCCAACAGCCAGCCACTTCAGTTCCTTCCGGGAAGTTTCAGAATCGCTCCCCTCCTACTCACCAGCTCTATGGAGACTGTGAGGCAGGGAAAGTGTTTATTGGTCAGCTTGATTTTCAAGGTTCTGGCATTCTGGGCAGTTTTCAAGGCTCGAGACAGATTCTCTGACGTTAGCTCTAAATAAATCGCATTGTTTTCTGCTGACACACCTTCCATTTGAAATTCGTTGAAGAAGTTCTCCTAAGGGAAGAAAAGGAGGGACCCCTGTGCCCTTTCCGACCCATTGGGCAGCGTCCGACGCCCCTCGGGAGCTCCTGCTCACCTGTTCCAGCTCACACCACATGCTCACCCCTCCGTTGGCCACCTTGTCAGCGAGGATGAAGTTCAGCCGACGCGGGCTGATGCGGAGAGTGCAGGCTTTGGCGAGCTTGGCGACCATGCTGCTGACTCCTGCAGTGGGGGGCTACGGTAAGGAACTCCTGGGGCGCTCCCCACGGCCCCTGGGCCAGCTCAGCCCGAGAGCTCAGCCCGAGATGCTCAGCCCGAGATGCTCAGCCCGAGAGCTCAGCCCGAGATGCTCAGCCCGAGATGCTCAGCCCGAGATGCTCAGCCCGAGATGCTCAGCCCGAGAGCCCAGCCCGAGAGCCCAGCCCGAGAGCCCAGCCCGAGAGCCCAGCCCGAGATGCTCAGCCCGAGATGCTCAGCCCGAGAGCTCAGCCCGTGAGCTCAGCCCGTGAGCTCAGCCCGAGATGCTCAGCCCGAGATGCTCAGCCCGAGAGCTCAGCCCGTGAGCTCAGCCCGAGATGCTCAGCCCGAGATGCTCAGCCCGAGAGCCCAGCCCG
Organism: Rhinolophus sinicus; assembly: GCF_057876585.1. Taxonomy (NCBI): domain Eukaryota; kingdom Metazoa; phylum Chordata; class Mammalia; order Chiroptera; family Rhinolophidae; genus Rhinolophus; species Rhinolophus sinicus. The sequence continues at coordinate 1,527,555 of NC_142504.1, forward strand.
AGAGCCCAGCCCGAGATGCTCAGCCCGAGATGCTCAGCCCGAGAGCTCAGCCCATGAGCTCAGCCCGAGATGCTCAGCCCGAGATGCTCAGCCCGAAAGCGCAGCCCGAGATGCTCAGCCCGAGATGCTCAGCCCGAGATGCTCAGCCCGAGATGCTCAGCCCGAGAGCCCAGCCCGAGAGCCCAGCCCGAGATGCTCAGCCCGAAAGCGCAGCCCGAGATGCTCAGCCCGAGATGCTCAGCCCGAGAGCTCAGCCCGAGAGCCCAGCCCGAGATGCTCAGCCCGAGAGCTAGTTCAACACGGTGCAGCCTCCCGGCGGACACAGCCGTGCGCAGTGGGGTCCCACTGGAAAGCACCTTAGTACCGAGGAGTCAGGCAGCCGCCCCGCACCCGGCCAGGCACGCAGCCCCCGTCCGGTTGCGACAAGGCGCCCGCCGCTCGCAGGGGCCGGCGCCCGCGGGACGCATCCACGCCTCCAGCACACGGGCCCACGGAGGTCTGCGCACGTCCGGCTGCCCCCCGCGGCCCGCGCCGGCGCACGAGGAAACGCCCCGGGCCGGGGATCGGGTTTAGAAACAGCCCCGGGCACCGGCCGCCCTGCCCACGGGTGCGCACCCCGCGCGCTTCCCGCCCGAAGCCCGCCGCGCGCAGCCTCCTTCCGGCCGCCCGCCCCTCTGGGCTCCTCCCCACGCCGCCCCGCTCACGCGTGAAGTGGTTCAGACAGGCCGCGTCCACGATTTTGGCGCGAAACTTCATGCCGGAGCGCGGGCCCGCGCGGGGACCCGTCACCCGAGGACCCGGTGTCGCCCTCAGCGTCCCCCCGGAAACGCCGCCGCGCGCCCGTAGGTTCCGCCCGGCTCGGCCTGGCCTGACGTGGGCCGCGTCCCGCCCCCGTGTTACGCTCTGCGTCACGTGCGCGGGGAGGCGGGGTCGGTGCCGCCCCCGCGGGGAGCACGGCTGCTTTCAGCGGCGCGCAGCCCTCCCCCCGGTGTGAGGGGTGGGTCTGGGGGTTCACGTTCTGAAAGGACGTTGTGACACCTGTGGCCACGTCTGTAAAACGCGAGACGTGAAACCCACCGCGTGTGTATAAAAGGTCGTCAGAGTCGCCGCTCAGGCGGCTGCCTGTCCGACGCAGGGCGCCGTCCAGCCCCCGCCAGGCTCCGACCGCGGGGCGCGCTCCTGGCGGCCTGGGCCCGGGCACCGCGTCGGATCCGGCTTTCAAACCGGTAGGAGTGCGGCTGTGTTTAAAGAGCATTGACGGGAAGCGATGCCGCTGCGCCTTTGTCTCGTGATGAGCTTCCCCGGGTCCTGGTCAGGTTCCTAACGCGTAAATGATGTAATGACGTTGCGCAATTAAGAAAAAAAAACAATAGGACAAAAACTGTATCCAACTTGGGTTTTCAAAGTGCATCATGTTTGTTCATTGTGCCAGGAAGCGCCGTCATCCTGCTCCGCGTCTGTCCTGCCCCGCGTCTGTCCTGCCCGGCGTCTGTCTGTCCTGTCCCGTGTCTGTCCTGCCCCGTGTTTGTCTGTCCTGCCCCGCGTCTGTCCTGCCCCGCGTCTGTCCTGCCCCGTGTCTGTCCTGCCCCGTGTCTGTCCTGCCCCGTGTCTGTCTGTCCTGCCCCGTGTCTGTCTGTCCTGCCCCGTGTCTGTCTGTCCTGCCCCGTGTCTGTCTGTCCTGCCCCGTGTCTGTCTGTCCTGCCCCACGTCTGTCTGTCCTGCCCCGCGTCTGTCCTGCCCCGTGTCTGTCCTGCCCCGTGTCTGTCTGTCCTGCCCCGCGTCTGTCTGTCCTGCCCCGTGTCTGTCTGTCCTGCCCCGTGTCTGTCCTGCCCCGTGTCTGTCCTGCCCGGCGTCTGTCCTGCCCCGTGTCTGTCCTGCCCGGTGTCTGTCCTGCCCGGTGTCTGTCCTGCCCGGCGTCTGTCTGTCCTGTCCCGTGTCTGTCCTGCCCCGTGTCTGTCTGTCCTGCCCGGCGTCTGTCCTGCCCCGTGTTTGTCTGTCCTGCCCGGCGTCTGTCCTGCCCCGTGTCTGTCTGTCCTGCCCCGCGTCTGTCCTGCCCCGCGTCTGTCCTGCCCCGTGTCTGTCTGTCCTGCCCCGTGTCTGTCCTGCCCCGTGTCTGTCTGTCCTGCCCCACGTCTGTCTGTCCTGCCCCGCGTCTGTCCTGCCCCGTGTCTGTCCTGCCCCGTGTCTGTCCTGCCCGGCGTCTGTCCTGCCCCGTGTCTGTCTGTCCTGCCCCGTGTCTGTCTGTCCTGCCCCGTGTCTGTCCTGCCCGGCGTCTGTCCTGCCCCGTGTCTGTCTGTCCTGCCCCGTGTCTGTCTGTCCTGCCCCTTGTCTGTCCTGCCCCGTGTCTGTCCTGCCCCGTGTCTGTCCTGCCGTGTCAATCCCGTGCTTGTTCGCCTTCCCCAGCCCTGGGGGGACCGTTTGCAGCCCTGTTGTCAGCAGTTAATGCGGAACAAGTTGCTCACTGCAAAGACACGGGCATAGCTCAGAGCTTCAAGTTGGATTTGTCTTTTTTTTTCTTTTACATGAGAAAACTAAAACGAGGGACAGCCTACCGTGTGGCGTGAGTGAATGAATGTCTTTTGAGAAACGTGCTAGATGAAGGGATGGGTCTTGCTTCAGCGGCTCTTCAGAGACTTTGTTGGCCATGTAGAGGTTTTTAAATTTTATGTCAGTGTGAGTCTCATGTAGAAAAGGTCTCCCTCTACCCAGTGCCATACAAGACTCAGCCCAAGTTTTCTTGGTTTAGTTTTATGGTTTCATTACCTACCTATAAATAATCATGATTTTGGAAATTCATCATATTGCAAAGTGAGAAATAATGGGTGCAATTTTCTTTTCTTAATGACAGAGTAATTGTCCCAAACCATTACTTTTTCCCGTCTGCTTTTAAGATGCCACCGTTATCATATTCTAAATTCCCACACAGATATAAATCTATTTCTGATATATCAGACACTGAATTGTTTTGTCTGTTCCATTGGTTTATCAATGTTCTAGCACCACATAATTTTAATTATTGTTTTAATCAACATCATACAGCTCTTTGTCTTTTTTTTTTTCTTCCAGAGGTTTCCTGGCTTCCTACTAAGTTTATATTTCCAAATGAACTTTAGAATCAATTTGGCTTAAAACACAACACTTCTGGTTACTTATATAAATGAAGGCAGAACAGTAGGCGTGAACCCCCATGGACCAGCACACACCTTCAATGATCATTGCGTGGCCAGTCTTCTCTGTGGATCCTCCCACACATTTCCTCATTTTATTATTTTGAAACATATCCCACATATGTCATTTCATCTGTAAATATTTAAATATATAAATCTAAACAAGAATAATTCTTTTTTTGTAATAACATCGAAATACTATTATCACACAGGCACTGAAATATCCTTAATTTCCCGTAATTGTCTCAGAAATACGTTTTTTCTGGGTTTTGAGATTAAATTGAATTTATAGATTAGTGAACACTGACCTCTTGATAGCGGAGTTTTTGTATCACAGGAAAGGTGTGTCTTTCCATCATTGACGTCTTCTCATGATCCACTGCTGTTTGGAGTGTTTTCAAACAGGTAGTTTAATTGTTTCGTTTATCTGATTCTTTTTCATCTTTGTTGTGGCTTTTGTAAATTATATCCTCTAACTGGTTGTTTGTATTTATACATAATGTTGATTTACATGTGGTAATTTTCTTTCCACTAACTTACTGCAGTTTTTCCTGTGTGTGGTGTATTTTCTAATTGACTTCATTGCATTTGAAGGAATTCATCAGATCATCTGCAAATAGTCATGGTCAGACATCCTCACTCCTTTTAACCTCTGATTTCTTTCACTTATCTAAGCAGATTGGCCTGTGTGTCCAGACACGTGTTAAACAACAGTGGTAACGGGCCATCCGTGCCTGGGGTGGATGAACAAATTAAGGAAGGCAGAGGCGCCCCTCTGAGAAAGACTGTTGAGTAATACCGCCTTCGAGACAGATTTACTTGTCAGGGCTCCAGCGACATTCATCCCCAAAGCAAAGCTACCAGAAGGAGACTGAGTCACTTTTACACTTTTACTAGTAAAATCCATCCACTTTGAGGTTTCCCTCCCACTGCCGAGTCCACCCCTCTGAGTGTAGTGAAGCTAAGGGGCAGGGACACTTGGCTGTCCTACCCCCCTGGCCGTCACCTTCTGCACCAACTCTCTAGGTGTGGTCTCCCGGGGTGCCGTGCACCCTGAATCTGTATAAACAAGTGTACTTCGGGTGTCCCCAGTTGCTGAGGATTTTAAGTTTCACACATAATAAGGGTTCAGAAACTTCATGCTGAAAATAAAGAAAAAATAAAATTAATGCCTTATCAAGAAATCCATCTCAAAGAATCCCGAGGAATGCTGACGTAATGGGAAATTCAAACTCTTTCCTTCCTCCCTTCCTAACACAGGGTATTCAAACATCACTGTAGTGGCCGAGAAAATGAGCCACCGTAAGTAAAGAGCTCCTAAGAAGACACGTTCCGGGGAAGGAAGAGAATATGGCAGCCTGGACACCAGGTGCTCTCCTTCCTCTGAGATGCCCCCACCGTGCTCCTCCATGGCCAGCCCACGAGGGAGGGAGGGACACGGCTATAGAGTCACGTAGGAAACTCCTCCGGCACATTCAGTTCTAACACATACGTTGTTTTCAGCCTAGATTTTCTCACCATTGGCCAAGTAGTGTCATACAACACTTGCTTTTACATGATATGAGACGCCTTCTGTATTTCTTCATTACTTCCTGTGGCTAATGAGAAACACTGAAGATATATTTCATGCACCTTGACTTTTGGGGGCCTTGTGTGCTAACAGTTTGTGCTTTTTCCCCTTTGAGTTAAGGAGAGAAGTTTTGCCTGTATCGTCTGGTATTAAATATTTGTTTTCTCTTGCCCTGAGTTCCTCTCTGCCTCTAACCATCTCCTACTGCACCATCGCCCTCATAAGAAAGTTGAGATAGTGACTGTCTAACCTAACAGTGCAAGGGAACCAGACTGATAAGAGAAGGACTGAGAAGGTGAAGACAGTTTTTAAAAAGTGATAGCGAACGAGGAGGAATGAGGCTTAGAACACACTTTGGTGTTTGCCTGTCTTGCATTAAAATGCACATCAGCACTGGGAGCTCAGAACTGAAGCTCAGAAGAGCCTCGTTTCTCTCATGCTCCTGTCGCGGTTAATCTCACACGTCACTTCCACACGCAGCCCCAACACACCCCTCCCAGCAGCGGAGCCCGCATCCCTATCCAGGGCCCTCATTACCTGGAGCTCAAAGGTCTGAACCGTGGTTCCTGTTTTGTTGTATAAAAACTGACCTAGGAAAACCTCTTCTCCTCCACTTTGCTTCAGGATGCCCTGTGAAAAAAGTAACAGACACACAGGTCGTAAGGAATGGGTGCTCGGTTAAAATAATTCTCCAGACATCTTTGGGGTCCCCCGGGGGCGCAGTGCTGGCCTAGGTGCCCCAAAGGTGTTGAACTCGGGAGTTCGCAAGGCAAGAGGCAGGCTGAGCACAGGGCTCACTAGACAGGTAGGAAGAAGGTAGATGGATAGATGCATAGATGCATCCCTGAGATGCAGGTGAAGGGCGGTCGGTGGGTGGGTGGGTGGATGAAGATAGATAGATAGATAGATAGATAGATAGATAGATAGATAGATAGAACAAATCTCTGGCCTAATAACTGTATTGGCAGTCAGAATACTTTGAATAAAATAAAACAAAAGTCCCTATGTTGACCCAGTGTTTTCCAAAATAAGATAAACTTAATCCATTTCCAGACTGATCATACAAATAACTCTATCCAAAAAGTGTTTGCTGACTGAAAGAAAATACTGATATTTGTATGCAGTTTCATTTATTTATTTATTTATTTATTTATTTATTTATTTATTTTACCTTCCTTCCCTACCTTTCAAAATCGAAGGTTTTTGAGAGGAAAATACACTGGTGGGAATTAATTTCTTTCGTGACTATCTAAAGTTGATCTTTAGGTTCCTTAAATCATAGTAACACAACAAAATAAAGAGTTCATTAATTAAATTGTTTTATAATGAACATATTAATATTCAAACTATTTGTAACATAGTTTTATTAAAAGAATTGAATATATCGTGATTAAACAACACACCCATGATTACAGATACAGAAAACCCAAGCCTCACGTGGTTCCTTTAGTAGGGTACGGAGGAGTGCTTATTTTAGTTACACCTTCTGTATTACCCTGTTTTAACTTTACTTGGTTCATAAATTTGCTAATATAAGAAAAACAATGAGAAGTAGTTTTGATTACTGAAGGATTCACCCATAATTCCTCGGTAATGAGCAACTGTGTGCACCTGTCTGAGGTGGGGTCTGACCTGCTCCAATTCAGCCCAACTCAACTGTGGGCTCAGCAGGCAACTATCGTGGGTGGCAGCAGCCTTGCAGCAGAGGGTGGTGGTCATCTTTCTGTTCTGCAGCCCAGAGGCATGGCCTTCAGAGGCATTTGATGAAACAGGCAAGCCGAGCACCACGTTTACCTCTGAGCCCTCCCTCAGGCAGGACAGCAGGGGGCTGAAGGCAAGCATAAACCTACAAGGAAGACATGGGAGCAGACACCAGACACAAAGCCTGGACGTGGCCAAAGGGCGAGTGGTGTGGTGCCCTGGAGAAAACACAGACTCCCCTGGCTGTGGGAACACGCTGACACGATGTACACTGCAAGTCCCAGAAGCTCCAGAGGCGGGCCATGGGGCTGCAGGGGCCCCAGCGGACAGGGAGCTGAAGCAGTTAGGCCCCAGCCCCTGACCGGTAATCACCCCGGCCTGGCCCAGCACAAACTACCTTCATCCTCCCAGTTCTGGGACCGCTGGGCTCAGGAGACCTGCACATGTCAGAGGTGAGGGCATACCCTGTGTGCTGAATGGCGGGCCATGCTCCTCTTCTCTCAGCAGCCCCCAGCATGTGGTCGCCAAGCTGAAACCTGGGCACAGCTTGTAGAATTCCTCCCAGGGTCAACCTGCCCAATCCCACACTCTGGAGTCTCCAGAAAAAATGGCCCAACTAGACCACTGCCTGTGAAGACCCCGGTCCACCCACCCCACCAAGTGTGCAAAGCTTTCACTGGCTCTTTACTGTTTAGCTCTTAAACATGACACAAGCATCACCAAACATGTGAGAAAAGCACATAATGAGAAGGACAGAGACCCTGTCAACGGGGGAGGGAGCAGAAAAACAGGAAACAAAACTATAATATCTCTGGAGACTTCAGGGAAAACATTGCATCCACAGAAGAAGAAATTTAGACTTTAAAAGACTATTGGGCCAGCCTGGTGGCTCAGGTGGTTGGAGCTCCGTGCTCCTAACTCCAAAGGCTGCCGGTTTGATTCCCACATGGGCCAGTGGGCTCTCAACCACAAGGTTGCTGGTTCGATTCCTTGCTCCCCCTGCAACTAACAACGGCAACTAGACCTGGAGCTGAACGGAGCCCTCCACAACTAAGATTGAAAGGACAACAACTTGACTTGGGAAAAGGCCTGGAAGTACACACTGTTCCCCAATAAAGTCCTGTTCCCCTTCCCCAATAAAATCTTTTTTTTTTTTTTTAAGAAAAGACTATAGGAAAACATCTTAGAAAGAAAAATCATGACAGCAGAAATGAAAAATCCAACATAGAAGTTAAAAGAAATTCATAATATCTTTCAGAAGATAGAACAGAAAAGGAAAATAAGAGAAAATATTTTTAAAATAACAGATTAAATAATCAGTAATCAGTTGAACCCTTGGGGTGTGGAAATGAAACCCCTGAGAGCAGCCGTACATAACTGGCAACAAGTCAGATTGGAGCAAACAGGCAGACAATCCAGAGGCTGTCCCAAAAGAAACATGAAAAAAGAAGTTTATAAGTTATCTGACATAAGTGGGAGGATTTTTACACGTCTGAAGAAGACATTAGGAGGAGGCAATTATCCTCAGGATCATCTAAAAATGTACACGAAGCAAATACCATTGGAGTACACTGTAGGGCTCAGCTGAGGGCAGAATATTCCCCACAGTCACAGTGAACACACGAAATATCGATTGAAACCAACAGTAAGATATACCATCTAGCCATGCCCCAAACACGAAACCCATTTTCCATGTGATCTAGCCTTCTATTCCTGGGTGTAGACCCAGAGAAATGAAAATTAATGTCCACACAGAAACTTGTGCACAAATGTTCACAGCAGCGTTGTTCACAATGGCCAAAAAAGTGGAAAAAACTCAAAGATCCATCAACTGATGTACGAATAAATAAAATGTGGTCCATCCATACAATGGAATATTAGTCAGCAATTTTCAAAGAGAACATACTTATGTTCTAACATAGATGAACCTTGAAAACATTATGCTAAGTGAAGAAGCCCTTCACAAAAGACCATTTGTGATTCCATTTATATGAAGTGTCCAGAAGAGGCCCATCTAGAGAGGCAAAGTAGTTAGTGGCTGCCTGAGGCTGGGGGAGTGAGATAGAGGGTGGGCAGCGGCAGCTAAGAGGTCCAGGGTTTCATTTGGGAGGGATAAAAATATCCAAAACCTGATTGTGGGGATGAATACACAGCTCTGCGAATATACTAAGAGCCACTGAAGTATCCAGGTTAAATGGATGAATTGCATGGTGTCTGAATTATAGCTCAATAAAAAAGTAAAACACAACACATTGGTAGGATGAGAGAGCCACGGAAGAGAACTAATCTTCGTTTTCCACCAGAGAATGTCAGCAGACAATAACCAAAACTGAAAAGTTAAGAATTAGGAAAAGCAAACATGCAGGGAAGAACCCAAATAAATAGCCAAAACGTTTGCAAGTGGAAGCTTCCGGGAGGAAAAATTGGGGGGTGGGAGTAGTAGGACAAGGAAAAACCGTGTTTCATTCTAAACGTGTGGACATGTTTAGAGTTTTTAATTGTACGTGTCTCACTTTGATTAAAAAAAGTAAAGTAGTAGAAATCATCAGGTTAAACCCTGTCACTTTGTAGATGACAAAGCAGAGTCCAAGGGATAAGTGACCTCCTCACTGTGGTAGAGATAGTTAGTTGCACAGTTCAGATGAGACCCCAGCTCCTAATCCCTAGCCACCCACTTCGTATCGTAACCCACTCTGAGCAAAGACTGATACAGCTTCTCACATAGACAGAAAAGTCCTTGGGTGCGCTGGAGATGTTTCCTGAGGGCGACACCTTCTCTGAGATGTGCTCCATGGTAACTGCAGTTGGTATGATCTTCCTGGCCAGCTTGATTAGGGCATGCCCCTGGGAACCTGGAAAGGCCCAGCACTTCCCAGGGTGAACATCCGGCTACAAAGAAAACACAAGCGTTAATCTCTTATCTGGTTGTATTAAATCCACCCCTACGGACGACAGAGCTCCCTTCTGCGTATCAAACAGGAAAACTTCCAGACACCCAGAAGGGTGATTGTTCTTCCAGTGCCCATTATGCTTATATTTATTTGAGCCCTTTATTATACGAGTATCTTTCATTGCTCTGACTGGACTATGAGCTGCTAGATGACAGCTGGTTGGTATGGGTGGTGATAGCATGCTGGTGGTACTGATGGTGGAGAAGTTAGTGATGGTGGTGGTCATTGTAGTGATGGTGATGGAGGTGAGGATGGTGGTGGTAATGTTGGTGCTGGTGGCACAAGTGGTGCTAATGGTGGTGGTGGTGGTGGTACTGATGGTGGAGAAGTTAGTGATGGTGGTGGTCATTGTAGTGATGGTGATGGAGGTGAGGATGGTGGTGGTAATGTTGGTGCTGGTGGCGCAGGTGGTGCTAATGGTGGTGGTGGTGGTGGTGATGGTAATGGTGATGGTGTGCAGGTGATAATGGTAGTGGCGTAGGTGGTGGTGGTGGAGTGGTGGTGGAGGCGATGTTAATGGTGGTAATAGTGGTGATGGTGGTGATGGTGTGGAGGTGGTGGTTAGCATGGCAGTGGTGATAGTGATGGTGATGCTGATGCTGGTGGTAAGGAAGAAAAATAGTGTGGGGACAGAGCCCCAGAAAGTAGTTTACAGGCTCTCGGCCTCACGTGGAGGGGTGCTGGCTCTGGTGGTGAATGGCCGTTGGCTGTGGCTGATTGGCCGTCAGCTGTAGCCAGTTAGCTAATTAGCCGCTAATATAACTGCTGCGGCTACAGAGGAGAGTGGAGGAGAGTGAAAGAGAGTCGTCGGTGGGTTGCAGACAAAACGGACAGCAGGTCGCACGTCCAGTGAACCCAGCCTCCAGTGAGACCGTAGTGGTATGACTCCCCTACCTATGGCTCCGTGGGTGTTCCTTTTTGGCCTCACCATATCCTGCGTTATGTGGGGAGCGGGACCAGAGACCCTGCAGGCCTCCCCGCACGACAAATGGTATACCATTTTCTAGATCTAGACTGTACTCTGGAGTGCGATCCATAGGTTTCCCCGGAAGGTATTGCTAAATTAGAAACTAACTTCAGGTGTGTTGATTACGGTTAAGAAGAGCTCTACTGTCTGTTGATGTCTACTGTCTCCTGGGTTGAAGTGAAATGTTAGTGGAAATCTTATTTGGAAGTTTCTCCTGTTATACTTGGACTTTACAAGAATGTGCTGGCCTGAGTAGCACGTAGCTCAGGACAGGCACGTAGGGGGCGTGCACCTTCCGTAGATGCGTGTGCACTGACTGAATTGGCCAATGGAAAAGGTAGGCCGCAGAATCCACTTAGAGATGCAGAAGCGAATATCCTACTTGAGAAGTAAATAATCTAGTTCACTGGTTTTAAAATAAAAAAATAATAATTACTCATAGTTTACAGACTGTAAAGTAAGAAATAATTCATGTAGTTTGATGACCATAAGAATACAAAGAGACTTTCAGAATCTGTAAGTTCAGAGTTGCCTCCATTTTAGACATTAATATTTTCATGATAAATAATAGGAAGAAAATAGTAAAATATAAACAGGTTACTCTCAATGTAACTTTTACCTGAAGGATAATATCTGGAGGCATTTCATAATTTAAGAACCCAATCCCATGCCAGTGTAGTTTGGCTTTATCATTTTTATAACTTTCCGAGGTCCCAGCTTCAATGATGGAGGCTCCTAAAATTATAAAATAGTTTTTAAAATAAAAAATTAGACACAACTCAAAACATCTCATTTAGATTTTAATTATGTTGGAAAACTATTACTGGACGAATTATGAATAAGGTAAAATTCATACTCAGGAACTGGTAGGAAAAGTCTGACTTCCTGTTTCATTACCACCAAAATATCGTCACTCTGAGAAAGTTTGCTCTGTGTAGTTTCACAACATTTCTGAAACTTGTTTTATGATAAAATATTTAATTCTGAAGCAATTGATTTGGAGATGGAAATATCACATGGATTGTGTTTATTACCCAAAGAGACATATAAACCACATATTTTAACAGCTCGTAGAGTAGACAAGTCTTTATGTCAGCCCAGTTCACTCAAAAATAAAAAAGCATAAAAACCAAAAAGGACATAGATGTACTAACACATTATATTCATGATAGCAATTCTGGAGATAGATTAAGCTTTAATTTTAGTCAAAGATATATAAAATATACTCATCAAATATTATCCCATCAGGTTACTTCATTGTAGAAGCAAAATGTATTTTTATAAAAGACGTAAAGAAAATGCAAATCATTTCCTCAGATTTCATCTAGATATCACAATATTTAAGATGCATGTGCCTGACTGAGTGTCTGATTACCAGTGCTTTTTCTAAGATGGCACAGTGTGAAACTGAATTTGTACCTAGGGTTGCCAGATTTAGCAAGTAAAAATCCAAGACTCCCAGTTAAATTTGAATTTCAGATAAACAGTAACTTTTTGGAACTATAGTAGTATGTCCCATGTAATATTTGGAATACATTTATGCTAACAAATTATTTGCTGTTTGCCTGAAATTCAAATGTAGCTGGGCCTCCTTTATTCTCTCTGGCCGCCTGTGTGTGCCTGGCTTTGAGAGCTGATACTCTGCTCAGTCAACATTCCTACTCCACTGACTGGCCACACAGTAAGGGCTTTCACAGGCTAGGGTGACGGCTGATGCCCCACCCCCTTAATCTGTTCAAGAACACATTTAAATTGTGGTATGTGGGGTTTTTTAAATTCATATTTCTTCACTTTTTTCATTCATTTCCTTTTAATCAGCTTTATTAAGATATAATTCACATGCTACACAATTCACCCATTTGAAGTGTACCATCCAGTGGTTTTTCAGTCTGGAGTTGTGCATCATGAGAACAATTAATATTAGAACATATTCAATCAGCCCCCCAAATCCCATAGTACTTAGTAGTTCCCCCACTTCCTCCCAGCCTTAGGCGGTCACTACTCTACTTTCTGTAGCTAAGGATGTGCCTATTCTGTATTCTGGATCCCTCCCCCCCCCCCCCCCCCCACACACACACACACGCTGTCCCTCTGTGTCAGTGTGGAGCCTCTGCAGTATGGCTCTGTCATGTGGCACAGGGAGCACCCCTGAGATCCCTGGGTGTCGCAGTGAGTGCCCATAGTCCATTCCTTTGCACGGCTGAGGAGCATTCCGCTGGACGGGCACAAAGTTCCTCAGTCGCGACTAGTTCCTCAGTCGTCTGTTGACAGACATTTTGGCTATTTCCGGTTTGGGTGACGATGAATCAAGTTCCTATGCACGTCCTCGTACAGGTTTTGTTGTGAACGTTAAGTTTAAATTTCTCTTAGGTAAATACCTAGAGGTGGGAGTGCTGGGTCTTGTGTTATATTTCACTTAATAAGAAATTGTCACACTGGCTTTCAAAATGGCTGTATCGTGTTCCGTTCTCATCAGGAGCATAAGAGTTCCAGGTGCTTCTCATTGTTGCCTGCACTTCCTGTGGTCAGGTTTCGTTTGTTTGCTGTTCTGATAGGTGGTTATTGGTGTTCTAATAGGGATCATTGTGGTTTTAATTTACATTTCACTAATGAGTAATCATGTTGAGCATTTTTATCTGGTTTGTTGATATTCATATAGCTTCTCTGATAAACTTACTTTCAAATCTTTTGCTGCTTTTTACTTAGTTGGCTGTTTTCTTATTGTTAAATTTTTAGAGTGTTTATAAATTATGGATAAAAGTCCTTTGTCAAATATGTGGTTTGCAAATATTCTCTGCTGGCCTGTTCTTGTCTTTTTATTAACTACCTTTTGCAGAGCAGACGTTTGTAATTTTGATAAAGTCCGAATTATCCATTCTTTTCCTTTTATGGATTATGTCTTTAGTATCTTATCTAAGAAATTTTTAACAAACTCAAAATCACAAAGGTTTTCTCTTAAACTTTCCATTTCGGTCTATCACCGTTTTGACTTCATTTCTGTAAGGTGGGAGTTAGCAGTCAGGGCTCATGTTTGCATAGGGATGCCTAACTCCACCATCACCACTGGCTTTCTTTCCTGTGTCAAAAATCACTTCACTGCAGACGGGTGGGACTACGTTTGGACATTCTGTTCTGTTGCATTGGTGCCTCTTGATTCCTATAGTTCACAATAAGCCTTTGTGGGGGCAGAGCCCCAGAAAGCAGTTTCCAGGCTCTCGGCCTCACATGGAAAGGTGCTGGCTCAGGTAGTAAATGGCCAACTGTGATTGCATGGCCATCAGCTGTGGCTAGTTGGCCGTCAGCTGTAACCAGTGAGCCATTGGCCACTAATATAACTGCTGTGGCTACGCTAGAGGAAGAGAAGAGAGAAAGAATGGGGGCTAGCAAGAGGATGGCGGCTGGGCTGGCGAGTGTGGATGGCGGTTTGCGGACAGTGTGGATCCGGCCTCCAGTGGGAGTATAGTGCCGCCAGAGAGAATATAGTGGTGTGACTCCCCTACCTATGGCTCCGTGGGTGTTCCTTTTTGGCCTCACCATATCCTGCGTTATATGGGGAGCGGGAGCAGAGACCCCGCAGGCCTCGCCGCACGACAAATGGTGCAGCGAGCAGGGTCCCCCGCACGACAAATGGTGCAGCGAGCAGGGTCCCCCGCACGACCAATGGTGCAGCGAGCAGGGTCCCCCGCACGACAAATGGCGCAGCGAGCAGGGTCCCCCGCACGACAAATGGCGCAGCGAGCAGGGTCCCCCGCACGACAAATGGCGCAGCGAGCAGGGTCCCCCGCACGACAAATGGTGCAGCGAGCAGGGTCCCCCGCACGACAAATGGCGCAGCGAGCAGGGTCCCCGCATGACAAATGGCGCAGCGAGCAGGGTCCCCTGCACGACAGCCTTCCAACCAGGTAGCGTGAATCCTCCAACTTTGAAGAGTCCTTCTTTTCAAACCCGTTTGGGCCCTTCTAGTTCCTCTACGTTCCATGTACATTTCAGAAACCGCCTGTAGCTTTCTAGTGGCGGTCCTGCTGATTGTGATTGGGGTCACCTGCAATCAATAGCCTAGTGGGTAGAATTGCCATCTCAACAACCCTCCCACTTCTAATCCGTGAGCCTGTTGTATCTGTCCACTGATTTCTGAATTTTATCTCTTTCATTAGAACATTTTTAGGTTTAAGCACACAGATCCTATGCATATCTTATTAGATTCATGCCTGAGTGTTTTTTTACTGCTGTTATGAATATTACTGTTTTTAAATTTTCTTTTCCCAATATTTTATTAGTAGTATCTAAAAATCATATATATACAATCGAATTTATTAACCTCGCTAATTAGTTCTAGTAGCTTTTTTTGGTGATTTTCTATATAAGTCATCATATTGTCTGTGAAAAGATTTTTATTTCTTCCTTTCCAATTTTCTCCCCCCACCCCCATTCTTCTCTTAGTGGTTGGGACTTCTGTTACAATATTGGATAGGAATGTGGGAGCTGACATACCTGTTTCAGATCCCAGGGGCTTTGTCGCCCAGAATATAATTTGTCTTTATGAAAGTTCCCTAAACACATACGAAGACCCCTGGGTGTGGGGTGCCGCCTTTCCCCAGGCCCCTGGGTGTGGGGTGCCGCCTTTCCCCAGGCCCCTTTCTATGCCATGAGATTGCAATGTCACTCCCTCTGAGATTTGCACCCAGCTCAGAGCAATCCGCTGCAATCAGCTCTAGTCTCTTCTTCATTGTGTAGATTTGTTCACTTCACTCCTTAAATGACCAGCTAGATCAACATGTTTTCCTCATAAAGAAATGCGAGATCAGAGACGCTGTTGAAGTATGAGCTTCTTACACTGGCCTTTCACTCCTTCACTCACCTGCTGACTTAAGGGCGTAGTCAGCCATCTGGATTTGGTCTTCTCTCAGCTTTTTAAGTACATAATTTACCAAGTTTGCCATTTCCTGTACAAAGTGAAAAATAGTTTTCCATTAGCAATCCCTGTCCACTGCTGGAGTTTTGACATTTCACACTATTGTCCCCTAATCTGCAAAATAGTAACGGTGACCATTCAGTCACACGCAAAGCCCGCCACTGCGCACAAATTTCTAGTGTCACCCTCACAGCTCGGTGTGACTGGCGCGTCTCAGGCAGCTGAGGGAGCTAGGCTGTGTCCCCTAACTCCTCCAAGGTTACAGAGCAAGGTCAGACCCACGGCCCCTTCCGAAGCCCTAATGACCACATGTCGGCTCTCAGGGAGACAGACAGTGGAGGCTGCGTGTGTGACGTGCTGAGTCCCCTCTTTCATTCGTTTCTCTGCTTGCTCAGACACTCGCACATTCTGTAGATATTTGGGGAGAAAGGCAGTTGACGTGAAGTACAGATTGCTTGTCTTAGAAATCATTCATTCATTTGAAGTAATGTTGGATTCTGAAGGACGTGTGATTGTAGAGAAGCGAGCATCCTGCAGGAGCAGGCAGTTCTAAGTGACAGCACCCCCCAGTGACAGAACAGTGTCCCAGGCAGTAGGTGGCCTGGGTTAGGTTTCTGGGCCTTGGGCAGAAGAAGAAGAGAAGCAAAACCAAGTTCATTGCTTTCCATTGTAATGTTGCCTAATCTGGAGCAAATTAGGTCAAATACACTAGTTTTAGGTCTGTGGATAAAAATAGTTTGCTATTTAAAGTATTTGTGTATGGACATTCAGAGGCTGCGATTTCTGAATGACCTTTTGTTTGTTTGTTTATTGGAAAATGAAACAGAATTAGGTCTTTATTTTGGTGGGAAGTGCGATTTCAATGCAAAGTCTTCTCTGTGACAAAGCCATGGTGACAAAGTGGCTCCAGGGGCTTTGGAGAAAGGACGCAAAGTCAGGGAGGACTGGAGAGGAGGACACAGCCACGCCCTGTCAGAGGCCTGCTGGGAGGTGGCACCAGCAGGAGACCCTCGCCACGCCCCGTCCCCCAGCCCCACTGCACCTCGTCAGTGGTCTCCGTGGCGTTCTGGGCCTCGCTGGAGTCTCCATCCGCGTTCCGGCTGTCATTGTGCAGGCCGTCCTGTGTCTCTCTAAGTAATGCCTTCAGAACGTTGATTTGTTCAATTAAAAATAGAATTTCACGAAAGTTGTTTTCCAAAGCCTGGCTTTCTTTCCTGTAAATGGAGACCCGCCACGTGAGAGGGGGAAAGGTGCACGTCCGGCATCGCTGGTGCTGGCTCCCTCAGCAAAGTGAAGAGGTGCTTTGTGTTGTAGAGAAAGCCTCACATGAGGGGCAGCTGGGGCGGGGGCGTGTGCCCTGAACACTGCATTCAGCACACGTGAGAAGGAGACACCAGGGGACGCTTTCCTGAGGGTGTTCTGGGGCTTGGGGTATGCTCAGGGCAGGCAAGTGGGGCTCAACCAACCCTCCTCCCTCCCTCCAGGAGCTCTGCCGCCCTGCCTGAGGCTGGGTGACGTCACCGAGCAGTGCCAAGTCCCCACTCTCCCCTTCCCTACAGGGACAGCTCACATGGAGTGTGGGAGGGACGAGCAGCAGTTTTCAGCCTGTGCCCCCAAGGTTTGTGCCCTGGCCTCAGGCCAGGGTGGTGGAGGCCCCTGGGGGCACATTTACTTTCTAAGAATGGGTTCTGCTACTTTTATAGTTTGAAAATTACTGGTAGACAGAATAAGAAAATATCCAGCCAATAGGTATCTCTTTATGTTGAAAAAAATATGATGAATGGATAAAGAAGATGTGGTACATATACACAATGGAATACTATTCTGCCATAAGAAAAGATGAAATAGTGCCATTTGTGACAGCATGGATGGATCTTGAGAGTATTATGCTAAGCGAAATAAGTCAGACAGAAAAAGTAGAGAACCATATGATTTCACTCATTTGTGGGATATAAAACTGAAGACAACAAAGGAGCAAGACAAAGAAACAAAAACTCATAGACACAGACAACAGCTTAGTGGTTACCAGAGGGTAAGGGGGGTGGGGGGTGGGAGATGGGGGTAAACGGGGTCAAGTATATGGTGATGGAAGGAGAACTGACTCTGGGTGGTGAACACACAATGTGATTTATAGATGATGTAATACAGAATTGTGTACCTGAAATCAATGTAATTTTACTAACAATTGTCACCCCAATAAACTTTACTTAAAAAAAACAAACAAGCAAAAAATGTAAGCACTGCTTATCTAGCACTTTTTTTCCAATTTGTAGAACATCACGTGTCTACAATTTAGAACACACAAAACTTTTGAAGAGGTAAACACAGTTTAGTGTGTTTGTAAGTTTTTGTTCTGTGCAAATATAGTAACAAAACAGAGATCATGTCTACAGTCTTAATGTCTCCCTGCACTTCCCAAATCGTTGAATCTGTTTTAGAATTCTTTTAATGGCTACGTAATTCTCCATTAAGGCATATGCTCTAAGGTGTTCAACCATTGGCCCATTTATCGTGTCTCGGTTGTTTTCCATAGTTTTAATCATAAATACTGAAAGCACTTCCCATTGTATGTTTCCTTAAAGAATTGTCATAGAAGTAGAAATGGTTTTAGTCTTACAATTTTACAAAACATTTCAGCTTTTGGAACCACACCACAAAGCCCCACGTATCAGAAAATCTCACTCACTTTAAAAGTTCCAGTTGCTCTTTTGGCATCCAAAGTCGGGCCTGAAAATAAAAAAGACAAATCAAATAGGTTTTTTTCCCCTTATTCACAAAGGGGAAAGAACTCACACGTCCACTCTTGAGGGACGTGCGTGATGGGCGGGGCACACGGGGTCCTCCAGGACGCCTGCATCTTTTCAGCCTTCCCGCAAACACTTGTATTTGGAGGTGACGAGGTCACACCCATGTCTGTTTAGTGACGGAGGAGTGGCCTGTACTGGAGCTCTAAGATGTGTGTAACAAGCCCTGATTCTCAAGAGGGAAAGTGCTGAGTGCCTTCGGAGGACACGCAAAGGAGGCGGAAGGGGCAAGATGTGTGAAATGGTGGCGGGGAGGGGTAAGCAGGGAAGGGGCGCACATCCAGGCATCCAAGGGCCATGCTGAGGGGGCCACTGCTCACCCTGTCAACAGAGAGGGGGCTTCCCCTTGCCACATGAGGGACTGGATTCCATTAGCAGTAACCTCAGAAGAATTGCAGGCATTTACCTGAACAGGACCACCTCATGTTTCCACGGGTGGTGCAGGTCCAGGCTGAGAGCCGCCAGGGGCAGAGCTGCTGTTAAGGACATACAACCTGGGCCCCGGTGGAGGTGGCAGTGAGCAGGCCCCCTCAGCGACGGGACAGCTGTCCACTCCCGCTGTCTGGCCCCAGCTACTCCCTCGGTGCCCCGAGCTCCATGTGCCCTGTGGGTTCCAGACTCTCCCACAAATGGCTGCAAACCTAGCAGCTCAGAACAACAGAAATCTGTGGTCCTGGCACCGGAAGTCCAGTCAGGGTGTCGGGAGGACCACACAACCCTCTGAAGGCTCCCTGGGAGACTCTGTTCCTGCCTCCTCCTGCATCTAGGGACCCCTGGCCCTCGGAGCTTCTGGCTGCATCACTCCAGGCTCTGCTACTTCGTCACATGGCCTTCTCCTCTGGTGTCTCTACAAGGACACTGGTCACTGTATTGACGGCCCATCTGGGAAATCAGGATGATTTTATCTCAAGATCTCGAATTGCATCTTCGGAGCCTTTATCCAAATAAAAGTCAGGTTCTGGGGGTTAGGCTGTGGAATTCGTCTTTTGGGGGTCACTTTTCAGCCCACCACAGTGACCATCAGTGTGTAATCTGGGAAATAATGCTCCATCCTCTGCTGGTAAATGTTTGGTTTCAAGACTGACTTGCTCTCAGTGTGCTGCTCCAGAGCACATCTGCGAGAGGCCGTGGCAGTGGAGGGGATGGAACAGTGTGGAACAGAGAGCGCTGTGAGCCTGAGGTTTCTCCTGCCAAGCAGTGACATTTCTCATGCGCGCTCCTCAGTGGTTTTCTTTGGGCAGGGGCATGGATTGGGAGTTTATTTTTGGTAGGAGTGAGTCTTCTAGTTTTTCAGTTTCTGTTTATGTAAGGTTCCCAGTTTCTGTTTGTGTAAGTTTCCCATCACTAGGGGCAGTATTTTCAATTTGCTGCTTTTTCTGTTCTGGCCTTAAAAGAACATACACAGAACAGTCCTTCATTTGTTTGCTTCTAAGTGAATTTGAGAGTTCTTGAAAAGTAAAATTTTCCAGATTTAAAAGCATTTTTTATTTTGCCTTATTTCCAGAGGAGCTCAGGTGGCTTCCATTATCGGAACAAATATGATATTTGTTTTATTCAGGTCATGTCGACTGAGACCCAAAGTTTTATGCCTTAGAACATGGCTCCCGGAATCTGAGCTGGGACAAACTTGATGCAAGTTGTTCACAAACACCTTTACTTTTTCTTCCTTTACAAAAACTCCCACCAGATACCTCACTTTAAACTGTATAGCTTCTCGGTGAATCCTAGGAGGTACAGTGGTTGCAGACTGTGCCCGAGTAAGCATGCTGCTCTGTGCAGGCTACAGACAGAAACCAGTTAAATGCTGGTGCAAGTCCTTTGCAGCCATGGCTTTAAGCTGCTCATCGTGACAGTGACTATATGGCTGCTGAGGCTGTACCTCGCGTGACAGTAACACTGTGTCTTCAGCATAAGCAGCAGACAGCTCAGACTGGCAGACCCAGTGTCAGCAAAGTCTGGGCTGGAATTTCAGCTCCAGAACGTACAGCTGAGCTGCCTCAGGCACACACACTCATTTCCTTAATTGTTCTGACCCAGCTTCCCAATCAATAAATGGATTCAGTAATACTCTTATTAAGGATCGTTTTAAGGGTGAAGTGACATGCATTCAGCGAGCCTACAGTCACTTCTAGTCCATAGTTATTGTCCTCCCCTTCTTGGCGGTGGAGCAGATGGGGACACACATCCAGCTTTTGGAAAGCAGTATTAAGTCACTAAGTTTCCCTATGGAAAGGTGACCTAAAATTGTGACTATTCTTTGTTTATCCTTCGTTTAGGAATTTATCCTCAGTAAAAAATCAAGGATGGGTGAAAAGATTTAGCAACAAGGAAGTTTATGTTTGTAATATTGAAAAATTGCAAGTGATTCGATTGTTTGGAAGTATTTATTGAATATATCATTCACAGGATTGTTAGTCAGCCAAAAAATGCTGTTGTAAAATAATATGTAAAGATGGGGAGCGTGTTTAAAATCTGTTGTTAGTTTAATAAAAAGCAGCCACAAAGCCGTTTCTAAAGCGTGTGTCTCAGGATCTGTCTAGAGGTGACACAAAACAAGTCACAGTCAGTTGTAGGTGGTTTCTAACAGAGCCCTCTTCCGAGTAAAAATCAGAGTAACTTGTCGATAATGAAATGACCAGAGTGAAACCATATCCTCATGGAAAATACTGGCATTAGATGAAGTCACTTAATAGAATTCTGGTCCCTACGTTATTTCTATTAGCTATGCACTTGCAAAACAAAGATAACATTGCAAGTTGGACTTACCTTGTAGTGTATTAAATTTTAAATGAATGGCAGACAAAATGATTTACTAAAACATTACCTGGTAATGATAAAGCCTTGAACTATATTCTGTAATTGCAGCATAAAATCGTCTGGATTTCTGAGGAAACTCTTTTTTCGTAAACCACATGTGATTTCTAAATCCTGTTAAAGAAAAGACCAACTCTGATTAAAGAGTTTATCTGAAAACATCTATGAGATATTCTAGATGAACTAATAGGAATTTCTCTAAGCGTGGAGAGTGTATATATTCTTAAAAAGAATATTAGACCCTTGGGTGACAATATGGATAATGGTAGCAAAGGGAGCTCTGAAAAAATCTGTCCTCTATTGAAACAACCATAAGCTGGCAGAGATTAACAGGATCAACTTTTTAAAAATTCTGAAATCTCCAACATTTGCAGCAACCAGAAGACTGAAGAAAAGAGCAGATTTTTTTTGGCAAGAGAGCAGTCTGGCACTTTGGCTCACCTGCCTAGCACCTCCCATTCCCCAGCGTGGTAGGGACGCTAGTCACATTCCTGACACAGCTCGCTGGCACCACTGGGCTGACACAGGCCTTGTTCTAAAATGCTGTGGCTGTGAGTTTTGACCTGCCTGCTGTTCCCCTGATTAGCTGGTGCAGAGGCTGACCTTTGTTTTATTCCATTTCCTTGGGCTAGAATTGTTTTCTGGGAGACTGCCATGTCTGCTGAAAGATTTAAAGTCATAAACTGGCCATGCCCACCTGAGCAAGGGACAGTGAGTGAGGCAAGTGGCAGACAGACCCAAAAGCATGGGAGGGAGAAGGCAGGGGAGACAGTCTCTTGTGGGGATAAGGGCTTGGGAAGGAAAAAGGAACGCAGTGAGCATGCTCAGAAAAGATCCTAGAGAGACTCTGGGGGTACAGCTTGGACGGGTCTGTGGGCTCCAGGCAGGCAGGAGGTGAAGGCTAAGGCGGAGTTGTGGGTGGCTCAGCTTAGCCTTGAAAGAGTGCCCAGCTTAGAGCCAAGCAGTCAAGACTGGGAGAGTAGTTTATCTATCTATCTATCTATCTATCTATCTATCTATCTATCTATCTATCTATCTCCCTATCTTCCTTCCTTCTCCTTGACTCCAATAAATCTCTGTCAGGTCATTTGTTGACCACTGAGATATCAGAACAGTGACCATCACTAAAATAACTGCAGCCCTCAAAAAGCAGTAACAGCAATCCCTGGGAAAAGGGAAAAATATGATTTCCAGTTACCACATTATAATATTGAAATGCCCATTTTCCGATACAAAATTGCAAGGCATAGGAAAAAAAATGGGGGAAAAAAACACACAAAAAAAAAATCCAGGAAAGTACTGCCCATTAAAGGGGGAGAAAAATGACTGAAACCATCCCTGAGGAAACCCAAACACTGGACTTACTAGACAAAAACTCTAAATGAAAAACTTTAAATACGCTCAAAAAGTAAAGGAAGCCATGGGTAAAGAACTAAAGAAAACCTAAGAAATGATGTGTGAATGAAATTAGAATATCAATGGAGAAATTATAAAAGGAACCAAATACAAATTCTGAAGCTGAAAAGTACAAAAGAAAGTACAATCAAAAGTACAACTGAAATAAATACATACATACATACATACATAAAAATGCTTCAGAGGGGTTTGACAGTAGATTTGAGCAGGCAGAAGAAAGAATCAATGAACTCAAAGATAGGATAATTCAAATTATTGAATCTGAACAGGAAAAGCATACAGAAAAAAGGAAAAAAGAGCCTAAGTGACCTGCAGGACACCATCTAACATATTAGTGTACACATTATGGGAGTCTCAGAAGAAGAGAGAGAAAAAAGCAGAAAGAATATTTGAAGAAATAATGACTAAAAACTTCCCAATATGATGAAAAGCATAAATCTACACATCCAAGAAGCTCAACAAACTCTAACAAGGATAAAGTTAGAGAGACTTAGACCAAGACACACTATAATCAATCAGTCAAAAACCAAAGACGGAGAATCTTGAAAGCAGCAAGAGAAGTACTGCTTGTCCTGCACGAGGAGTCTTCAATGAGACCATCATCATATTTGTCATCAGAAACCATGAAAGCCAGAAGGTAGTTGAACATCTAACATGCTGAAAGGAGAAGAACCCTGCTGTAAGGGTCATTGCTTAGTAAGACTCACCTATAAGAAGAAAAATCACTGTAAACACCATGCTTATGATGATTTTCCATGATCGAGTCAACCTACAAAGAATAGAAACAAAAGGAATTCAACAGTACATTACCATGAATCTTGAATTTGAACTTTAACCGCTACAATCAAGCCAACAAATGTGCTTATTCTAGGTTGAATTTGTGAATTAATTCCTAATCCATTATCTTTGGCAATGATACAAAATAGTTTTCAGGATGGCATATATATATATTTTCATCCATACATAGATACCCCTCACTTTCACCCACATTACTGTTACGCATTTTTATATGTGTATGGATGGTGCCTTTTCATATATGCACAAATACTTATGAAGTGGACAACAAAGGAGGTTATCCTTGAGGTCTGGATGTAGAATAAACTAAAAACCAAAGTTGGAGTCCGATTTTGTGGAAATTAGGTATTAAGCTAAAGAACTATGATGATGAACAACTATCTGCTAAAATTCTCTAATGTAATCATATGCTCCTTGTCCACTTTTTATTGCCAAATAGCACACACGTATGTAGGAAAGGGCACAAACCATAATTGCACAGCTCAGTGCGCCTTCAAAGATGAACTCCCCACGGAATCTCAGGAGGACAGGACAAGCACACCTGCAGCCCTCTCCGCCCCCTTCAGACCCTGTACTCCCACCCCTGAAGGTCACCTCCCTCCCGAGCCCTGTCCCCATTGACTCGGCCAGCCTGGTCTTGAACTCCTCTAAACAGAACGGGGTGTGTGGCTGTTTTGCTCAGCATGTCTGAGAATCACCATGCTCTCTGGCTGTGGTGTAGTTGCTTCCTTCGCACTACCGTATCCATCCTGGTGTGATGGGTGTCAGGGGCTATGATAAACACGCCATTGTAAATATTCTCATACTCAGCGGTACTGTGACACTCCCATATGTATCTCTGATGAGCACACGAGGTGTGCTCCCAAGACAGGAACTGCTGAGTCACGGCTGTGCGTGTATTTTGCCTCAGCTGATCCTGCCACACAGCTTTACAGAGTGGTTGCAACTAGGTTTTTACACCCAGCGCTTTAAAGGAAAAAGAAAAGCAAACGGCTAAGAGAGGCTGATCAGAAACTAAGACAGGAGACTAGGAGCTTCTGGACAATGTGGCAAACAAAAGATTTCTACTTAAAGCATCTGTGAGACCAGATTGGAGTGGATCACCCATTAAGTACAGATGACAAGTTGGTGGAGCAGGAGAAGCGCTGGGTCACAGTTCAGAGAGGGGGAGGTGCTGGTGCTGAGGGCCCCGCAGGTCACTCCCGCAGTGTGGGCTTCCGTTTTCCTCTGGTGTCCATCAGCTGAGGGGCACGGTTCCCTGCTCCAGGTCCACGAAGAATGGCCACGGAAGTGACCTGATGTCTGGAATCTCCTCCATTTGTACTTAACTATGTGCACATCTTTACATTGTGTTTTTTCTTTGAGTTCATGTGCAATTGACAGTAAACAGATTACGACATTAACTTTTTCCATTTAGCTACCCAAGTGATGTGCAGATGTGCTCTGTCAGCGGTGTTGCCGCTTGTGGCTGTGACACTGCCTCTGTAGCATCAGATCAGAGCGCTGCTGGAGAGTAGACCAGGCTTCTGAGGAGCCACCCAGCCTCCAGGCAGACGCCTCAAGTAGCTTATCTCCCAAACATGCCTTCCTGCCTGCTGGCCGTCCAGGGCTGTGACTGTGCTAAAAGCCATTGAGAAGCACTTCTCTTCCCGCCAGGGCCTTGCACTCTTGAAACCCCCCTTCCCTGCCCCCCCATATGGGGGCCCATTGTCTAAAGGGAGTTATCCAAAGGTCATTACAACCCAGGAGATCCTCCCAATGGGCTGATTACAGGCAGCTTCCCAGGTTACCTCTCACCAAAGGTGAGTAAGGTTTGTGACAAAACCCTGCTGTCAGGCTGGGCTTTGCAAAGCCCCTCTGGGCCTCGGCTGCCTGTGGGTTTCTGCCTCTGCGGGAGCTGCTTCGCTCTGAGGGTGTGGCTTTCACACAGTCAGCTCTTCTTGTGTGACAACTCCCTAGCACTCTGTGGATGTTTCTGGGCCAGCCTCACAGTTTCCCCTGGGAAGGCTGTTTTATTTTCCGTTTTTGCTTTCCCAGCAGGCAGCACAGAGGTGACAGGCAAGGGGCGTGGGCCTTTGCCCTCCTGAGTGGCCAGCGTGTCCCTGCTGCCTCCTTGCAGGTGATTCCACACACGCTCAGGTGACAGGAGCCCCACGCATTTGCCTCACACTGCAGGCCACTCCCACCCAAGTATGTAGGACACGCCAAGCTGTCTGCAGCCCTGCACATCGCCAAGCACGCAGCCCTCAGAGGGACGCACTGGTGGGAAAGGGCACTGTGAGGCTGGAAGGTGACAGCCATCTCACTGCGCTGCGGTCCGTTCTCCTGAAAGGGGGCTTCCCTTCCTGATCTTTGTCGCCTGCCCACGTAATTAATCTCAGTGCCCTGAACAGAAAGAAGACAGCCTGCCACAGGAAGGGCTGTGAGCAGGACAAACCTTCAGAAGCAAGCATTTGTAAATGATTTCCTCTGAGGAGAGTCGTTCACACTGGGTCATTTTCCAAGTAAACAGAGCACCTAAGACTACTGGTATGGGGCTCATTCTGCAAAGTCACACACCCGCTGGAGTCCGGGTCCTCGCGCCCCAGCAGGAAAGCCTGGACACTGGCGCTGCTGCCGCCTTCTTCTTCCGGGTGGCCCCTGAAAATCGGGGCGCCCCGAGGCGGCTTCGGCCTTTCACTCATCCCCCAGTGACAGGTCACCGGGAGAGGGACGACACCACAGGTTTTCTCTATCTTATGGGAGACATGACACTACACATAGGGGGTCAGGTTGGGGTGGGCTTTCTGTCGTCTTCACGAGTGTTTCTCCTTCGAGGGGGAGCCCAAGTGGACAAATCCTGAAATGCCTTGACTGCTCTGTTGCATCACCCTTCTGTGACGCGTCATAATGGCACAGTGCCCGTGTCACAGGGCCACGTCTCCACCCGACTGGCACATGGTCCTGTCTGTGTTGACAGAGCTTTGCTGCACCACCTTCCAAACCTGCCCTGTAGTATGAACGCCCCGGACCTACTACTGTGCTGTAACAGTTTCGATTGGAGTACGCCTGTATTTCTGAAATTCTGGAATAGTTTTCAGCCCCGTTTCTTCTTTAAACACTGCTTCTCTGACACTGCGCCTATTTTCCTGGGATGGCCCAGCTGTGACTTTTGTGAATTCCTTCTAATTTATTATGCCACTTCACGTTGGTTTTGATTTTTTCTCTTGTTACTCTGTGCTGGTGTCTGGATAAATTCACTTGTGCTGTTTCACACTCACTCATTTGCTCTTTGCTCTGTGAGGCCCAGGGATAGTCCAAGGAAGCCCAGACTTTCTGCTTCCTGAGCTCGCGATCTGAAATCCAAATGCTACAAAATGTTACGTAGTGCAGGGTTGGCTTGTTCCCCTTCTGCCTCCGAGCTCTGGGTCTCTGCACTCCTGGCACCCATGTTATCATTTTCTTGGAAAGATATGGTCTGCATATGCAAGTGATACTTAGGTAAAATGTGTTTATGTCCATCTACCTGTGTGTGTGTGTGTGGATAGATTCATCTCTTTACGTTGTGTAAAGTGGGTGCTGGCTTTCTATAAACGGTGGTCTCCCTCTTGCTTTCTTCATTTCAAAACATGCCGTGGGAGTCGTCCTACCTGAAGTGACCTCCGTCATTCCTCCACGGCCGCCCTATGTCTCACCGTGACTGCGCCTTACCACTCCCTACCGGTGCGCATTTGGCACTGGGGGCAGTGTGTGTGAGTGAGCGTGTCCAGTGCTCAGCTGTACTGCGGGCACCAGCGCATCTGGAGGGCCGTCCAGCCGGAGGGGCTGTTGTGTGTGTGTGTGGGGGGGAGGGGTCTGGGAAGTCCCGCCTCTGTCCTCTGCACAGACCACCATTTGAACATCCCACTAGGAACTTAGGAGATTGTGCTTCCATTCACCGACACGATGTCTTATCAAACGGCTTCTCTCCGCCAATCCAATAGATCTGTAAATGGTACCTCAGAGTAGTTTCCTTACGCATTCTGATGAACGAGTCAGCTTTTTCTTTCACCTGGCTGAACCCATGTTCTCCTAGGTTCTGCGTTTTTGTCTACCCATTTCTATTTCATGTCTTCCTCCTTTTGCTTGAAAATTTTTTTTCTAAAATTAGTATAATTTTCAATGTATTTCTTTATGTCTTGTGTACTAATTTAAAAACCCTTTCAAACTACTGGATGAAAAACAAAATCCATCTCGTGTGGCCCGGTTCCTCGGTGCCCCAGTGTTTCTGGATGGCAGGCTGACTCGGAGTGGGGCTTTCCTACTTTCACTGCCATCCCTGCTCCACGTGTCATGGCTCCCCATGGCTCCCAGGCTTCTTACATGCCGATAGGGACATAAAGAACCCCCATCTCCCTCTGTGCTTACTGAGATGATGGTCTTGTTTTCCCAACTAGGCTGAAAACCCGAACTGCAACATAATATTGAAACACATAAATATTTGTCAAAAAGGAAGTATTTGTCTTTACATTATTTTAGATTATCATCAAAAAGAAAACAAAATTTAGAAACCCCTCGGGTTCATGAAACCCTGGTCTAAAGAGTATGGTGCATAATTGACAGGGGGAAAGACTGGGTCCCGGGTCCCTGGGATGACGAATGGGATTGTACAGGCACCTTAGCTGCTTGGGGTTGGAATACTGAACAGAATGGACAAAGCGGAAAGTGCAGATGTGTCCTGGGAGTTTACGTAAATCCACTTCGGTCAACCACAGTGTGAACCAGGAGAGCGCAGCAGGCAGCAAAGGGTCGAGGGCTTTGAATAATGGGAATTTCACTGAAATACATTTTTATCTTCTTCTCAAAATACTCATGAGCAGGAGCTCTCTCTATAAAATGTAAGATACTTGTTATGTCTATGTATAATATATATCTATATCTTACAGGTATATATAAGATGACATATAGAGATATCTATATAGAAATAGGTATATAAGATCTCTCTATTAATAAGATACATATCTTATCTAAACATCTACAAATAAAACTGAATAAAATTGTGCACAAACTGAGGTTGTCTGTGAGGAAATGTTGGATCCTTCTAAGCACCGAGAGCCGTTATGTGACAGAAGGACCAGGTGTGATAGCGTGTAGGAAATGCAGACTGTGAGCTATTCTCATTCCAAATAGATTCTTTTCCTGTCATGTTTTCATTCGTACTGCACCTTACCTAGAGCTTATTTGAGTTGGCGTCTGCAGACACTTGTAATTTCAGTCACATTCCGAAAATCAAAACTTTCTTCTAAGGAATGGTCAGTCTTCATTATAACTCAAATTATGATTTCAGTCAGTAAGGAAAGTTGTCAACTTGGGTGAGTTCTTAACTCTTCTATTAAACCAGTTCAGAACTAGAAAAAGATATTCTTTAGTCGCAACGGCTCCAGTTACTATGACCAACTATTTTTAAAAACAACCTTCAATGTTGACTGTAACCCCCTAGGCAGAGGGTGCTGTGAATTAGGTAAGAGAAAGCCCCTTATTCTTGGAAGTGGCCCTGCACACAGTGGAACAAACATTTGATGTTGCAATGTGAAGTCCCGATGCCTGTGTGACTGGGCCAGCTGAAAACCCTGAGAATTCATCGCAATGTTATATGAGAGCTGGCTCCACCCCAGAGTTAGGGTTAATTCTTGTCACAAGTTGTCTTCTTGTCTCCCGACAAAACGGCCATGGCTGTTGTGGCCGGTGGCTTCACTGAGCAGTGGGGCTGAGAGGTGCTGTCCATTCTGGGGAGCACGGAGCACCCTACTTGTGTGGAACCCTAATCTAGCCAGGCCAAAAGCTCTTACTAAGAAGTCCAGGGCTGGGACGCTGGCCAGCTTCGTAGAAACAGGGCCAAAGGCTTTTGAAAGCGCCTCTCAGCTCACACAGCACAAATGCTCCTGAAGAGGCGAGGTACGAGGAAGGATGTTTGCAGGACCGTTTTACTGCTGATGCAGTTGGCAGACTGTCTGCTGAGTGTTCCCAGGTACTTATTATATTCGTCCTCTTTTCAAAATGCATTACATAAACGGGAGGCCGACGCGCAAATCTGACTCGTTTTTCTGGCTCGCTCTGTGGAAACTCGGGGGTGGGGGGAACGGGGCGGGGCTGAGGCCTGGACGCCGGCCACGCCCCGCCACGCCCCCTCCAGCGTCCTGGGCGGTTGACTGGCGGATCCCGAGCTCCGCCCCTGGCCCTCCTGGGTCGGCAGCGGGAGCCCCAGCCGCGCCCGCCGATTGGCCACCGGGGCCGTTGCCCGGGCGACGCGAGTTGCGGTCCCGTGAGTTGTGGGTCGGCGCCACGCTGGGAGTTTGGGGCTGTCCTCCGCCTCCCGCAGGGCGTAGGCTTTGGCCTCTGGGCGGCAAGCAGCACCCGCAGGAGCCGGTGAGCGGGAGCGGGCGCCTCGGCGTCGGGGAGGGGAGCGTGCCACCTGCCACTGGGGCGGGAGGGTCAGTCCCGGGAGGCTTCTCACTAACAGGTTCTCTGCTGCACACTGAGTGGACTTGTCCCTCTGTGCGCCCACCCGGCAAGGACGTGGCCCTGCTGGTGCGTGTGCCGCTGCCGTACACCGCGTGGAGCTGCGCGCCCTTGCGGAGTGGGAGACGCCGGCCTCCGTGTGCGTGGAGGCGGCCGTTCCGGCGCCCCAGGAGCAGTGACTCGTCTCCGGCATGCGGAACTCCAGCAAGGACCTGCAAGGCGCCGCGGGCCGCCACGCCCCGTGCGGTGAGTGACCGGCGCGAGGAGCGGCAGCCCTGGGCTGCTGGACAGCTCCGCAGCCGGCGTGCGCGCGTGTGGCCGCACCAGCACCGGGCACCCCCCGGAGAGGGTACGCTGCACGCGCGCCGCAGCCCGAGCCCCACTGACAGGGAACGGGGGGGGGGGCTTGTTCTCTGTTTTCAACGCGGCTGCCGCCATAGCGTCTCCTTGGGTTTTCTCCGCGCGCAACCCCGGAACTCGCGCAGTTCCTTCCCCGAACGCTCGCTCAGGCACTTCCTCCTCCCGCCGCTTCCGGGGCCTCCGCTGGGTGCCTCTTGCCAGCGTGTCCGGCTTTCAGTGCCTGGCCGCAGACACCAGGGCTTTGTGGCCTCCTCCAGGCTTCTCACTTAGCAGGGCTGACGCTGGGCAGAGGGGAAGGCCCGAGGCTGTGCCTGGTTTCACCGTTGTTTGCTCTGCTCCCCATCTGGGCGAGGGCTGGAGAGAGGATCTGCTGGGAGAGGCAGGGTGGGGGCAGGCGGGCACCCTGCAGCCCTGTATCTGCCCAAAAGCAGACAGAGCTTGGCCTGCCAGCCCAGAGCTCTGACTGTGACCACTGCTGGTGACACCGTGGCCCATGCGGTACTGGGGGGTGGAGAGCCTGGCAGCCCCCCCTTCTCCACGGGGTCTTAGGCTCTGTGTGACCTTCCATGCCTTAGTGAGCGGCCCCCCTGGATGCACAAGCACTGTCATAAGTACCTTTAAGACAGCAACCTTTAACCTCAAAACATGAGGTATCCTCTTCCTGTTTACAGAAGAGGAAACTGAGGCACAGTTTTAGAAGGTGCCAGAAGTCACACCCCTCACAGATGGCTCCTCCACTCAGGCTTTAACCCCTCGAGACTCTGGCAGCCAAAGGCAGGGGCAGTGGCTGCTTCCGGATCTCCTGTGGTCTGTGGCCCTGTGACAGTGCCGGGTGCCTTGACAGCAGAGGGCTGTGGGTGCTGGGTCATCTTGTCCCTCTCAGCTGTCCCCTTACTGATAAAATAAGCGTGCTCATAGAAATATACACCACGGTGATGCAGGGCCATACAGTCCTAATAACCTGTGAATGACAGAGGTTACAGGACGCCGAGTGTGTGCTGGTGACAGCTGGTTCTCAGTGACTTGGGCCCTGGCTCTCTGAGCTCCTTTGCACACGGTTATAAATGGTGGACCCAAAGCTTCCAGTAACGAGAAGGAAGAAGGCACGGTGTTCCCTGTGGATTAATTAGTAATCAAAACACAGAGAGGAAAAGCGAAGCAAGAATCAAGTGCCTTCCCTCTAAGGAAATGGTTTGAGCTGCATATGATGAGAGTACAAAGCTCCTAAACTCTTAGTTCTTACAGTGATTCTCTGTGAGCTTCTCACAAGTCTTCACATCTTCCCCAGGGATTTTTTTTTTTTTTTCCTTTTCCAAACTGTAGTGTCGATCCAGCTAATTACTGTCCTTTGGATATTGAAAAGGTTTGCCTTGTTAAATATTTACTTGTATGCAGGGATCCCAGCTTCAGTCCTAAGTAGAAATGGGATGTCAGCTTTTAGCTTAGAGGACGATTCCTGCTTGTTCACGGACCCTTGTTTGCTTGCGTAAATTGACCCATCCAGCACTATTTGCCTATGTGCCTACTGCCGGCAGGTCCACCGTCTGCCAGGTGGGCAGCAGCTGGAGACGCAGGGCAGAGCTGACACTGCAGGGCTTGGTCTGAAGGCGTCTGGAGGCTGATTCCTTCCCCTTAGGGAACGCAGTCTTCTACATCCTTGAAATGATTGGATGAGCCTCCACTCCCATGAGGGAGGGTGATGGGCTTTGTGAAGCCTTGATTTGTGTGTTCATCTCACCTAGATGCTGCCTTCAGAGCGCGCACGTCCTGTGCTGCTTCTTTCTCTGGCTGACGTCCTGTGTCAGTCTCTCCCGCCCTGAGGTCCCAGGGAGGGTGCGTAGCCATCTTCCAGGCAGTGCACTAAACTAGCCTGAATTCACCATAACAACCCACCCTCCTCCCTAGACTGGTACTACGACCTTCCCGCAAGGCAGTCTGAGAAGGCCATGGATGTGCCACCAGCGTCCCAGGTCCCAGGTCTCAGCGAGCTTGGGGACTCACCCAGTGGGCACATGCAGGGGATGCGGAGGTACTGGATCAAAGAGACCGACTCGGAGTACGTGAAGCTGGCCAAGCAAGGCGGCCGGCCCGGTAAGCACACCCGGCTCTGTTCTGTGGGGCAGCCACAGGGCCGCTTGTCACCATTTCGGTGCCTGGAAACATCATGAGTTTTGCCCCAGCCGTTGGAGCCTTGTGTTCATTGGTGCAGTTGGCGATGTGTGTGGTCTTCAGGGACCCGCTAACCATGTATGACGAATTAGACTCAGTGGGCTGAATTCTTGGGTGTGGCTTCGGAGCACTTCTCCTCCGAGGGACACGGTGGCTGTGATTCCGCCCCAGCTCATTTTCTAACTGCAGAGTCTCAGGAAATTGCCCGCATGATAGGCTGTCTTTATGCTTCAATGGGCTGGGTGTCCAACCCCTCCCTAAGCAGCTCGGGAAGCATCTTCCCTGTGGCTGACTCTTGTTGCCCGTCCTGTGCAGTAAAACGGTGTGGATGATGGGGACCTAGGTGAGTTTCAGCGGCTGCGCTCATGGACACCAAACTTCACCCATGATGTCACTGAGACAGTGCCGCCCACTTGTACCAAGAGGAATCGCTGACCGGGGAAGGAGTCCCAACTGAAATGTCCTGTAGTTGGCCTGTGGCACAAGTGGCAGGCAGATACTAACCTTTCTTTCTGGCTGCCATTACCCCGAAGGAGATTGTCACAGGGCAAAGGAAACAAAATGACAACATCTGGGCTACAATGTTACAAAACCCGGAACAAGCCCTTGGATTCCCCCCACGTGTCACCCATAGGACAGGACCGCCCCACTCTTTGCCGCTGGGGAAAGGGACCCTGGCGGACAGCTGTCCAAACGGGCTGAGGTCTGCAAGTGGGATGAAGGCCTGCAGCAGGGCTTTCCTGATTTTGACCATTGTGCTGTGATTATGTAATTGTCTTTGGGGGAGACAGGGGTTAGGGGCATCCTGTCTGCAGCTCACTCCCATTGTCCCCAAACAGCAGTGACAGTGACCCCCGTACTAATAGGGGATAGAGACAGAGAGAGAGGTGAGGGCGTGATACCGCAAATGTGATGAAATGTTAGCATTGGGGGAGTCTGCCTGAAAGGTGTGGGGGAATTCTTATACTATTCTTGCCACCTTTTTCTCAGTCAGAAATATTTAAAAAATCAGAAGTTTAAAATAGGTTAAGAATTTCTTATAGTAAGAAATCAATAAATGTTGGCTGCTGCCGTTGTTACTCTGTTGTTATCACCACTTTGCTGGGCTTAACCAGTGATTGGCGCCCCGCCCAGCCGCCAGCTATGAAAAAGCCCCTGGGGGGTGGGGGGAGGCAGGACAGGAGGCGAAATCCGAGAAACCCAAGAGGGGACAGGTGGGTCAGTGGCTGGAGGGGACAGCTTCTCCCTAAAATGCTGTGGGGTCAGGGACAGCCCCACCATGGCAGAGAACAGTGGGACTGTCAGGCTGCAAGGATGGGTGTGGGCAGCTGAGAGGGCCAGCCAGCCAGCAGCCCCCTGGAGACCTGAGTTCTGCTCCCCCAATGTCGGCCTGGAGGGATGACCATCACTCCCGGTCACAGGTGGATGCTGGCCTGCTCAGATGACAGCTCAGGACCAGGGGCGGGATGGGGGCTGCATGCGGATGTCCCTCCTGAGTACCAGGCACATGTGCACAGGCGGTGAGGGCCCTGGTCGCCCCGAGTCCTGGAGCCCCAGAGCCCAGAGCTAACCCCAGAAGTCACAGTGCCCTTGTAAAGATGAGCCGCCTGCCCGTCACGCCTGGTGCCTGGTGGGCAGGCCCCACTCACAGGGCTGCTTTTTGGTTTTGAGACCTGCTGATGCACTGTGCCCCCGGAACTGAGACTGGAATGAGGACCAGGAGAGGCACCCCAGCCACGTACTCCTTGCCCGACTGGTTCATCCACCACAGCAAGCCGCCCACAGCCGACGGGAAGCAGTGAGTATCGTCTGTCTTCATACGGGAAAAACAGCTTGTTGATATTTACAAACACTGATACGCAGTACAGGGTGAGCTCCGGGTCCAGACGGTGTTGTCAGCGGCCAGGTCTCTGCGGGGTGCAGGGTAAGTGGCTGCAGCACCAGGGTTCTGGAAATCTCCTGTGTCTGCCCCCCTCGAGTTGTACCTCTAGTGGCTGCTGTGGGCGCATTGCTTCACGTGCCTGTGCCAGGGGGCCTGCCTCCTATGACAGCAGCTTGTCCCAAAGCTGCCTTCTCGTTGGAGGAGAGAGGTGCTAGAGAAAGGCAGAAACACAGGCAATCCTAAATTACCGTAACACTGACCACCAGAGTTCTGGGGAGCCATTGTCCCTGTAAGATTCGAAACGTCTAAGAAATTCGTACACAAACTGTCGCTTCCCAGCCACCTCTTGGGCTGGGAAATCCGGTGAAAAGCTGTTGAGCTGGCTTTCCTGGTCTGGCTTAGAAAATGGTCGGGCAGACGTGCTGTGCATCCTCAGTGTGGCCAGGAGGCTGTGCCTGTGGCGTCTTGGAAACATCTGGCTCACAGTGCACCCCTGTGGAGGGGAGGGACTGGGCACAGCAGAGAGAAGGTGACACAAGGAAGCAGGGGCCAGACGCTGCCTGGGCTCCCAGGAAGGGGCTTCCAGTAACCTAGAACCTTAGTTCCTCTTGTCCTGGACACGAGACCCATGGGTGCTCAGCGGAGCCCTTCTCCCCTCCCACCAGCCACTGGACTGTCCCTCCTGCTTCTGCTCTGTCCCCAAATTGGAAGGCTGAGAGACTGCTGTCCCCTCCTGTCCCTGAGTGACCTTATCTTCCAAGCGTCCCATAGCATCTAGTTTGTGTGATCTTCTGGTCACTCAGGGGCATTTGGGGAGGGAGGTCGGGGGAGCTTTCCTTCCCTGAAACTTTGGGGCCAATGAGCTGCCTAACTTGACACTATCTCACCTGTTTCTCGAACCATCCAGCCCTGTTATTTTCAGCCCTTGTCAGTCCCTGTGGGCTTTTTTTCTGCCCGTAAAAAAAAGGCCCTGGGGACAGAACTGGGAGGAGAGGGCTGCGGGCGTGTGGGGTGTGCAGGGGGAGAAAGGATGGCGTTTGCTACCTGAAGGCGGAGAGGGAGACTGGGGAGGGGGGCGGTCAGGTAGCGCCCGGCAGGGTGGAGGTGACCCCTATTTCCACAGGGCGCCTGCTGCCTACATGCCGGACTACATGGTTCACGAGGAGTACACCCCAGACCCGGCCGACAGGAACCACGAGCCCAGAAGGGGCCCGTTCGACTTTGATGTGAAGACAGTGTGGCAGAGAGAAACCGAGCAGCTTGAAAAGGAGAGCAAACAGGTGACGGGGCCGTAATGGATGGCACGGCACCCCTTTGCTGGTGGCTGCCTGAGTCAGTGGGGTGCTATTGCTCGGTGCTGTGTCTCTTGTTGCCATGGTATCAGCACCAGGTCAGACCTTTACACTTACATCTACTGCAGGGACGAGGCCTGCAGCCCCGGCACACACGGTCCGGGTTCAGTCTTCCCAGCCTTTTCTCTGCCAGGTGCCAACTCAGGGGAACCACACGATGTGTGGTCCTGTGCCTGGCCTCTCCCACGGCCATGGCCACCGAGAGCCATCCCAGTCGGGCTGTCACCAGCTGACAGACCCTTGGCTTGTTTTCAGGCCCGGGATGGCCCCACCTTGCAGAGCGGTCCGGAGCCCACACCCTCGCTCTGAGCACGTGGTCCTGCCTGGTTGAAGCCATTCCAGCAGGTGCCTCCCCACCTGGGTTTAAATTTGCATTGCCCCAATGCCTGGTGACATCGTGCATCTTTTCACACGCTCCATTGCCACGCATGTATCTTTGTCAGTGAAGCGTCTGTCCTCATCTTTTGCCCATTTTTAATGGTTCGTTTTCTTATTATTGAGACATGAAAGGTCTTCATATCCTGGATGAGTCCTTTCCCAGAGATGAGTCTGGCACTTATTTTCCCCCAGTCTGTGCCTGGTCTTCTTGTTCTCTCACCAGCATCTTTGGAAGAACAGAAGTTCTTAATTTGGACAAAGTCTGATTCATCAGTTTTTCATGTATGACTTTGCTTTTGACATTATGTCCACGAAACCATTGCCTGGTCCCAGGTCACAACTTCCCTCCTGTGTCTTTGTCTAAGTGTCCTGGCTCCCGTCCCAGGTTTAGCCGCCCGCCCCTCCCCCTTCTAACCCCACTGGAGTGGGCCCCTCTGGGCGCACTTTCCAGCACGTGCCCAGCCTCCATTTCAGGACTCACCTTCTCCATCACCCCTCGTGCCTGTCGTTTGCCAGGCCCCGGGTTCTGTTCTGAATGTCAGCCCCCTCCTCGTCCCCTTGCCGCCATCCAGGTGGGGCGTTCCTGGCCTCTGGCCCACTCGTCTGTCTCCTCTGAGTCAGCTCTCCGCATTCTGCCTCCCGCCACACTGTCCCCTGTGCCCCAGCCCCTCCCCCATACCGGCCTGCCCCAGCCTCCTCCTCGGTACCCCCCTGGGTTTCTCAGCCAGGCCGTCTGCATCCGTCCCTCGGACGCACACACTCAGGGGTCTGCAGTGGGGTCATGCCAGAGCAGCGGTGGCCAGGCGGCTGGCACTGTTCACAGCACTGTCCCCCCGTGGCTGGGCGGTGTGAGCCCATCTTCAAGGGTGAGGTCAGGGCAGGTGTCCAAGCCCCGTGTCCAGCCTGGTTCCCACTTGACGGTTCAGGGTGAAGGAGGGGAGGTTGTTCGCAGACGCATCCAGGGAAAAAGCCCTGCCCACGCTCTGCTGAGGGACCCCCGTCCTCTTGGGGCCCCTTGAGGGGGCTCCCTAATATTTCAGCCGGGAGCTTCTCATGCTCTTCTTCCAGAGTAGATGCATCTTTGCTGGAAAACCACCACTGCTGTGAGTTTCCGAATCAGTGTGTCGAGCGGGTTGTCGCCTTCCCTGTGGCTGGTCACCCGTGAGAAGGTGGCCACACTCCATGCCTGGCACTGCACGGCTGTGCAGCCAGCTGTGGGCTGCCCTCCCCTCTGGCGTCTGAGCTGCTGAGCGCTCCACTAAATCGGGACTTGGTGTGTTTCTCCCCACAGGAGAGGCTGCCAGCCATTAACTCAAAGAGCCCCAGCAAAGCGGGGAGCCCGCTGAACCCCAAAGACCCTGCAGGGAGTAGAGTCTGCTTTCCCCCCATGTAAGTGCACGCACAGCCCACACAGTCAGGATTCGCCTGGGGTTCGGCCTGTGCTCTCTGGTCCCAGTGACAATGAGGGAACAACGTGCTCTGCTCATGTTGGCCTAATGCTGTTGGCTCCCCAGCAGGTGTGGCAATGAGACGCCATGTCACAGTTCCCACAGCCTGGCCTGCAGAGCCTGACCCTCCTGGCCCGCTGGCCTCCTGGCCCCTTTCCCTCCCTCCTTGATGGTGGTTGTGCCCTGCGTGGCCTGTCTGTCCCTCGCCCTCATCTTTGTCGGGTGGTCTTCTGGTTTAGATGCTGAGTTCCCCCAACAAGCTGCCCTGTGCGCCGCAGGCCTGGGTCCTCCTGAGACCCGCCTGCCTCCCTGTCCCATCCTCACAAAGCCTCGCCTTTGACGGTGGGGCCGCCTGTCCTGACATGGGTGTTGCTCGGGCTGCCGTTTTCTGTCACCAAGGTCTGGATGCTGCTGTCCGCATCCGGGGCTCTGGCTACGCATCGCGCAGGAAGATCTGTGAGGCGCGGGGACATTTTCATCTGTCTCGTTACTGTGTCAGAATCCTAGCTGGTGCTGCAGTTAATGTCAGCCGTTGTCTAATTCTTCAGCTTCTCATCCAGTGGGGAGAAAAACAAGCAGTCAGTTACATAGTATGTGACACACGCCATGCGAGCACCGAGCTCAGACAGGAAGGGAGGGAGCTACATTATATTTAGGGAAAGAGGGGGCCAATGGGAACACCCTTAACAACGGATTTACAAGTAGGAGACCTGAGGCCGCAGGAGCAGCTGAGGTGTGACCTGTCTGACCTCCAAGCTCCAGCTGCTTCCACCAGGTCACACCTCTCTGTCAGTCTTCAGTGTAGGTTCTGATAAGGTCTGCACAGGTGTAGGTTCTGATAAGATCTGCAGAGATGCAGCGACAGGTGAACGCCAGGTAGAAGCACAGCTGAGCACAGAAGCAGAGATGGTCCATAATGCAGACGAGGAGGAAGTGGTTCCGAAAGCAGTTGTTACAAAATGACAGAGGCTGAGCGCCTGTCACCATGGAGAGGGTCAGTGTTTTCTTAGAAAGGGGCTGGAATTACTCTTTTCTGATTGGCTGTCACGAAGAAAAGCTTTGAAAACAACTAAGCCTGCTCTCACCACATACAAGGAATGCTTGGAAGTGTGCTGACTGGGGCTTAAAAGTGGAGGGGGGGGAGGGAGGGAAAGAGGGGGCGAGAGAGAGAGTGAGAGATCTCCCCGTTATGTTTTATGGCACAATAAACATCTAATTTATTACCCGTATGCCTAGAACTCTTCTGGATTTTCACTAAGCTTTATACTTAAGTTTGATGTTAATTTTTCTCTTTTTGAGGCCTGGTCAAAAAACCAGCTCACCCACAAACTTCTCCAAACTCATCAGCAATGGGTATAGGGATGAGTGGTTCCAGCAGCGAGAGGACGCAGACAGGAAAACCGCATCCACATCGTCTCAGTCCCCCCAAGACCCCGAAGGGCGCCAGGATACGGAGCAGCTCCCAGGCCCCAAGATCCCCCAGGAATCTGCACAGGACCCAGGTGACGTGCACCCAGCCACCCATGTGCCCCGAGGTTTTGGTCATTGATGTGGCAGCCACTTTCTCTTGTCTCACTATGTGTCTTGTAATGAGTGACCTAAAAAATATGTCGAGAACCTCGGGAAGTACTGAGGTGCATACACAGGAGGGTAACGTATGTGTTGCTTTTTCCTATATTCAGATGAATAGCGAAGGTCATGATTGCTGTCACTTCACGTTTTCTTTGAATTGCCAAGAGTGTCGATCCTTCGTTTGGAATACCAAACTAATAATGTGCTAAATAATATCAGTTTTACTCTCCTGGATCCAAGAGATTCTGACTGCGGTGCTTGCACCTGTGGAAGCCGCTGGTCCCTTTGAGGCAGCCTCATGGAAA
Organism: Rhinolophus sinicus; assembly: GCF_057876585.1. Classification (NCBI taxonomy): domain Eukaryota; kingdom Metazoa; phylum Chordata; class Mammalia; order Chiroptera; family Rhinolophidae; genus Rhinolophus; species Rhinolophus sinicus. Next base: position 1,566,595 of record NC_142504.1, read on the forward strand.
GCCCCGGGGTCTCTGAAAAGAACGCACGTTCCAACTTGAAATTGCTCCTTCCTCAGTGTTTCTTAAACTTTGTAGTTAAACGGGATAGTTGAGAAGTTTCCCTGTCGATGTTCAGGATACTGTAGTAGCTTTCATTTTTCACAGTCCAGTCACAGGTACAGTTCTCCTTACTTTCGCCACGTCCACCTTAAAGTGTCCGGGCAGCAGGTTCCGTTCCCGTAGCTCCAGGACTGCTGGTCATTTATACTCTTGAGGCTTCATTTCTTGGATTAGGAGGAAGGCGGCGTGTTCTGTCCCTTCAAGCATCCGAAGTGCTTCACGTAATGTTTTGTCAGCGCGACCTCGCTGGCCTTTCCGCATCCAGCTCCTCACGCTGGCGGCAGCACCTTCACCAGTGAGGGGCGTCATCCTGGCCCCTGGTCCGACCTGGCCCCAGCTGGCCCGGCCAGCTCTGGTGATAACACACCCTCTGTCTCCATTGTCATGGTGGATCGTGACTAGCTCACACTCAATGTACAAAGTGCCCTTTGGAACTTTACAATGGCAGTTGTGTTCTGGGGCTTCTCATTTTAAGTAATACAGCCTCTTACTAATTCTTTAAGTAATTATTAAAACTACTAATTCTTTTAATTCTTGGTCTGTTTCATTAAATTGAACAACTATGTACTTATTCTTTATTACAGAGTCTTCTCCAACGAGTGAGTGTTTATAGAGACCAACTTGCACCAAAATACAAAACTATCTCACACTGAATAAAGGCGATTGGCAAAGTTTTTGAACCTGACGTGGAGGTCTCTCGGCACCCTGCGACGTCTGTCTCCATACTGCATCTGTTCTGACTACACGAATTGGGGGCAGCGAAAGAAGGACCACTCACTTTATTCCAAGATTATTTTGTCCTTTTATGCATATTCCAGAAAATAAAACATGGTTTAGTTCAGAGACGTACATTGTATTACACACCACGTGAGCGAGCTGGGTTTAAATAATGGAAGAAGTGAAAAGCCACGGGGGTGCCCCGGACTGAAGACGGCAGACGCAGAGGGCCTGGGGTCACCCACGGGGTAGTTAAGATTTTTAGCACAGTTTTCCTGCATGGTCTTACACAGGTGGAATTTACCTCACCACCAGCAAAGTGTATGGCCTAGCCAGGAACTATCGTGTTACATGAGGACAGGGTTGTGCCCTTTCTATGGGGAAATAAATCACTGCGCGTGTTGTGTGATCCGTGTGTGCAAATGAGCAGCAGTCCTGCATAGTCCGAGAGGAACATCGCAACGGTTCAAAATTAACGAAGGAGGAAGCAAGTGGAAAGGCCCTGTGATCTGGGCAGATGACCACTTGGTCGGGGTAACTTGGTTCCCTGTTCACTAAGGGGTCAATGCGGAAACTTGGGCTCCTGCCCCCACCAGAATTTCTGACCTCTAGTCTAGGCAGCCACACACTCCTGTTTCCTATTTCACCTTTGGCTTTCAACTTGCTAACAACAACTGGCCCAGAGCATGTCTGTTCCTTCCGACTGCTAGAGGGACGCTGTCGCCATAACTTTCTGGACCTCATCAAGCCTTCATATTAATGCTGCTTTCCCTCCACAAGACCCAGGATTTCTTTTTCCTTATTGCAATTTTTTGCAGCCTTTCTAGAAGTTTCTGCCAGAAAGCTGGCCTTTTGGTGATTGGCACAGGACTGCACTTTGAAAGAGCCGACATTGATGCGGGTGCAGGACGTGAGTTCAGGGACCAGAGCCAGTGTCCCGGGGCTGGGCAGCGGGCGGCCTCCTCCGACTACGTGGTCGCCGTCCTGCCACCGGCCTCCCCAGGAGCTGCTCACCCTGTTAGCTCAGCTCAGCGGAGACTTCAACACATGCAGGCCACGACCTTCCACACGACCTTCCGCGAGAGGGCGCTCGGCCCCTGGCCGCCGCCACAAGGGGGAGCCGGGTTCCAGCGTGTGACTGGTGCCTGCGGGGACAACCGCGCGCTAATGTCACGCAGACTTCATCAAAAGCTTTACAAATACGTGCAGAAATACGAGGGGGTTTTTATCGAAAATTAATGGTTACGGTTTCTAGTTTATAAAATGCCCTCTTACCTGTCTCTTGAGCCGGCGACTCACTGCGTTGCTTTGCTTTGCAGGCCCAGCAGCGTCTCCATCCGCATCGACGCCTCAGGGACTCAAATAACCCCCGACACCTGCACCGAGAGCACCAGGGTCGCTGTCTGACGGCTAAGTGTGGCCCGGCGGGGTTACAGCTCTATCTGCGAGGCTCCCGTTGTGCTTTGTGAACAGAGATTCTTACGAAAGAGTTCGTTTTAGAGCAGACTGTCGTCGCCGTGGCTTAGATGGTACAAGTGCTGGGTTTTGCTTCCTGCATTTGTCCGGGATGTTACGTCGCTGTGCCTCGCTGGCCTGGGATGCCTCGGGTCTCAGAACCAGCCGCTTCCTCCCGGTCACCAGCTGGCATCACCTCCTCCTGTGTGCACCTCCGTGGGTGACATTCCTATTGGAACCCATTGATTACACGCTTAACTAGAAGAAACTCACAGCCTTTCTGTATTTGCTCCTGTAATCTCTGCAGAAAAAAATTTTCTGTTACGAAAAATCTTTAATTCTAGAATATTGTGATCTAGTTTATATTAAGAAAAAGATTAATTTATCATGCCTTGAAGTTTTAAACATTTAATATAAAAAACATTGGCGCATTTGCTAGTTTTAAATTTTTGCTAACTTTTTTTTTGCATAGGCTGAAATCCATATTAAAGATTTGCGTTTCGTCCTTTAAGTAAAATATGCAAATTTTAATTTTCACAAAATTAAAATTGTTTAATCATCACAAAATTGTCTTCACAAAATTGTTTAATCATCAGACTGAATTCTCTTGTTTCATAAATTTTGTTAGTTTATATGTAAGTAAATAGCATTAAAATGTGGTTTTATATTTTGTGCACTTAATTCAATAGTAAAGTAATAATTTTCTGCTGGAATATTTTCAGGAAGCCAAATAAGATCACAGATATTTTAGCATCTTTCCCAGAGTAAACTTATCATGCCTTTGCTCACCTAAAATATAGAAGTTTTAAGTTAGTTCTTTAAATGAGATACTTAATTGAGCACATGTCTCTACATTGTTTGATCAAACTGAGAGTAGAGTGGGGAATATATGCGATATGAAAAAAGATGTGAATGGCTATAAGTATTGAATAAAAAGAATATAACATTATTGTAAGACATTTATTTTTTTCCTCTTTTCTTCTTTCCCTCCTCTTTCTTCCTCTACCTCAATTCTAAATTCATTCTCAACGTCCTCATCCTAAGAAAAACTCCTCAGTAGCTTACAGCTCCTTATCAGTAGCTTACAACTCTTTAATTCTTTTTTAGGTTGTTAGGCTAAGAGACACCCGAGCTTTAGGGAGAGGACAAAATTGGGATTACGCTCCTGTGATCAGATCTTGGGCAGCCAGGGTCCATTACTGAAAAAGCCAGTCCTGCAGTGAAATTTCTGCTCATAAAATACAACAAACATATTATGAAAACAAAAACTTACAAATTCCGTGAAATTATTCCAAAGTAAGTGATTTGCTTCCAAAAGATAAAAATATTGAAGATTGTGCTAAATATAAATTGTCAGTTAAAACCCGCAAAAACCCTGTTTAGTTCAATACGAGTTTTATATTGTGTGTGCCTGCGTGCACACACACATCCTCTCAGGTTCTGACATTTCTGTGGAGGCACCTGGCAACCTCACCTCACCTCACCACAGCCTTAGCTCACAGAGCTTGGCTCTGAGCCCATTTTCCTCCTATGGAAAATGGAGATAATTCCCAGGCAGGGCATTAATCAGAGTAAAGTTCCTAACGTGATGCCTGACTAATTGTCCTCCCCTTCAGCTTCGGGAAGCCGGGGCTCCCTGGGGTGTTGGTTTGCCCATAAAACAAGGCGCAGGCACGTGTGGGAAAGCCAGCATCACTGGAGAAAGCTGAGATTCGAACCGCGGTTACCAGTAATGTTCTTTTGCACTGAGCCCGGTGATGTGCGTGACATGGGCTGGACGCCAAGCTGAGAAAGGTAAAGCAGAAGGCGGTAGTGAACCAGGGGAAAGACAAGAGGGAATAGCTTCAAGGAGGAGAACAGTACCGACCACAGGTGTAAAGCAAAAGGGGAAAGTAGAAATAACTGTTGGAAATGAGAGCGGCTATGATGGTGGAAGAGGAGAAGATACTTCACACCCCAAGGGTGGGCTCACCGGGGTCCCACAAAGCATCTTCAAAAACTGGCTAAATTGTACGTGAAAAAACAGCAGAACATCCAGATCGGGCCACTGGTGAATTCTCCCAGACATTTAAGGAAGAAATAATACCAATTCTCAACACTCTCTTCCAGAAGATAGAGACCAAGAGACTAATTCCTAACTCACTCATGAGGTCAACATTATCTGGATACCAAGACCAGACAAAGACATAATTGCCCCAAACTTGGAAGCCACCAAGATGTCCTTCAGCAGGTGATGGATAAACTATGATCCATCCCGACGATGGAACATTACTCAACACTAAAGAGAGATGAACCAACAAACCATGAGAAGACCTGGAGGAACCTTAAATGCCTGTTACTAAGTGAATGCAGCCAGTCTGAAAAGGCTGCATACTCTAGGAGTCCAACTATGTAACATTCTAGAAAAGGCAAAACTATGAGACAGTAAAAAGGTTGGTGGTCACCAGGGGCTGGGGGGAGGGATGAATGGGACCCCAGGACGTTCAGGGCAGTGAACACACTTGGTAGGATACCACAGTGACAGACACGTCAGGATACATCTGTGCAAACCCGTAAAATGTGCACCACCCAGAGTAAGCCCTTTGGGGGGCTATGCAGTGTCAATGTAGGTTTGTTCATTGTAACAAACGTTCCTCTTTGGTGGGGACATTGTTCAGGGGGAGGATACGTAGATGTGGGGGCGGGGGTATGGAACTCTGCTTTCTACTCAATTTTGCTGTGAATCTAAAACTGCTGTAAAAGATAGTCTACTAAACAATGAGAAAAAGTCAAAATATTGTCTGTGTAGGAAATATTGTCTCCTCCTATGTCTCTACTGCTCACTTTTCTGCTACTTGGAATACTTTACTTCTGACACTTCTGACCGTCAGATGTGTTGGGGTTTACCCCCCAACAAGCAATTCTGAGACACCTGCTGGGTGACGTACAATGTTTCCTCACTTCTGACACTCTACCCAGGTAACATGGGACCCCACAGGTGAGGGGCTCAGAAGCACACATGACCCCACCCATTTCAGATGCCAACCACAAGTCCAGGTTGTGAGCTGTCCTTGTACCAGCTGGTTATAAATGGCGGTGCCCACAAGCCTCCTCATGTTTGATTAACCTGCTGACGCAGCTCAGAGATCAGGGAAACACTTCCTTGTGTTTATCGGTTTGTGCTCGAAGGGCGTGACAAAGGGTACAGATGGACATGCAGATGGAAGAGATGCTTAGGGAGAGGGAAGTGGGGAGGGCTGCAGAGCTGGGCGCGTCCCTCGCCCCGCACCCCCACGTGTCCACCAGCCTGCAAGCTCTCTGAACCCCCTCCTTTGGGGGTTTTTCGGGAAGCTGCCTCCTGCAGGCATGATCAACCCTTACCTCCATTTCCAGCCCCTCTCACCTCTCTGGACAATGGTGGGGACGGGGCAGAAAAATTCCAAGCCCCTAATCGCCACTTATATGTAAAGGATAAATATTTGAACATCGAGGAGACAGAAATCATGACGACAGGAGAAATACACAATTTCAACACAGACAACGAAGATATAAAAATTGTTTGATTTTCCTTAATGAATTTGGGGGGACCCAAACATTCAGTCCTTAACACTAAGGGGAGAAAGGGGATGTTCACTAAACTGACTCACCAGGATTTTTGCTAACTTTGGACTCAGAAGGCAGAACCCAGGGTGGGGCCCAGTCAGAAGGAAGACTCAGAGGAGCCTGACCCAAGTTTGGCTCAAGGAGAGAGTCGATGTCAGGATCCAAACTGATCTAAGGGTTTAAGGCATTCCCTAACCAAAACCCCAGCCATAGACAGGCTTACCTAAAGTTTCTATGGAAATTTCTATGGAACAGCTAAACCATCCTAACACAGAAGAATCAGTAAGGAAGTCACTGCACCCAATATAAAAGTCTACTGTGTCATTTACGGTAATCAAAACAGTACAATATTGACACACAGATGACTAGAACAGAATAGAAAACCCAGAAACACCCACACAAATGTGCTCAGCTAGCTCTGACAAAGGTACAAAAGCACTTCAATGGAGGAACAAAGGCTTTTTCAAGAAATGGTGCTGGACCCTTGAACAGGCACTGGCAAAAACGAAAAACAAAAAAACAACTTCACCCAACCATCATACCTAAAAATGAATCATTAACTTTGACGTAAAACATAAAAGTTTTAGGAAAAAACATGGAGAAAATCCTGAGGAATCTGGGACGAGGTAACGAGATCTTAGCCGTGATGACGAAAGCATGACCTTTAAAAGGGAAAACAAACCAATCTCATCAAAATTAAAAACAATTCCTTTTGAAAGTTCAGATGAAGACTATAAATAGACAAACTACAAACTGGAAAAAATATATGCAAACAATATATCCAACAAAGAACTTGCATCTAGAACATACAAAGAACTCTTAAATCCCACAAGAATAGCGAAAAAGCAAGCAATGCAATTGGAAAATGGGGGACAGACGTGAACACAAACTTCACCAAAGGGTGTACAGATGTTGGCAACACATCCAACGTGCTCAGCAGCACGGCCATCGGGACGTGCCCATGGAGAGCACCGTGAGACCTCAGCACGCCACGAACAGAGACAACTACGAGCTCTGGTGAGGGTTCGGGCAGACGGCCTGGCACCCACGGTGGTGGGAACATAAATATAACAGCTGCTCTGGGAAACTGGCAGTTTCTGATAAGAGCAAATGTGCAATTACCATTAAACCCTCGTGGCAATAACACTCTTGGCATTTATCCCGGATAAATGAACAGTGTGTTCCCACAAGAACCTGTACATTACATTTCACAGCAGCTTTATTCTTAAGAGCTTAAGGCTGGAAACAGCCTAGATTGTGTCAGCATGTGAACGGTTAAGCAAAGTGTCACATCCATGTCATGGGATATAGCTCAGCAACCACTGTTAAATGCGATGTGGACGACTCTCTCAGGAATTCTGCTGAGTGGGAAAAGCCCCTTCACAGGCCCTGTCCTTATATCATCCCCTTGGGGTAGGAGGATGCAGACATTCACACCATAGCAAACATCAGTACATACAATTATCTCAACAGTTCACAATTTTCTTAGTAAAAAAATCAGTTTAAAAATTGCAGTGGGGCAGTGGTCTGGAAGGTCAGGGGTGGGGCACTGGGAGGGGCCTGGGGGTCAGGCAGGCTCTCATGGAGATGACCTTCCAGTTGGTCTAAATAAGGAAGGAGGGGACGCTGTGGCCTGAGTGTACCGCCAGTGGACAGGCCTGAGCTGAATTCAGTGTGTGCAGGGAACACATGGATGGAGAGGCATGGGGACAGGCCATCTGCATGCCCTCCACCTTCCAGTTCCCAGGGCTTCTCTGTTCCCTGAGCTGGTCGCCTGCTGCACTTCCCAAAAATGACTGGCCCGTCCTAGTTTATGCCAGCACATCTTTGTGGCTATCGGTGGCAACCACACCTGAATTTTACAAAAGCAGCCATCACAGCAGTGTCGGGGGTCCTGGCCAGTTCTGTGTGATGAGTGGCAGCTTGAGGGAAACTAGCTTGACGAGAACGTGCCAGCCATAACACATTCCGACCTGAGGCCCTGCTGCAGAACCGGCATCGCTCCGTCTGCTACACGGAGCTCCAGTGGGCTCCAGTACCTTGCAGACCATCAACAGCTGCAAGCCGCAGGGCCAAGGACGTCAGACGTCATGGGAAGCACCGTGAGCGGAACATCAGGAAGCTCACTGCTCCTTCCTGGTGGAACGGCGAAGACTCCACGTGAGACAGAAGGAAAGCAGTCAGGTACAGAGGGTGTGCAAACCACGTGCAGACGGGGGAGAGGCAACACGGGGTAGAATGACTCTGCGGGTCCTCGGCTGTCCTCTGCATTTGGTCCCAGACTGGACAGTTCCCCGAGGCCCTGCACCTGCCTGCATCCGGCCAGCCACACTCCTGCAGGTGAAGACTGAGAGGGCAAGAACTGCCTGCATCCATCTGGCGCCCCTGGCCACTTGCGAATGTTCCTTCTGTGTGTGACCCTCAGGTACCTGCCCCCCACAGGCCATGTGGGGGTGCTTTCCTCCTCCAATCTGTCTCATTAACCATCCAAACCCTGGCTGTGCCCACTACATTGGTTCATGACCTACTGCTGGGATGCTGGCACTCTGAAAAACACTGTGCTTGGAAGGTTTTCCATATCTGAGTGGTGTTCTAGGTGGATTGGAAAGGGCCCGGCAGTGGGGAGTGGGCCAAAGCAGCAGACAAGAAGCCTCAGCTCATGCATCCCAAATATTCCCAGGGTTGGAAGAATTTCAGGCGTTTGTTTGGAATTTCTCTGGGTTCTGGAGCCCGACAGGGGAGGGTGTCATGATTTGGTGTGGTTGGGTCTTGGCCATGTGATCGATTCTCTGTGAGGCCTCTCAGAGGCCCCCCCCCCCCCCCAAGGAGTCAAAGCCCCAGGGTGGCCTGGAGGTGACAGACTGGATCCTGGGCTGAATATCTGCCTGTAGCAGCTGCTGCAGGAGGTGGCCTATTGGGGGTTGTGTTTCCAGGTGTGGTTTAAAAATGGCCAGACATAATTTTGTTCCCAGTCTATCACATTTACAAAGTTCTAACTTCACAAGTAAGTCTTCAGCATTTGATTTTCCAGCTCATGTGCAGCCTTTTGGAAGTGAAAGAAAGAGCCCTTCATGTCCTTGAGGCCCAGGCCGCTGCTGTCCCGACCCAAGGAGGCCCCTGGAGGGCAGTGCCCGGCAAGCAGGTCAGTGAGCAGTCTGGGCTGGGCAGTTCTGAGGTCTCAGCGGTGACTCTGAATGGATGAGTCACTTCCTCTCCCCACGCCGGTGGCGCCCGGCTTTCCCCCAGCTACGGGGCGCTCCGGGGCCAGGAAGCTCCCAGAAACACGCCCCAAAGGGCAACTGAGACCGGAGAGGTCAGGGGGACCGCAGGAGGTGGCCCGGCCCCATTCCTGACCCCTCGCTCTGGCTGGCGCCACATTCCTGGGCATTTTCTCCCGGCCGGTCCCTCTCGTGCTCGGGGCGGGGGACACCCCCAGACCGACCAGGGCTCCACGCTAGCGGCAGCCGCGGGTGGTCAGCCTGCCCCCAAGAGTCCGTGCTTTACGTGGGGAGGAAGAGAGTGGGTGGGTGGTTGCTAGTACCGCCAGAGGCTGGGTTTTTCTAGAAGGAAACAAAAGCGGGCGGGGAGCGGGCGGGGCGGGGCGGCCTGGGGCGGGTGGGAGGGCGGAGGGGGCTCCGCTGGCACTTGGATCCGAAATTGTCGCTCGTTGTTACCTCCGCGCTTCCCGAGAGCCGCGCGTTCCTCGGCTCCCGCGGGGTCTTTGTCGCCAGTGGCGCGCGAAGCTGACGAAGCTCGGGTAGCAGGTGAGTGTCCGCGGCCCGGTGACGTGACTCCGGCTCGCGTAGACCCGGCCATTTGCAGGAAGGATGTGCGGGGAGCGGGCGGGGACGCGGGAGCCGGGAGACGGGAGCGGGGCGGGAGGATGCTCTGGGAGCCGAGCGCGCCCTCCAGTCCGCCCCCCGCCGCGTCCAGTGCTGCCGGTCCCCTCGCCAGGCTCCTCTCGGTGCCGGCGGAGCGGGCAGGTTCGGCTCCCGCGGCCCAAACCGGGTGGGAACACCTAGAACCCTCCCTTTTCATGTGGGGAGTAAATTACATTTTGGAGAACGGTTGTTTCGCAAACTTGCAAAGTTCAAATGGACCCAAGAATATGTTGAGCCAACATTTACCAAAGTGTTCCGGCATAAAATACTGGTAGCTCAAAAGAGAAGCTTTACGGTCATAAATTATATGACACGAATATAATTTGTGCAGGGCAGGGTCCTTTTATAATCCTTGTATGTGGTGTACTGTCCTTGGACCTGAAAAAGCCCCGAGAGGAGAACCGGGTGCAGCCTCACCGCTGTCCCCAGATTTCCCTCCCAGGTCAGGTCGTGGCCAGGAGACTCAAGGTCTGCCTGGAACTGGCCTGTCTAGGACCTGCCCCGCTGGAGGTCGCGGGCTGCTCTGCCTGGAGGGCGAGTTACAGAGAAACCCCGTCTGAAATGCCAAGTAGAAGGGGCTGTCTGGCAAGGCCATTGGGACAGCCTGGGGTCCGTGACCTTCCCCTCCGCACACCCTGGTGGTTTCCCTCCCTCCTTCCTTCCCCGCCCACCCCTGCCCTGAGGCCTGGCCTCTCTGGCTCATTGACACCCTTCCTGAGTCTTCTGGGTGTAGGAGACCTTTGGTTCCATTCATTGACTGTGAGCTTGGCTTTTAAAAGATTTGCGATTTCCTTGCATAGAAAGAATGTCTTCACTGGGGTTCCATCCCCTGTTCATCCCTCCCAGGGCTGACCACTGTGTGCTCCGCAGCTCACTTTGCAGGGCCATCATCTTCTGGGATTACTTTTCCCTCTTCCGAGGCGCCGTGGACCCAGTTCTTTGCATAAGCCTCTTGACTGCAGGCTGCTGTCATTCAGCACTGGCTTGCTGGTTGCAAATGATATTCTTCCGTCCAGTACTTTCAGCACTGGTGGTGGCCACTGATGTAACAACACTGTAGTTGAAAAGGATAAACTAGTTTTCCTTTACATTGGCTTTTGTCCAAGTAGACTTTTTTTTTGTCGTCTTTACTGATCATAAAGTTAATACAAGCTCATTGTAAAAAAACCCAAAACAAACAAACTTGTAACAGAAAATGAATGAAACTTCTAATGTCTGCTACTCCCTGAAGGTAAACAATCTTCATTTCTCCCCCTCACTCTTTTCTGTACACACACATATTCACTTCTGAAGTATGTTCATTCAAAATATTACAAATGTTTACGTACTAAGCTATTTACACAAAATAATCTGCCTACCTAATTTTTATTTTAATGGGTTATATTAAACGAAACAAATTTAACTGTAAAAAGGCTGAAAGTCTTTTTAAAAGAAAAGGTTTATCAGGCTACTCCTGGCTGTCCACCGAGCCTGGCTATTCTCTCCTGGAAAGCGCCACCTGGAAGTTAATCCTAAATTCCAACAGATGCTCGGGAACACAGGCAGTCTTTTGGCAGAGCTGGTCCACAGCTTTTAACAGGCTAACTGTTCCACCCCTTTTTGTCACCCAACTGCCGCTGTAATTTTAATTTAGAACATCTCAGAATTTTTTTTTCTTGTCAGTTAAAACTAAAAACAAAGTTGGTCCGAAGGGTGTGGGTTATTGTTAAGCAAAAACAAAACAAAACAAAACAAACCTGAAAACAGAACAACTCAGGTTTTCTCTTTTGTTTTAACAAATTGGATCTGGGACAGGTGGGGAAGTCCCAAGTGCTCACAGCAGAGGTTCCTCCCTGAGGGGCCTGGGAGGGAGCCCCAGGCAGGGAAACCCTCTTCTTGTGGAGAGAATGGGCCCTGGAGAGGCCGGCAAGGGGAGGCTTAGCTTCAGGACACATGACTACCCTACCCCCCTTCCCTCAGTGTGAAGTTGTGAAGCTTGTGTATCATGGTCCAGTGTCAGAAGAAATGTTTCCTAACAGGCTCCCGCTGACTTCGTGTTCAGGTGTCAGGTCCAGCGTCACCTTCTGTGATGTTGGCTGGGCTTTGGAACATCTGTGGGTTCACCTGGAAGCTCTGTCTCAGGACACTGGGCACACAGTGTCATAGCCGACACCCAGTGCCCACGCTGCTCACAGGTTAGACTTCTGAATGACAGAGACTTAATCAGTGCGTCCACAGAGACTGTCCCGCCATCCTCTCCCTCCCTGATGTCCTCTGTGGTTTTGGTCCTGGGCTTCTCTCAGTTGTTGGTCTCAGGTTTGCAGGCCCCTAATTGCCACCCACCCTGTTTCTCCCACCTGGTGTCATCCCACATTTCACTAGGTGCTTTGTGCTCTGACTCAGGGTTCATTTCCCCCCTGGGGTGATGCCCTCAGCCACCTTATGCAGGAACCATGGTGCCTCAGACGAAATGGCCCTGACAGCGCCTGGCCTACCCAGCCTAGAGATACTGGCGGCCCTGACAGCCTCCCGCTGGCACCCCCTTCAGTCAGTCAGCCTGGGGTGTCATCTCCCGGATCCAGACTATGCCTGGCCTTCTGGGTCTTAGCGCCCCTCAAACCCACCTGTGCTGCGGGGGGGGGGGGGGGGGGGGCGGAGGAACTTCTGTCTTCTAGGGTTCAGTTTGTCCAGGACTGCAAATAAAATGACAAAAGATAAGCAAGAGAAAGACTTTGGAAAGATAAATGGTCCCTCTGGAGAAGAGAGGTTTGGTAGAGACAGTGTCTGGTTTTTTTCAGAGATTGAGTTGCTCCCAGGAGGGGCTTCATAGCAATGAGCTCTGACTCGAAGAAGGGCTAATTTTATGATTTTAGGAGAAGACTACATTCTAATATACCTGGTCTGTTAGGATTTGCCGTCGGTGTCAAGTGGCAGAGGGCAAAGACTGGGCAGGAAAATGGTGTGTCTGGTTCAGCCAGACTGAGAGTGACAGGTTCTCTGGAAGGTGAGGCAGGAGCGTTCTCTGTGGCCCGTCTTCCTGGGAAGTGGGGTTTGGACTCTGGGAACCTTCTGGGGAGCAGGGTGTCTTTTAGTGTCTCCTTTCATCCTGCAGCTGACCCAGAAGGCCCTCCAACCCCTGTTTTCTCCAGGTCCCTGGGGCTGCTCCTCTCCCTCACCCCTAAAGGAATACAGAGCAGCCTGGGGTGGGGGGCAGATTGCCCGGGGACGCCTCTGAGCCTGCACTGGTCCTGCTAAGCACATCCCTGCCCCGCACACACTGGCCCTGGGGGTGGTGACTGCACGACCCCAAGTCCTGCTGCTTCTCTTTGTGCAGCAGTGAGCGGGCTGCAAGGAGGGCTGTGTGCAGGCCACCTTGGGGGAATCTGCAGGTGGAATAGCCGGCCCACTCCCCGTGACTGGCAGGGCTGGGGAGGCGGGGCCCAGAGGCAGAGCCCCTCCCTTCGCTGACAGCTGGTGTGCTTCCTGGAGACCAGACTGGGGTAGTGGAGCTGTCTGTGTGACTGCTGCTGTGAAGACCTGGAATTAGGGCCGAGGCCTCTGATCACCTATTACGGGCACAAAGTGTGTGGGTTTTCCCACACCAGCTGGGCTCCCACACCCTCTCCCTGGGTTCCATTAACTTGCTAGAGAGGCTCACAGAACTCAGGGAGACATTTTATTCACTAGGTCACTGATTGAGTGTAAAGATATAAGCTTGGAACAGCCGGATGGAAGAGCCACACAGGACAGGACGTGGAAAAGCGCGTGGAGCTTCCCGGCCCTCACCAGGTGGCCACTCCCCACACCTCCACGTGTCCACCAACCCGGACGCTCTCCGAACCCTGTCCTTTTGGGTTTTACGGAGGCTTCATTACACAGGCATGATTGATGAAATCATTGGCCTCTGGTGATTGATTCAACGGTTAGTTGAGTCGGGGGTGGGGCTGCAGTTCCAGCTCCCATCTCAGTTGCTTCTGGCCACCAGCCGCCTTTAGGTGGGGGACCTGCAGTCAGCATTTACATAACAAAAGACACCTTGATCATTCTCGTAGGAAATGGCAAGGGTTTTAGGAGCTCTGCAGGAAATGGGGGAACTGCAAAGGTGATTGTATCCTGTACCACAGTCATGGAGGGAGCCCTGCCTATCGCCCACCAGCTCCTGCCCCACCGCCTTGGTACTGGGTGAGGCTGGCGCCTCTTACAACTCACTTGCTTCCTCAGCTCCCCTGGTCTGCACTGAGAGGCCGCCATTTCCAAAGCAGTGTTTTCTAAACGCTGAGGGGGGACAAAGCCAGGTGAGAGACAGGTAACGACTCAGGCAAACATTTGCTCCAGACCCAACTATTATAACTTTCTCTGGTTTTCAGAATTTGCTAAAAATGACCCATATTTAACTGTGGGGATAACAGTTACCAACCCCTTTCTCCACAAGGGCCCCAGTCAATGCTTGATGGGTGGTGGTGAGATGCAAGGTTGACAATCCGCCCTGGAAATGATGGGCCTGTCTGCACGTCGCTGACACACTCATGGTTTTCTACCCCGGCCTTGGGTGACCCTGTCCCAAAGCTCAGTGCCCTTCCCGCCAGGCTGTGGGGCCTTTTAACTGAGGTCCCCCGCAGCCCTGCACGTGGTCTGGCTCAGCTCTCCCTCCTCCAGGTGGAGGCTGGTCTTAGGTGTTTGATTGCTGACCCAGTGAAATAGCTGAGCTTATGTCTGTGGGGGTGGTTCTTCCTTCTGACTTTGGGTGGGGGCGCCAGGTCCCAGAGGGCTGGTGCCTTCTGGGATCCCTCCCTCTCCCCTGTGCTGTCCTTGAGGCCTGAAGGACAGGTAAGATTCCTGAAGGGTGGAACAGATGGGTGTGGTCTGTTGGGTAAGGGTGTCTTCCGCAGGTTAGCTCAGGTTAGCTGGGCCTCACTGGCCAGTGACCTGGGCTCCCATTAGGATTCACCACTGTTAAGTTAATTCAATAAGGAGGCACTGGACTGGGGGCTCTGACACTCTCAGCAAATGCCTCGAGGTCCCGCAGTGAAAACCCAGGACAACCAGTGTCAACAGCGACCAGGCTGCAGCTACGGCCGGGCAGTCACCCCCGGCTCCCTCCCCCACCTGCTCGTTCTCTGCAGGCTCCTGACCACTTCTGGTCGGTGCCGCCCCGTCCGACCGCTTGTGCTCAGGTGAACTCTTCGGTATTTCACACGCCCCGTGTACCGTTTACCACTGTTCTCTGTTGTCTTCTCCCAGGTCCTGCCTCAGTTGAGAGAATGGCCTCCGCAGGGACCCAGACAAAGGAACTTGAGAATGACAAGTAAGGCTCGGGCAGCATTTTGGGTTTCTTGTGACTTGTGAGAGCTGACGGGTTAACACATGTGATCTCATGGCAGAGGCGGAGGCCTGGAGGGAATGAAGACCAGGTGGGCTCAGAACTGCGTAGGAACGGACTTGGCGTCTGGCCTGGGACCCAGCTGCCCTCAGACCAGGCGTGCACTGCTCAGACCCACGTCCGCTGGGGCTGATCTGACCACTGGCCACTCCTGAAACTCATTCCCTGCTTCTGTCCATCTCCTTCCCGGTCCTGAATCTTAACTACTTTCCTGATTTTTTTGCAGTTTTTCATAAGTCTAGTTTATGATTCTCACGGCGCCTTTTTTGTGTTTATTTCATTTGCTGGAAAAGCATGAATTTCTCATCTTAATCGTGATTGCTACATGGATTTTAAATCCACTGTTTTCTGGTTTCCTCGACACCCACGTGTCCCCTGCCTCTGCCAGGGTTACCTGGCAGATCCCATCCTGCTGCAGTGGCCTCCAGGTCCCAGTGACCTTGACCTTGGCGATGCCCAGGGTTGTGCCTGACCCTCTGGGAGCCCTCGCTTGGGGTTTCTCAGGAAGTCCTCTGTGACTCCTGAGGCCTGTCTGTCTGGAGACACACATGGTAGTCACTGGTCCAGGTCGTAATTCCACACGGACCCGTCTCACCTCGGTCGCTCCGCGTAGGTTCTGAGGTCCATCTTCATGGGTCAGGCTGTCTTGGATGTTACCTGCAGAGGTGACCTTTTTATGGACCTAATAGTGGCCCTTGTGCTTTCAGTCATCGACAACCAGACATGCCCTATCTCCAGTTTCTGAGCCCCGCTCCACCAAGGTGGAGGGGCTGAAATGAAGCTGGCGAAGGAGGGTGGGCACCAAGTGCCACGTGTGTGACTCCGCTGCAGAGTCACCTTCCCTCCGCTTTGTGGTTTACCCTCCCTGGAAAGTCTTATTGTCGCCTGGAGGCCTGTGAGTGGCATTGGCCCTCTGAGTGCAGCCCCTTGTTAAAGTCAGGACCGTGAACCTTTAAGATGGGGTTCGGGTAGAATCCAGCTTCTGCAGCGGTTGTGAGCCTCAAGGAGTGATGTACCAGCTGTTAGTATCGCCTGCCACACAGTCCAACGCCTTCCGTCTTATTCATCTTTGTGTTCCTTACGCCAGCGCACAGCCTGACGTGGGTTTGGCGTTAGCCTCAGCTGAGGTTCCCCGAGCTCCCCCAGCTGTCCCCCATCTCTCTGCTCCCCACCTGGCCTAAGACATGTGGGCCAGTTTGCATGAGGGTCAGTAATACTTTATCTTCCCTGCTGAGGAGCTGCAATCAGAAGCCACTTTTCATTTGTTTTGCATCTCATGCATTTCTGTTACAAAGTAGGTGGTCAGTGCATAGTTGTCAAATGAATAAAGTGACAGAACAGAGCCAAATAAGGTCACTTGAAATTGTGTGTAGACTGGAGAAACCGTTTTCCAAGGAATATGTCTTTGACCTGTTATTTTAAACTCCTTTAAAAAACAAGTGTGAGCACGTCTGGGTCACTGTGATACGTGCCCCCTGCACAGACTGGGAGGTCATTGCTGGTCTTATAGCTGCACCGTTTCCTTCTGCTCTTCCTGGAACTGAACAGGAAAGAAAGGCTTTCTGTTTAGAAACGTGTGACAAAGTTGTCATAGTCACATCCTGTTGTGTCAGTTCCAGTGCTTGCCACTTAGCTCTCGTGTGTGTCTTCAGCACCCTGAGAGGCAGCAGGAACCGGAATTAATCACCAGTATGTGTCATGAAAGGAGCTTAATTAAGATGCTGTGACTGTGTTGACATCAGAAGTCCTGCTGGGCCTAGAGACTGAAAAGGGACTGTCCTCCCTACACAGACGCCTGGATTTGGGCCCTTGCAAGTGGCCTCCCCGCCCCAAGCCTCTGAAATGCCCTGAGTCTGGAGAGTCAGCTAGCCGGGCAGGACTGGTCAGGGCGTTGAGGCAGACAGGTGTGGCTCTGGACCTCAGGCACTTACCTGCCTTCCCGCATGAGATTCCCAGCATCTGTGCCCGGGGTGCAGCCATCCCAGTCTGTAAGTGACCGCGGTGGCAGCTACGGCTGCGTTCAGGTATCTCAAGTCTAACACTCATGCATGGCAGTCAGCCAGCACCCTCCCATTTATAAAAAGATCTTTCTGTCTCTCTCTAATATTTTGTGCTTACCTTTCCTCTGTAAGCATTTTGAGAATGGGAGTGAACTGGATGCCCTTATTTGGAGGGAACTAGGAGGGGAAATGCGAGAAACATGAAGGCGGAATGGGGTCTGGGGTAGGGAGAGAAGTGGGGCTAGGGTGTCTGCTGTTGGTGTCCGAGCCAGACAGCAGGGAGACTAGATAAAGTGACGGGCAGGGTAGACAGGCCAGAGAGATGACAAGGTGGGTGAAGGGGGCTCACCTGTGCTGTGTGTTGTCTGCTCAGGGACTCAGTGACACATGGTCACGGCCGCCAGGACTTGTTTGTTACTGGAGATAATTAAAATGATTACATTCATTATGTAAGTATTATAGGAAGACGTAGACGAAGTATAATGAGCATGTCATCTGAAGAGAGAGCTGGGGAATGGACGAGATCCCTGAGGAGAGGGCCTCCCCATGCCTGGGGAGCCGAGCAGGGGCTAAGGTGTCAACCAGGACCCTCCACGGGGGGCAGGGGACCGAGTCACCGGACTGTGTGACCAGGGGAGGACAGGGTTTTAAGACCAGTGAGAAGCCACTGGTGCTGATCTCACAGGAAGCCCCAGGAGGCGTGTTTTGTTGGCATCTGCTTTTCTTACTGGATTTGGAACACCGCAGTCAGGATCTTAGAGCAATCTTGGCTCTAACACTTGTCTGGTACAGACCAGGTATTCATTCAGCACAGGCGGCAACTGCTGACTCAGTTACTCAGAGCCCAGGGATAACTTGTTTCCCTGGGAAACAAGCAAAAATAAAGAAAGAAGTAAAAATAGGCATTACAGCTCTCCAGAGCATCTGTTTCATAGGGAAATGTGTCCTTTAGGTTAGATTTGAAATGTTGGACAAACCTCCAAACATTGTACCCCCTTGGAAGAGGCCACTGCCCTGGGGACCCAGGTCACAGGGAAGCGTCTCCCCACGTGTGATGGCAGCGGTTCTGTGACGTGTGGCCTCCGGGCCTGGTGTACACAGGCGTGAGGCGTGCGAGCGGCCCGTGGGAAGTCCTGGAATGGGGTGTCCAAGTCACGGGCAGCTGAACGTTCTTCTCTTAACTCATTTCTTCTTTCTTACTGGGTTAGATTGAAGAGGACACGTGGTCAGTGGGTTCTGGACGGAAGTCGGACTCAGAAGGAAGCAAAGGGTCTTGGTTGTTCCCAGCCAGGGACCCGCACCTGTCTCTCCCTGTGCCCCTGATGAGCCAGGTTCTGGGACGCACACCTGGCCGTGGCCACCCAGAAGGCACAGGTGTGGGAGGAGGTGTGTTAGGGTTTGCTCTCAGGGATTTTTCAGGGAAGATAACAATTTAGACCTGGGCATCTGTGTTTGTCCATAAACTTTTATTGGAACAACCACACTTGCGTGTTGTCTGGTTCCTTTCACGTGACAATGGCAGAGTTGAGTAGTTGTGACAGAACCCACATGGTCTGCAAAACCAAGACCACTTACTGTCTGGCCCTTTGTGAAGGAAAGTTTGCTGACTGTTATGCTAGACCAGCGTGTGCTGTTCAGTGGAAATACATGTGAGCTACACAAAGTTTCTAGTAGCCCCGTTGGAAAAAAAAACTAAATGAAAAAGTGTGTTCTCATCAATCCCGCTGGACATGGTATAGGAGACGTGCTGGCTTGTGTAGCAAGAAAAAGAAATACAAGGTGTACAGATTGGAAAGGTTAGCGCTGGAAGGGAGAATTAAAGGCAATTTTTCTTCTATTTTGTCCATAATTCCTACGAATCTCTTATTTTAAAAGTAGTTAAGTCTATGTGCTGAGAGAACTTGAGGTGGGTAGCAACTGGCTACACTCTTTATCTGGGGTGAAGGAGCCTTTTGACCTTGACTTTCGTGCTCTCCCTGAGTTCCCATCCGCCCTCCAAAGGGGCCCTGGGTATGGAGAGGGGTGAAGGGGAGGAAGGCAGACCAGGGAGTGGGAGCCTGGTGAGTGTGGGGTCTCGCCTTCCCACTGTGTGCCGCATGCAGGCCGTCGACACGGCTTGTGTCGTTGTGTCGGCCACTGGACGCTGGTGTTCTATTAACTTTCTGCTTTCCCGGTTTGAGCAGTGCCTGCTTTGTACAGCTTTGCAATCCAAACATAGCCACGTTGAAGGAAGACGTTCTCTACCATTTCGGCCTCAGCACCAGCACGCACGACCTCCCCGCTATGTTTGGGGATGTGAAGGTAGGAAGCAGGGCTTTTCGCTCTGGAGATTTGTCTCCAGACCGACCCCCTCGCAGGTGGCATGGGCAGCTTCCTCACAGAAGCTGAGGTGACAGAGGACAAGTTCATGAAGGGCTATGTTTGGCAGAGTTTTACAAAGGGTTGCTTTTCAGGTGTACGAACTAGTGAAAGAAAACTATTGTGAGTACTGCCATGTTGGTCCCTAAGTAATTTCCTACCAATTTAGTATGTAATGGAAACAATATAAACTAAATTTCCTAGTGCTTCATTGAGAGAATAGAACAAAGAAGATGCTAAACATTTTATAGGGGAGCAAGGACAACGAGGAATGACACTGTCTGCTGTTTGTAATTTAAGATGCATCTTGATACTATTTAGTTCATTGCCCTTACGGCCTTTTCAGCCCATCTTCCCTCCAGAGTCTTAAGTTCCTCGCTTCTGATTGCTCTTAGCACAGGACTTTAAAAATGTCTAATCCCCGTGGGCAAAATGGGCTAATGTTTGAATTCAAAATAGAAACAAACCAGTGACAGCAGGAGCCATTATTGCTACACGGGCGCTTCATAAAACAACAGTTATGTCCTGTCAGGGCCGTGTCCTTTCTTTTTTTGTGGTTTCAACACTTTGCATGTGTTCCTAATTTATTCCATTTCCATTCTTCCATTAAGTTGAACACTCTTCGTGTTTCGAGACTAGTCATTCTTTGATCATCAGATGGCTTTAAACTGGCTAATTTGATTTTCTTGTGAAACAAAATGAAAAGTAAGTTTTCGTATACAGCACTTTGTAGATGGAAGGGCTTAGTTTTCTGAGAGTCCCCCGCCCACCATGCCTACCATTTCCCAAGCGCCCACCGGCTCCCTGGCACTTTCCAGTCATTGGACCCTTGGCCATCGCATGGCTAGGTGAGAGGTGGTGGAGAGAAGCCCACTTCACAGGTGGGCTGTGGGGCTGTGGTCATGCAGCCAGGAGTCTGTGCTAGCTTATTCCAAGCCCAGGCTCCTTTGGGACAGCGAGCTGCTGTCCACAAGACGGACAGAGACAGGCCTGGCATGGAACCTGGAATGACCTGCCCAGAGAGCAGGGTTCTGCGTCTCCTGCATTTGTGGAGCCGTAGCTCACACTTCCCGTGATTCCTGGAGCCAGGGCCCCTCAAGCTGCGTTAGGATCAGAATTACCAGAAGGGCTCCCCAGACAGTCGGTCTGGGTGGGGGGGAACTTGCATTTCTAGCAAGTTCTGGGAGGTGCTGATGTTGCTGGTGCGGGCCCCCCTGAGGACCCTGAGGGTGGCGTGATGCCCATGCCGACTGGGGCTCTGTTGTTCTCTGTCCATAGTTTGTGTGCGTTGGGGGCAGCCCTTCCCGCATGAAAGGCTTCATCAAATACGTGGCCGCAGAGCTGGGCCTCGGGCGCCCGGGCGAGGACCCTCCCAACATCTGCGAAGGGACCGACCGCTATGCCATGTTCAAAGTGGGGCCGGTGCTGTCCGTCAGCGTGAGTACCTGCTCCCATTGGCCAGTCCCGGGCTCTGCAGGCCCCCCGCCCTCCCCTCAGAGCTGGTCCCCTCAACACCTTTTTCGCTGTCAGGCTGGGGCAAGGTGAGAGCACAGACACATGCAGAACCAGCAGGCAGGCTGTGCCCACGCGGTGAGGCTCCCAGGCTGGAGACCCGAGGAGGTGCCTGGGCCGGGGCTGTGGGAGAGCCACGCCTGGTGCCAGCCTCTGGCCCTCTGTCACCCGCAGGGATTTCCTCACACGTTTGGTTTAGGAATGAGGGGACACAGAAATCTCTGGTATTTGACCAAAGGAAGCTTCTTGTTTTGTAGTTTTGGTTCCCTTTGTAGGTAGCTTTGTGAATGGCATGCTGCGTAGCTAAGGGACCTTGTGCTGGCTCGGGTCTGGCAGCCGCCACCTCCAGGACACTCCAGTGAGCCGAGACGAGCTCAGTTCCACGGCCACCAGTGCTTCCTGTGCAGGACACTGTACAGACACATTCTCGCAGGACAGCTGGTGCCTCAGGAGCCGCACCTGCTTGTGCTGGGGACACACAAGGTTGGCAGGGAGGGCGGGGAGACGGAGGACATGGCACAGGACCAAGGAGGCATCTGCATCTATCCTGCTGAACGACCACCAGCTGGTTTGGCTGAAGCTGAGAGTGCGGAGAGCAAAGTGAAAGGAGAGAAAATCCAGCCGCTGTGTGGGCGGGCCTCCCGGTGCCAGCGGGGCTGTTTGTCACCCAGCTGTAGCAGCCACTGCTGCCCGGCCAGCCTCCCGTCCTCAGCCGAGTTGCACAGGGTGTGAGGGTCACACGGGGCTATCTGTTCCACAGCTTTGTGCCGGGTGTTGACAGTTTTTAAGTTTATGCTTTGCAGTTCACCCTCTGTGACTCCCAGGGGGCTGCCTGCAGGACGCACAGGCAGCAGTGGGGGTGACATTGGTTTCTTCCCGGTTCCAGCATGGCATGGGCGTGCCTTCCATTGCCATCATGCTGCACGAGCTCCTCAAGCTGCTGTACCACGCCCGCTGCTCCGGTGTCACCATCATCCGCATCGGCACCTCCGGTGGGATAGGTAAGGGTGCGGGGGCTGTGACAGGACACTGAGGTGACGACTGGGAGCCTGCTGTGGGGCCGGCTTTGTTCTAGGAAGCTCATTAACAGGAGGTGTCAAAATAAGCTCGTTTTGTTACTTTTTGGTGCAGCCCATTCTTGCAACCTGTACCCTGGAAACAGGCAGCAGAAGGGCACCTGGCCACCAGCTGCAGAAAGTCGTCCTGTGGGGGCCATGCACTTTGATCCTACTTGTTGCTGATTCTCTCTAGTCTTTCTAACCCCCTTCCCTCTTTGTCTTTCTCCTTCGGTCTGCTCGCTCCTCCTCCCTGTTCCAACAGGAAGAACCCACAGCAAAGTCTGGGGGAGGGGAAGGAGGGGAGGGGAAGAGAGATGGAATACAAAATTACGATGTGTCCTTAAGTTGCCTAAAAAGTCCCCTGTCCACAACATTGTTTTTTGGAGGCCACAGAGATAGCAAAGAAAGAATGGGATGCGATGAGAAAGCAAGCTAACAATCGTGTTGGGTATTAAGCAAGCCTCTTAGGCTCATTCGCGTTACATAAGCTGCCCTCTCTGATGTCCCCAGTCCATGCCAGCCTTTTGGCTGAGAACCAGGTCCTGGCAATTCTCGGTCCCACCCAGGAACTGCCGGGAGGGGCTTTGCCATGCTCAGCCTGCCCGTGAGCGTGTTTCTGACCACTCCTGGATGGTAATTCTAGAATTCAGGTTTTCTGACTGTGAGAGGGGGTTGCTATGGTCCTCCTGTTTTCTGGACGCATTAGTCATCTTTCTTTTTCATTATTAGACAGATATGAAAAATCTGTTTGCAGATTACAATTCAGTGTTTAAAGACGTTGTTCTCGTGAAACACACTCAGGTCGTGAGCGTCTGAGCCTTCACTTGTGATGCCATCAGCCAGACAGACACTCACAGCTGTGCACGTCATGCCCATATCTGCCAAGAACTCCAGCAGTTCATTCCAGAGTTCTGGCTTTGGAGGGATTTTTAGACTCGATGACCGGAGAGAATTCTAGAGGGAGTAATATATTTGGAGTCTCCCAAAAATGCCCCATAAAAATGGAGAGTCAACTAGAGAGCCAAACCCCAAACCCCTGGAAAACATTGATGATAAAGTATGACACTGTGTCCCCACAAATCCCCAAATGGAGACAGTGGGAGGGTGGCATGGTTACCCACTCTAGAGGAATCCCAGGGTGGTTATGGGGGTTCTGACGGACATGACAACAGAAGGAGCCCAACAGCTTCTCCCAGGACAGTGCGGGGCCTGTGTTGGGGTGGCAGCGAAATTGCGACCGGCTCTCACACCTTGATTTGGGGGTGATGCTAAGATCTCTAGGGGTTGAATTCATGAAAGCCATCAGCCCAGGTGACTGCCAGCTCCAGTATCTGGGGAGAAAGCTCTGAGAGGATTCTTACTCGACCAGACAAGGGACCTGAGCAAGAGAAAGGAGCCCAGGTAAACTTGCAGGGGGTAGGCCAGCAGAGCTCAGCAGTTTGCTGCATTTTTCAATGTTTCATGAAACAGCTGATGTGGGCGCTCTGGAACGGATCTCCTGACTCTCCCTCTTTCCTAACTGTTTAGGAAAACCAGTAACATCAGCATTCACACTAAAATAAATACCGGGGGGCTCCTGGCCTAGTCCCACGCAAAGTTATTAATATTATAAGAGCAGAGACTAGGAGCAGAATCATGTCCCCACATACATGAAAGTAGGCGGGGGAGGTGCGCCGGGAAAGCCTGTAGGCGGCAGGAAGATGGCCTCAGGCGGAGGGAAGTGGGGTGCTCAAGAGTTGGCCGTTGTTGGAGCTGGGCTTGAGGTGCATGGGGTGCATTAGACTCTTCTTGTCTACGTTTGCATTTGCTTGAAATGTTAAACAACGAAAAGGTAGAAACACGGACCCATTACGCACATGACGGTATGGGCGAGCCCCACCGTTAAAAGCAGCGGTGACTGGAGGGCCGGTAGCCCGCGAGCTGCGTGCCTGGCAGCTTCCACTTTCTTCCTTGCGCTTTTCTCTTCCACATTCTCTGCAGTGCGTGTGCACTAATTCCATTGTGAGAAAACCATGTGATGCTGAGAATGGGTCCTTGCCTATTCCTTTTCAGAATGTTCCTGGTGCTTCAGTATTTTGGGGCGCAGATGGGTTGTTTCCCTGCACGTGCCCCGCTGCGCCCTCTACCGCCCCAGGGGCCATGACTCCGCTCCTCTCTGCAGGTCTGGAGCCCGGCTCCGTGGTCATTACCCGGCAGGCGGTGGACGCCTACTTCAAGCCCGAGTTCGAGCAGGTGGTGCTGGGGAAGCGGGTCGTGCGCCCCACGGACCTGGACGAGCGGCTGGTGCAGGAACTGAGCGAGTGCTCCAAGGACCTGCGCGAGTTCAGGACGGTCGTGGGCAACACCATGTGCACCATGGACTTTTACGAAGGTGAAGGGGGCGGCTCCCACGCGGCCCTAGCGCTCCGGGGCCAGTGGGGCAGGGGTCCGTCGCGCGCCCGTGTCCAGTGGGCACGCAGCAGGGGCTCACGGCGTGTGTCTTCAGGGCAGGGCCGGCTGGACGGCGCGCTCTGCTGCTACACGGAGCGCGACAAGCAGGCGTACTTGCAAGCGGCGCTCGCGGCCGGCGTCCAGAACATCGAGATGGAGTCCTCGGTCTTCGCCGCCATGTGCCGTGCTTGTGGCCTCCGAGGTAGGCGGGCGCCTGGTCTCCACCCCGCCTCCCGCCCTGCTGGCCCAGGTCCTCCCAGCCCCCACCAGCCTCTGCCTTCCAGCCACCCTGCCCCCAGGTCTGCTCTGGACCCGTTGGCACGTGCCCTCCTGAGCCCCGTCCTCCTGACTGTCATGTGGCCAAATGCAGGATTCTGTGTCTCCGCAGCGACTCCTGCTCCACCAAGTGGGCTGAGAACGATGACGGAAAGTCTGCCAGCCCTGCAATGAATTTGGGTTTCAAAGCTGTTTGGGATTCTGAATTGGGGTTAATCCACCCCAAATTCCTAGCCCCCCCTTCCCTCGCAATGTCCGGCTCCGCGTCCCAAGATCCCTGCCTCCTCCTCACAGTCACTTGTCTTTCAAGACAGGACAGGCCCCGAGCTGGTCCTGAGATTGGCCTGCGTCTCTCTGGGAAGCAGAGGCAGGGGAGAACAAGGAGGGAGGGGGGCAGGGAGCCGCAGGAGGAGGGGCCTTCCAAGCCCGTGCGTGTTCTCCGTCTGCCAACATGCCCTGGGGCAGGTTGCCGAGCTGCCCCCTTCTCCAGAGGGGCTCAGGTGACACCTTGTCTCAGTGAACTAAGCCAGAGGTCCTG
The DNA here is from genome assembly GCF_057876585.1 of Rhinolophus sinicus. NCBI lineage: Eukaryota > Metazoa > Chordata > Mammalia > Chiroptera > Rhinolophidae > Rhinolophus > Rhinolophus sinicus. Next base: position 1,591,860 of record NC_142504.1, read on the forward strand.
GCCTTTGCACTGACCTGGACTTTTCTCTCTGCAGCGGCTGTGGTGTGTGTCACCCTTCTGGACCGCCTGGAAGGGGACCAGATCTGCAGCCCCCACAACGTGCTGGCCGAGTTTCAGCAGCGGCCGCAGAGGCTGGTGGGCCTCTTCATCAAGAAGTGCCTTGCGGGGGCCTGAAGTCCCTGCGTCTCCAGAACGAGTGGTTGTCGTTGCCACAAATAAAACCGTTGTCAAAGTCCTCTGTGTGTGACTCGTGCACCCTTGATGTCAGAATTGGGACGCTGCATGTCACAGGCAGAGCCTCCTGCATCCCACACCCCTGGTGTTGATGTGTGTGTGTGGCCGACACTCCTTTCCCAAAGCCCCTCCCTGTGAGTCTGAGAGGACCCCCATCTGAGGGTGGGTAACCAGACGTTCAGGAAGTACTGAGCCTGTGCCCCAGGGATGCTAAGAGCAAGAGCCTCTCCTGCCCCCTGCCCCGGTCGCGTGCTGCAGGCTGGAGTGTGCAGGGTGAACCCCGGGCGTTTCTCCCTTGGCTGGCTCTCGAGTGGCTATTTGATGCACCCAGTATCAGAGGCTGACCAGAGAAAGTATCCTGGAGGGCAGGGGTCCGACCGGAGCCCCGGGGAGGCTGGCGGTGACTGTCTACTTACAACTCCAGCCCAAGGTGCAGGACCCCGACTGTCCCCTCTGTCCCCAGGCTACTGCCCTATACTCCCATCTGTCCCCAGATTCCCGAGTGCCCCAGACTTCAGCTGGATGTTGCCCAGCCCCTCTAGGTACATGTCTGCCTGTCAAACCTCAGCTGAGGCCAGAGTGGGTCAGTCTCCTGTGGCCTCCAGCTCACTGAACGGGTTGCTGCATGTGGCCCCTGGGAGCCAGTGTGCTGTGGACAGAGGCTCACTAATGTGCGTGTTGTTGCCTGGCCGCTGCTGGGCTGAGGATGAGACAGGACCCATCGCCCCAGCTTGTGGGGACCCCTCGCGAGGACATGTAGCAAGGCAGAGAGGGCTCAGACACTGGGCAATTGGTGGCATTTAAACTGAAGAGGATGGTGCTACCAGCCAGAGAAGGGCTGGGCTTCTCAGGTATGGCCTAGAACCTGCACTCTGACACCGGTTTCTGGGGCCAGGCAGAGGGAAGGGGACTCCCATGGATGACAGTGTTTCCTCTGATGCTGAGGTCATACCAAGGCTCCCATGTGTGCCTGCGCTGCCCTCTGCTGGTCGTGAGCAGAAGGGCACCTTGCTTATCCCACAGATGCCACTTGTGTCCGCAGGTGACTCCTGCTGGCATCACAGGAGTGTGAGGCTGCGCGATGGCCTTGTGGGGGCCGGACAGTGCCCACATGCAGGGAATGTCTGCTGAACAAAATGTTGTTCTGATGGATGAACAGTAACTATTCCATTCCTGTGACAACGGAACGTGTAGGATTAGTTTGGTTTCGTTACCAAGGTGACTCTGGAGCCGACCTTGAAAATGTCCTCAAGCAAGTGTTACCTGGATTTCTCAAGATGACCCCTCCCTCCACCTGCATGGCCACCCCACCTGGTTTCCTGGCCTGGTCCCTGTGTCTGCCTCCATTCCAGGTGCCGAGGGACCCCTCTGAGCAGGATTAGGTGACACCAATACAGTCCACTCTCAGTGCCTCGGCAAGCCAGAGAGAATTAGGGACGTCACTGGGTTTGTTCTAATGGAGCTAATCCCCTGGATTTCACAAACCAGTGTCACCGCACCTTTTTTGTGTGTGATCCTGCGGTGACGTGATGTACGTAAGCACTCAGAATGACTCCAAACTTGAATAACGGTGCAGCACTTTGTAACAGGGAAGTAAGTTCATCCCGGTGGCTGAGGTGTTCAAGCCCTTACAGGTGAAGCTGGCGGGGCTCTCATGTCTCATGTTGAGCTGAGGCTGTGACACAGAATCCCTGAGGTGGTGGCGCCCCCTCCAGTCCCGTCTCATCACACTGACAGTGATGCCACCTGACCAGAAGCAGTGAGAGTGAAGACTCGGTTTTGTAAATGGCAATAAGGATAGTGAAACGCTGTAGAAGAGTCAGTCTGGTCTTACACCTTTGCCATTTATTGTGACAGCGCCACCGCAGGCCAGGTGTGGTTGCCTGAGATCCTGGGGTGGGGGTGGGGGGTGGGGGGGGAGAGGAAACATTCTTTTAATCTGAGTTGATTGAGCCTCAGGCACGATGTTTAAAACACCGCTATGGTCTCTTTGCTGCACTGACTTCTCAGAACCTTGCAATGCAGGTCTTCTCTTTCCCCTTTTACAGAGGATGGTCTGGTCCCAGAATTGGGACTTGCCCAGGGTTGCAAAGCAACCCTCACATTAGGTCCAGGTCTTTCTGTTTGGAAAACTGGTCAGCTGCCCGTGGACAGGCCGCAGACTGAGGGATCGGGGTGACGGCTGTCTTCTTGCTCAGGCTGGCCGATGACAGTTTCACCGCATTTTCCTTTCTGAGGAAGAGAAGAGGCTTAATGACTATGTAGAGGGCTCGAGCCCCAGGACGTCTAAGCTGACCTCACTGACAGAAGCCCCTGGAAACACAGGAGAGTTCTGATCCTGGAAGATGAGTTATCTGTGGACCAACACAGTCCATGTTGCCCCACTGTGAGCTCCAGCTGGTGGGCTTTCCTAACATCCTGAGTATCTGCTGAGTCCATTCTTTCTTGGGAGACACATGATGTCATCGGAGGCTGGCTTTCATTTTGGCCCAGGATGGCCCCACCTGTCTCCTGCTCTCGCAGCTGCCCTTTCCCTGTTATGCAATGGGGAGTGTTCAAGAGAACTTTAAGAAAAAAGGGAAAATCAGGTCTCCCCACACACATGGGAGTAAGTGTGTTAAATATTTTATTCACGTGAGGAAACTAGTCTATTCTAATGGGTTCAGAACAGAATGGAAAAAGCACAGGTTTATGTGAACCACTGAGGAATGTGGAAATGCATTGCAAACAAAAATGCAAATGAATTTTAGGAAGGGAGGGGCAGGGGAAGGTGCTTAGAATCTCCACTGGGTGGGACAGATGGACTGTATCTGTCCATGGGTTACTTGGAGCATACCACCTGAAAGGGTGGGCTGCAGACACATACAGTTTTCTAGGGAAACATGGCATTTTTTTTTTCTACAGAAATAAACCTAAGAACTGTCCCTCAGGTGAGAAGTGCAGCAGAGGGAGTGACACAAGGCGGTGGGTTTACCTGAGCGGCTCTGATTTTTAATTCTTCTTGACATTTACTAGTGATGAGATCTTGTCAGGGCCCTCTCCCTGAGCCCCAGTAACCTCCTATGGAAAGTGGGGTTCCCAGAGCTGAGGGCACAGATCTGACCCTCAGTAAATAGAACCGATTAGTGTTGGCTTGTCAATTATTTTCCACTGCATGTTAAGACAAGTTTATTGAGTAATAGATATTAACAAGATCCTGGGCTAACCTTTCTTTTTTATTGTGGTACAATAGACATAACATAAAGGCTGTCATTTCAATCACCCATAGGTGGACAATGCAGTGGCATTAAATGCTTTTGCAATGCTGTGTAACCATCACAACTATGTACACCCAAAGCTTTTTCATCACGCCCAACATAAACTCCACACCCATCTCTTGGTAACCTCTAACTTACCGTCTGTCTCGAGTTTGCTTATTCTAGGTACAGGTAAGTGGACTCATGCAGGATTTATCCTTCTTTGTTCGGCTTACTTCTCATTGTTTTTAAGGTCCATCCCATTCATACAATAGCACATACCGAAATCACATTCCTGTCTAAGGCTGAGGAATAGCCCACTGTCTGTTCATGCCAGCTGTTTCCTCACTCATCCATCGGTGAGCACGTGGGTTGTCTCCGCCTGGTGCGTGTTGTGAATGAAGCTTCCGTGAACGTGGGAGTGCAGATGTGCAGGTGCCTCCCGGTCCCCGCTTTCGATTCTTTTGGGGTGGGCTGAGGAGGGGAATTGCTGGGTCATCTGGGAGAAGTTCTACTGAACTTCTTGAGGAACCGCTGGCCTGATTTCTCTCTCTAGGCAGGGAAACACTTTGAAAAGCATGGGTCCCTCCTGGGAGGTCGTCCTTCCTGGCAGCATGTTTGCTGTGTGCCTCTGCTCGCACCTGCCCCTTCGGGAGTGGGCGAGGCCTCTGAGCATGGATAGAGCCATCACACAGCCCCCGACAAAGGGTGTTTGAAAGCGCCCACCCGGTGTGTCGCAGTTTACCTCGGCAACAGAACACTGAAGCACCTGTGTCCACGGTGAGCTTGGACCTCGTGGGAAGCTGGAAGCCTCCCCGTTGCCAGTCGCCCGGGCTGTTGAAAGCCAAAGCTCGTGGGAGGCTTGATTCCCATGTACTAAACTATCACAGCCATCCACAGACACATTTCAGAGTTGACTGGGCGCTCAGATTAAATCCGGTGTCTGCGAGCTGTGGGCATGTGACAAGATGGCTGGGCGAGTGCAATGTCCGAAAGTGGCAGTTGGTTGCACTATGCAAAAAGCCGACATAATGGTAAATATGCAACAGGGAGGGTCATGTGACGCTTGAAACATTTTCTAGAGAAATTGATAAAGTTTTGTGGCAGATGCCACATAGTTTAAACTGCCCTGTAATGATGTTACCCTCACACTGTTCTGGGAAGCATATTTCATATATTGAGAGAAACATACAGAGTAAATAGTGAAAAAGAAAAAATTATGCCTGACCCTTGTTAAACCAGTAAAGCACACTTTATTCAAGACTACTGCAATAGGTGTAAGGACTACCCACAAAGGGGAGAAAGATTGGGCTCAACTCAGAATATAACAAAGAAAGTGGGGATGTACAGCCAAGAGCAGGGGAGGGGAACAGTGAGAGATGGAAAGGCACTAAGAAGGTGTGCTAGGGTTCTCCAGGGGCATGGGACCAATGTGATATATATATGGAATTGGCTCAGGTGATTATGGAGGCTAAGAAGTTCCACCATCTGCCATCTTCAAGCTGGAGAACCAGGAAAGCCAGTGTGTAGTTCAGTCTGTGTCTGAAGGGCTAGGAACCCGGAGCTCCGATGTCTGAGGCGGGAGAAGATGGATGTCCCAGCTCCAGGAGACAGAGGGAATTCACCCTTCCTCTTCCTTTTGTTCCATTCAGGCCCCCAAAGGATTGGATGATGCCGCCCACATTGGTGAGTGTGGATCTCTTTACTCAGTCTACTGAATCAAAAGCTAAATTCTCCCAGAAACACCCTCACAGACACACCCAGAAGTTATGTTTTACCAGCTCTCTGGGCTTCCCTGAGCCTGTCAAGTTGACATATCAAGTGAACCTTCACAGAGGGTAGGATAGTTCTCAATAAAGTGGCCTACCAGGATTCTTGCCGAGGGCAGGCCGGGGGTGATCGGACATCATCTGGGGAACGGTGGGGAGTGGGGTGTGTGTGTGACGAACTTGATTAGATATAGCGGGGGGTTCTGGCAAAACTAAAACTGCACTCCTTAGGACATGACAAGGGTGAGGCTTTGATGGGTTCAGAGGGACCTGTCTAGAGTTTGGTCAAGAAAAGTCTTTCTCAGTGGTAACCAGCTGTAGTGTTGGTGGCATCATTTTCCAACAAGTTTACCGGCTGGGTGTTAACTTTCCCAATTAATGAGCTGCTAGGTGGTGACAACAGGCTTTTCATCGACCTTTTGTAACGGCCAAAGTAGAAGACCCTTACCCTGAGAAAGACGGAATCTGCTGAGGGGAAGTGGGTGCAATGGGGTCATGTGGGGACCTTACATTTACCTGCCCCAGGTGATTGCTTCTAGGTCTCAGTCACCTGCCCCTCAGCCATCCGCTCCTCAGGAAGCACTGAGGACCTGACACTTCTGGAAGTTTCAGGGTCCAGCCTGGCTGAGACCCACAGTGCGCCTGCTGACTGCCCTCTGGGACATTTTACACAATAAAGCAAGCGGTGACCCACGCAGAACACTGACTGGGAGGGGGCCGGGTGTAGACATAACTGAACACACGGAGAGGAGGCACAGGAGGGGGGCTTGTGGGAGGCCAAACTGTGCTGAGGGGTGACTGGGGGGCCTCCATGCCGGCCCCAGCCTCCCTCTGCAGCAAACAGCTCAGAAGCAGATGAAGGGAAGGCAACCCCCCCAGCGTTTGACTTTCCCAGTGACCCAAATGTAGAGCTTCTGCTGAGCCCCTCTGACCTTAGCTGAATGGAAATCCACGACCCTGGGCGGTCAAAAGTCTCTGTGGTGATTGCTGTGGGCATCTGGGAGCACCGTTCCTTTAAAAATGCCCATGTGAATTTATTGTTCTGGACTCTCCCCCACACCCCGAAGCAGGTATGGTCATAGGTCCCGCTTCCAGTGGACACAGGCAGCAAAGAGAAGGGAGTCTGCTGCTGCCTGGTTCCGGGCGAGCTCCCAGCACCACACAGTAGGGAAACTCGTGCAAATTTAAACAGGTCCCTGCGCTCCAGAACCCGTGGAACGTCCCATCTGTGCTCATGCTACAAAATAACACATAATAGAATAAAATGTAAAACTAGTGTTCTTTTGCAAAGCAGGTTTGCAGGATAATTGAGGCAAGTCCTCTGCTGAAGCCTGTGCCCGTTTCCTGTTGCAAAAGCCTTTCATGGAGTGTGCATGGCTTGTGGAAATCGCTTTGTGAAACGGAAGACCACAGGCTCTGGTCGCTGGTTGCTGCTCTTTCCCTGACCACAGCCCCGGGGTGGGGGAGGGGTGCAGGAACTCAGGACGGTGGAGCAACCGCCCCCCAGCTGAACCCATCAAGCCGATAAGGTTAACGTGTACAGGAATCACGCAGGGTCCAGAGCAGCCCACAGCCTGGCTGACCCCTGCCGGCCTCCCGGAAGGCGCAGGACGCACCGCCTGTGGCTGCTCACCGAGCTTGGCCACAGCCTCTCTCGGCATCGATGAGTCACAGGTGCGAGAGGGGCTGCCCGGTTCAGCCTTATTGGTTCAGCTGGGTTTACTCAGCTTCCCTGCTCTGCCCGAGGCTCCCCTCCCGCCCTCTGACGCTCAAGTCCAGTCCTTTGGGGGAAATGGGTGAAGCAGGGGTATTGGGGGTTGTGACAGCACAGCTGACCTTGAACCACACTCGCTCCGTCCCCCCAGACCAACACGGCTGCCGTCTCCTGTCCCTTTGCTCTCTCGGGAATGGAGACTGTGGGGTCGGTCGGCGGGAGAGGAGTCATTCCCCCCAATTAGCATCAGGGCGAGGGGGTCAGTGCTGAGAGCGAGCGCACTTCATTCGCACGCATGGTGCCCTGTGCGCGGGGAAGTAACTGTGCAGGGAAGGGCCTCCTGTAACCCAACCCACCTCCACCCCCACCGCACCCCCACTGCCCGGCTGTGGAAAGGTGAGATTTCTCAACAGGTCCTCAGCGGGAGGGTCCCTGCATGCCGCCTCCTTCAGTCTCCCGCCCGTAATCCGCTTTGCATCACTCACTTTTGTTGGGATTGACTAATGCGCAGGCCTTGGCCCGCCCGCAGATATAAGGCCGGGGCGCGCGGCTTCCCCACCGAGCAGGAGCGGGCATGGGGCCGGCCGCGCGCCAGTTCCGAGCCTTGCTCTGGAAGAACTGGCTGTGCAGACTCAGGCAACCGGTGAGTGCGCGCTGCCTGGTCCCCGGGCCCACGAGGTGGGGAGGCGGGTGGTGCGGGGCAGGACCTGTCCTCAGGGTCGAGGCGCCTGATCCCTCAGGACCAGTGCAAAACCGAGCCCGTGGCATTTTGTCAGAACAGGCCTAATTTAGAAAAACTGGAAAAAAAAAAAAAAAAGTGGAATTTGAGCTCTAGTTGGTGTTTTGGGCATCTTGTAAAAACTAAGCTGCAAATCTTCTGGTTGAAGGGACGCGGCACAAAATGCAATTTACGCATAAATAGTAAGTTCCGGGCGCTCACTGCAGAGCCAGAGGCTGCAGCCCATGTCCCCAGGGCTGGCAGTGTAGCCTTTCATGTCAAAGCATCAGTGTTGATTCACACTCTTTGGAACTGTACCCAGAGGCATTGCCAAGGTCTCTAAGTGGATGGAATCGCTCAAACCAGCCTTGGGCTAAAGCCTGGTAAATACCCTGTAAACTGCCTTCTATCCAAGTGGAAACCAGTGGCTTGTTACCACGAGCCATCTTTTACTATGGAGGCTGCTGGGTTAGAAATTAACCCCTGAACATGTCCCTTTCAGTAGATGTAGACCTGCATACATCTACGTAATTTCTGATTTTAAGGTCCATGCTTAGCAAGTGGGGTTTTTCTGCTGACCATTGCTTCTGTTTGAAGAAATTCAGTAACTGACATTGAATTCCATTTTTCTGAATTCTCATTTTCTTTATTTCCTCTTCAACATAAGGTCAATGTTAAGGGGGATTTTTCCTTTTCATGGGATGATCTTCAGGGTGAGAGCAATTCCAGCTGGAACTTTGATTGCACCAAAGTTCTAAGGTCGGGAGGGAACCAGAGAGACTTCTGTGTTTGATCGTTGGGGCACTGGCGGACGTGTAGGTGTTTTTCAGTTTGCGAACGGTGTATTTTATTGACATGGTTTGTTTTGGGGGAACTAAGTCTGTTTTCTTGTGGGAGGTCAGTTTCCCAGCACCACTCTTCCTGCTCTCAGTCATCAACGCAATTAAACCTCAGAGTGGCTCCGTCTCCCCTTCACTGTCGGACACTTGAGTTGTTTCAGTATTTCCTCGATTGTTGATGCTACTAAGATAAATGTGCTCATCAGAAATATTTCATTCATTATTTATTTGATGACCACTTATTTAAATGACTCCTCACCCCGTCCTTTGCCGTATCTTCCTACTTAGTATTTATTGCTGGCCTCATGCCACAGGTGTACCTATGTGCTAATTTCCTCTGGAACCCAGGTGAGGTTGTCAGGTCCATGAGAGCAGGGAGTTTTTCTGATTTGGTCACCAGTGTATTTGGCCAGCACCCAGAACAGTGCCTGGCACTTAGTAGGTGTTTAATGATATTTGTTGAATGAGTGTGTGAAGTAATACAAGCCTTACTTCATCTCTGCTATATGCTGGATGCCAGGTGAACCAGGCAAATGAGTGCCCAGCCTTCCCGGACTGTGGTTCTGGCTGAGAGAAGCACTGGGATATACAAGGCCATAGCTACTGTGTTTCCCCAAAAATAAGACCTAGCCAGACCATCAGCTCTAATGCGTCTTTTGGAGCAAAAATTAATATGAGACCCAACCTAATTTTACGTATATGAGACCCGATCTTATATTAATTTTTTCTCCAAAAGATGCATTAGAGCTGATTGTCCGGCTAGGTCCCATTTTTGGGGAAACACAGTAGTGAGCCTCCTTCTGGGGACACATCCTGCAGATGTCCACACACACATGTGGTGTTTGCACAGGTTATTTGTTATAGCTCCGCTCGTGAAAGGAGAAGCAACATGGGGTTCCATGCAGAGACTGGCTCCACACCCCCGCTGCTTTCTAGTCTACTCGGCTGGGCAGATTCCTTTTTCTAAATTTATTTTTCAAGTACGGTTGACATACAATGCTGTATGAATTTCAGGTGTATAACAGTGATTAGACATTTCTATATCTTACGAAGTGACCTCCCCCATAAGTCCGGGACCCACCTGGCCCCTTACAGTTATTACAGGATTACTGACCCTCTTCCCTGTGTGGCACTTTACGTTCCCGTTCCTGATCCCTTCCACTTGGTTTTCCTCGCTGCAAAATGAGTTAGTGCTTGGCAGTGGCCGGCCTACGAGTGGGAGCTGTTTTCTTATTTGGCCAAAGCTCAGGGACAGTGGAAATGGATGGCCTCTGACATTGGAGGGAGCCAGTCCGGAGTGTGGGGAGAGGAGAGAGGGTGACCCGAGGCTTCTTGCAAAGATGGGTTAGGAGCCCCCAAGGGAAGGGGAGTGGGTTCTCATCTCCTCATGCTGTCACATTGGAAGTACAGTCTTCAAACTGACCTGTTTTTCATAGCTTCCTCCTGTTTTCTGATGATTCTCTGTAAATTCTTCATTTCTGCAGCTTCCTGACTATGGAAATGGGGTGTTGGCATAAACTGTGGGATGACCAATCTGACCGGGTGATTAAACGACCACTTATATATGTTTATTCAGTGAATAAGATTCGGGCACTGCTTGTAAGATGAGTATACTATTGAAGGAAACTTGTCCGCTTTTATGTTTACTTAAAAAAAAAAACCGCTTCATTTTACTATATTTTATTATGATAGTTCCTTTAGAAAACATTTTATTATGGACATTTCAGACAGAAAAATAGAGTGTTGCCTGGATGACTAGCACCCGTCCTGCTTGTCTTCATACTTAGCTTTATAGATTGTTGAAATTCCGCTCTTAGAAAAAATTAGTTTAAATAGAAGAATGTTTTTGTAACTATTTTAATACCACTTTTTTTTTTTTCTTCTTGATTTTTATTCATTGCGCAAACAGCGCTCTAACAGTAAGGAAAGCTTTAAAGATCATCTAAAGTTCCATTGTCCAAGCGCGTCTGCTACTTTTATGCTTTTCTTGTCATTAGGCAAGAATAGAATGCAATATTTTTTCATAATTAAAACCATAGCTTTTTGCACCCTTCCCCCCCACCCCCCACTGAAGCCCGACATTTCAGAGGCGCTGTTTGGTCTCCTAGGTGATGGCTCTGCACCTGATCAGTTGCACAGGCATGGTTTGCGCAGCCGTTTCCTCAGGTCCGGCATTCTGGTTCTCATTGCGAATGACATCTTTATGTGTGAAGGATGCCTCTTCTACTGGATCTTTCTCTGGAATGAACTTCCTGGAGCGGGGTTTCTGCTCAGAGGGAAGGACACTTGCGTGTGAGCAGTTGGTGCCAGCTGACAGTGTCCCAGGAGCGTCCCCACGGGCGTCCAGCAAGGTCATCAGCACTGGCTGACACCCCTGGCCGGAGCCATGCTTTCCACGCGAGCTTATAGCTCATTCATTTCTTTCTAACTGTGAATCAGTCTGGTTCATTCTTTCTCATTTGAGCAATTCATGCTCTGGGGTTTGACACTGCAGAGAGGAGCTGACCCAGAGCCTCCCGCTGGTTGGCCCCGTCCCGCAGCCCCTCATGTCATGCAGCAGTGACGTTTGCAGGTCACGGTGCCTCCCATCTTCTGCATGTGTGAGAATCTTCCTCTCTGTCTGCACCTGGCGTCCTGTGGCTGCGCTGTACCCACCCCCAGTTGGACAGGGCTCTGATTCCTTACTCCATCGAGGAAAGGTGATGCAGTCCTCTTGGGTTTGGTGCACTTTCCCTGAGGACTTTGATTGGAGCTGAGTTTAATCCTAAAAACCCGTGGCCCTCTCCCGGCCGTGGGTCATTAGAGGCTGATGGAAACAACAAAAGTCTACTGGCCACCGTCTCAGTAGGAACACACTTCTGCCTGTTGCCCTCGCATCCCAGATCCCTCCCCATGCATAAACCTCCATATTCTGGCTTTAAAAGGCCACACTTTCTCTTAGATACAAACACAAACTATGGTGTCTTCACCACGGAGTCCCCTTCTGTCTCAGCTCCACACTGGTGGGCTCTCCACTCAACACAAAGCAAGTTCAAACCCACCCTCCCTCCCATTAGGGAACCCCCAGTAAGCCCGCCTCACCCAGGCTGCACCTCACCCTTCATGTCCACCTCCTGCCGTCTACCTGAGGGCCTGGTCCTTAGAAAACCACCTGGGAAACCACTTTTGTTTTCTTTCACATGCAGGGAACTAATTCTCAGGCTGAGTTCCAACTACTTCAAACCTCAGCTTTTGTGTGTATGTGCATGTGTGTGTTCCTTTATAAGACCAAAAAACCCCACATTTCTTTGCGATTTTTGGCCACCACTGAATTCAGGTGCTAAAAGTCTAATTTAATGTTAAAGAATAATTTCCTTTAGAGACAATTAACATGCTGGCCATGATTTCTGTATTTTTCTGAAATTGTAGAAAGTTATAGATGTCAAACCCCAGAAGTCAGGTAGCTCTTATATCTTTTAGAAATTGTTTAGACCTTAGAGATTGATTTTTGCTGGTTTTGTATAATTACAAGTTATTAACTATTTGTTGTCAGATTTGCTATGAAGGTCAGCTAAGGTTTGAGTGGAAATTGAGAGGTGAAAGGTCAGGAGCCTGCCATGTCTGAGAGGCAGGTTGGAAGAGAGATTGACAGGTGGCTTCTGACACGATGCTACAGTTGTGTATTTATTGAAAAATAGCAGAATAACTTTATAGTAGAGAAAAACAAACAACACAGTCAAACATTAACTGTATTAACACACTGATGGTACAAATGTTGCTAAAGGGTTATAGGAATAATGACCTGTAAGTGATTTTAGGAATAAAAAAGGTTCCACAGAAAGTCGCTGGCATGGACTGTTGGTGCTGAAAGGGGGACTGAGGTTCATTCACCAATAATCTTTGGTTTGGAGTCTTGTTAAGTCAAGACAAGGGCCGTCTCCTGGCCCAGCAGGCAGTTGGGGTGCATCAGCTCCCACCCACAGAGGGTGGGTGGTTAGCTCAGCATCACGGTTCCCCGGTTGGAAGTGTTCAGTGCAGGCGTGGGCAGGCAGGGTCCTCCTGAGGCCTCACTCCCAGGCACGCAGACGCCATCTTCTCCCTGTCCTCACATGGTCGTCCCTCTACATTTGTGTCAAAATTTATCCTTTTTTCCCTCTTCTGACAATTTTACTCAACTATTTGGGGAAAATGCCTTCTTTTTATATGAAAAGAAACAGTGACTATTGTGGAGATAAGTGAAAAATTTGCATTGTTTTTAAAAGACAAAACGGCATCAGATTTATCCTTTTGACAAGGACACGGCCATGTTGGATCTGGGCCCACCCTCCGGCCTTATGAGCTCATCCTAACATTACACCAGCAACAGCCCTGCTTCCAAGTAAGGTGACTTTCTGAGGTTGGGGGGTGGGGGGTGGGGTGAAGACTTTAAGAGCTGAATTTGGGGGAGACACAGTTCAGCCCAAACAGTGTTAACACTGCCCAGCCTGGGGCTCTGTCTTGTGAGCCCAATGAGACAAACCCTCACGGCGGGTTGCCTGGGACTTTTAAGCGGCAAAGCACGGCCAGGTGGCTTGGCCTGTAGGTGCCACCCTCCTACCCTGGGGGGAAATATGCTGCCTAACACGTTTGAGTCAAAGAAAGGAAATCTATGAGAACTAGACGACCCTGAGAACACCTTACACCCCTGTCAGCGAGCAGAGGGCTGAAGGGCTGACGTCCCCTCCCGCTGTGAGGCTGAGCTGCCGGTTCAGGACTCTGGGCCCAGACGGCTGCCCAGGGTGGCAGGGTGGCAGGGTGGCCGGGTGCCGCGCTGCTGGGGGAAAGCCCTGTGCCCGCGGCTCGGCGTCATTCAGCCCGTCGCTGCCCCGAAGCGGACGTGACATTCCACTGCAGCCCAGACGTCTGGCTCCGGTGCGGGGCCGGCTGCCTGATGCTGAACCTCGGGGCCCTGGGGTGCCCACCGCGCCGGGGCCTGGGCGTGCTCGCGCTCGGCGCCCGCGCTGGTCTCGGCCTCACACTCGGGACCTCAGGCTTCGGCCGGCCCTGGCGCCCCCTGGTGGCGTCCTGGCGGCACTCGGCCCGCGGTCCCAGGCGGCTGCACTTGCCCTGAGCTGGCGGTGGACAGGCCGAGCACCCTCCTGTGGTTAGGGATCCCCGGGGTCAGAGGTGGAGCCTGGGGGCGCTCCGGAGCGGTGACCTGCCTGCCAGGGGGCTCTCCACTCCACCTCTGAGCAGTGACCCCCAGGTGACCCCCCACCCACCAGGCAAGGAGGACGTCCTCCAGCGGGTGGCGTGGGGGCTGTGTTTCCAGCATTTCCTGGGAAATGGCAGCTTCCCTGCCAAGACCACGGGGACAGTTCCCTCGGCCGCCTCTTCCTCTGGCGGGCCTGGTGTCACAGAGCAGGTGTCATAGCCCCGGGGCAGCTGACAGTTCAGCTTCTTGTCTGGCCAGGTAAGAAGCCAGGTCATTGCCTCTGGAGGCCTCGGGTCCTCCATGCTGGCCTCACGCCGCCCTGCACCCCGTCACTGGCCGTCACCTACACGCTTTCAGAACAGCGCTCCAGGACAGCGGTTCAGAAACTGCGCGACTGAAAAGCAAGCCCCCTTCTGTGTCTTGCGAGCCCTGGGCAGGTGCACGGGTTGGCCGTTGGGGTCTATTTGCTTCTCTGCGTCATAGTCAGGAACGTGCTTCCAACCTTTAGCTGCTTCTTCCTCTCACGCTCTCGCAAAAGGCAGGTGACTCAGTAAACCACCAGCACAGAGGCAGCTTTGAAGGGTCGTGGACAAAGCCTTGTCCAGAGAAAGGGTGGTGTTCAGTCTCGTTGGGCTGTAAGCGTCCCTCTCTCCGGCCTCGTTGCCTGAGTTTAAGAACAGACATTCCAGTCTTTTAAAGGCATGGAAAACTGATTGGATTTCAACAACAAGGCGCCCAGTTGTCAAGGTGGAAAGAAAAAGGCATTCTCTTTACATTGCTCTGTAGCTGAAATTGTTTTCGGCACATTGGTGAGAACATGGCAAGATCATCAGAAGGCTAGGTCTGGAAGATTCTATGCAGGGTGGTGGGTTTGTGTGGCTCTGAAAAAGCCCCAAGCAACCAAAGAGAAGAGCCAGGGACCTCTTTTCCTGAGAGCTGCTTCCTCCTCCACTTGGGGGGCTGTGGGTCTCACTGGCAATCCTGGATTAAGTTACTTACTTTGGCAAGACAGGCCTGGGTTTTTCAATTGCAGAAAAGATTAAAAAACAAACAAACAAGAAAAAACACCTCCTAGTAATGGTAACTCCAGAGAGCAGAGGTATTGGTGACCTTGGGGCGTGTGTAATGAGGTTATACTGGTGGCTGAGCTGTCTGCTGGGGAACCTTCTAGACTAACCTGGGCTCTGAGGGCTGCTTTGTCTGAGGTCACTCTGTGTCTCCCACTGGGTGTGTGCCTCCTCTGTCTCCGCTCCCCACCCTTGGGAATGCTTCCTTCCCCGGCTGCCGGCTTTGGCTAAATCAGTGCTCACCCCAGGAGGGTCACCACCGTGTCCAGTCTGACCCTGGTTTCTGGTGCACCCCAGGGCCAGGTGGCTGGAGTTTGTCCCTGGACGGCTCTCAGGCACGTGGCATCCTTCAGGTTTGACGCTGCAGCCCCTGGCAGTCTGACTGCGCACCCCAGAGCCCGCTCCCCCATGCCGATTTTGGAAAATGACCATTTCTTAGAGACTGAAGGGAGGATGGAGGAGGCATGGCGCCAAAGCCCACTTGCCCTTTGTCTTAGCTGGTGAGACCCCTGCTGAGTGTGGGGAATGGGGGCTGCTATACAAGGTCAAACATGAAGCTTAAAACAGTGTTGTGCTGTGACCTCGGTGACCCTGAGAGCACAGGGTCTCCCCTCTGCCCCAGTTCCTTTCATTTTACTTTGGTCACATCTGCTGAGCCCTGTGGGGTCAGTGTCTTCTCTCTCACAGGTCATCACCTTCTTTAGAGCAGGGTCCTGGGCTTGTTGGGTCTCACAGCCGTGGTGTGTCATCATTTAGGGGACTGAAGTCGCTATCCATCTCTCCGTTCCTGCTGCCTGTCAGGGCTTCTTTTCAGAAGGGCTGGACAAGTCCCATGACACCACCTCGTGTGCCAGTGTGACGTTCTCCTGGCCTGTGGTCGTGTGGCGTGAGTGGTCTGTTTTGCAAGTTCAGTACATGTGCAATGGTAAATTAAGGTTTCTTTAATTTTCCGTTTTGAGGGGTTAGTGCAGGAAGGAATAGTTTTAAAATATGTGTCGGTCCTTAGATAAATTGCCCATCAAATTCTTTTCTGAGTTCAAATTAGAGGCCTGGTGACTTTCTTTTGCTGTTTGGTTATCGAGACCTTGCTACATGTATCATAAGTATTTCCCCCGTTAGCTGTTCTTTATTTGTTTGTTTCCTTATTTTTTATTGTTCTGATTTAATGTATGAATTATAAAGAGGAATGAGAAATAATCTTGTAATACCACCTTTCTTTGCCTTTTATCATTTCAAAACTGGGAATTCTCCTTCACTCATCCATAGGCTTGATGAGTATTCTACTCTCTTCTAGTTTTTCTACAATTAAATTTACTCTGCTTTACACTTCTATCCATGTACAGTGCACTTTCAGTACTACGCAAGGCTTGAGTTCATGTTTTTACACAAATCTGAATTCGGGTGGCCTGACGCCATTGTTGGATTCTTCCTTGCCTTGTACCAAAAAGGTTATCTGGTCATGTATCTTTATCTTTTTTTTTTTTTTTTTATATATCTTTTGAAACACAGTTGAGTCTACTTTTGGACTTTGCATGCCTTTCATTGATATACATTTCTAGTTCTGTACCAGTTTCATTTTTCAAAGCATCTATACTTTATAATATGTTCTAGTATTTTATAAGGTTAGAATCTTTCATAGCTCTGCTTTTCCTTCAGAATTTTCTTTGCTTTTGGAACATATTTGCTCACCCAGTATTTTTTAGAACCATTTTGAATTAAAAATTATTCCAGTTGGTATTTTGATTAAATTGCATTCAGTGTGAACCGGCAGTCTGGAAGAGGGGGGCGTCTCAGTATTTCTCTCACGCTCGCCCTGCAGTCACCGTGGGCGATCACTTGTCCCTGTGGACAGAGCGTGTGATGCCTGAATGCACATGTCCTCACCTTCCTGTCTCCTGTGACCTTAGCCTCCTGTCCGCTGTAGCTGTATGTGTGCACTGGACTTCACCACAGCAGGAAACAATGCCGGAATCACTTTTTCTGTATGTATTTTAGACACTGTCTTAATTGTCTCCTTATAAAAAAAATCCACTGAATTGGAATCTTTGGGTTGAAGAGTCTGCCCTTGTACAACATTGAAATATACTGCTGACCTGACTTCTGGAAAGGCTATCCCAGTGTTCACCTCCTCCCAGTGTTGTCATTGAACTTGGACAGGCTGTTTGCTCATCTTTGAGTCCTTGAAGGAAGAAGTCATTTCTCACTCATTTTTATAACTTACTCCAAAGTCTCCCACCTTGTGCTGGAAAGTATAGGTGCTAAATGAATGTTTTGTGAATGAATGTTGAAAGAAAAGCAATTGTTTTTCAATATAAAGCAAAAACCAAACAAACGAAGAAAAAAAAATACAGGGAAAGGGAGAGCGTTTATCCGTTTCTTCCTCTCAGTACCAGCTAACTCAGTAGCCGACATAAAGGTTTGCAAAGGGTCCCGTTGGGGAGTTGTTGGGGCTCTGCTGAGCCGTCTTTGGAAGTCCCAGCTCAGAACTGTGATGGGTAGAGGCCGATCAACTTTGCCAATATTTGCTATTTGGTTCTGACTCATGTTTGTTTGAACCCACTTTTCTTACAGTATTTTATAGTAGGAACCTCATAATACTCTGGGAAAGTCTGCTCCTTTGAGAGGCTGGCATCCACAGAAAGGAGAGCCCCAAGGCGACACAATAGAATTTCACGCTTACTGCCAAGCCCTTTGTGTCCAAGGGCTCGGCCCCGGAATAATTACATCCTTCAGTCAGCTTCCTTGATATTCTAAACTCCCGATGTTTCCTCCTCTCTGAGCCAACGAGGTCTTGGGACCAGCCCCTCCAAAGAGCCCCTTTTCCTCCCTAATTCGTTTACAGTTTTATTTTTTGTACCAAAGCATTTTATTCCTTGTGGTTTTCAGTTGTAACCCAAACCACACGCTGCCTGTGCAACTTGGAGGAGTGAAAATCGGGTTCACACTCAGTCTGTGTGATGCTTTGTTCAAGTGAGGTGGAAATTATGTAATCAGCAGGCCCGCGATTCCTTCCAGGTTCCATCACAAACTCGTTGAGGATACAGGGCAAACTGATTATCTCCTCGGTTCCCAGCCTGCGAGACTGGCACAGTATGACCTACCTCACGGTTGTCAGATAGATGAGGTAATGGGGAGCAGGAGCTTGTGGGGCTCTGCGAACGCTCCCAGGGAGAGCAGACGTGAGACCTGAGGTCGGGCTTGGGCCTCTTGACATTTGCAGGTCCAGGAGACCGCGCTCCTGTGCTCTTCTTCCTTCCCTCCCCTCAGTTCATCGACCCCACCCTCCTTGGTCACATGTGTCCACGGCTGTTTCCCAGGGCCCAGCACGCAGGCCACACTTCGTGATGCAGAAATGAACGCGTGCCCTTCTTTTTATCGCTCCAGTACCGCACAATTTATTGACGCGTTCTCCTATTTTTCTTTATTCACAAATGATGCTGTTGGAAGCAGCCCTGAGCAGAACGTTGGGGCTGTGTGTGTAAGACCATCTCAACAACTAAACAGCAGGGAGGCCTTTTTGATGTGTTACAACCAGTCTAATACAGGAAATCAGTAGGGTTGAACTTGTTACATAGCCTTGAATTATCAAGTCATAGAATGCTTATGTCTTCAGCTTTTCTAATATTGTCAGGCTGCTTTCGACAGTTCCTGTTGACCCACATTCTCACTGACACTGGTGTTCTCAGGCTTTTTCCCTTCGCCCAAACTGCTGGGTATGAAGGGATCTCACATGAGTTTAATTGGCATCTTCCCGAGCACTGCTGAGAGGGAGCGTCTGTCCGTGTACTTACAAGGCGTCCATCATTTGCTCTTGTCTGCTCATGTCTTTTTCCTTTTTCCTTTTGGATTATTCCTTCTCGTGACATGCGTGCGTGTGTGTGTGTATGCGTGTGTGTGTGTGTGTGTTCAGGATCCTGTGCTGTCAGTTATCTACGTGGAAATAGATTCTTCAAGTCTGTGGCTGATCTCACTTTTAAAACAACTTTTCAGGAGATCAGAGACATTAATTTGGCTTAGTTTTCCTTTGTGGTTTATAACCTTTTGTGTTTTGTTTAAGACAAAACATGAAGAAGATGCTCTATGTTTTCTTTTAAACATTTTTAAGGTTCTTTTTCTTCTATGTTTTCTTCTAGATATTTTTAAAGTTCTTTTTCTTCCCAGTTAGAGTTCTGTGTATGATACTGAGTGTAACGACGTAATCCCCCTGCCCTCCGCCCCCGGCCTCCCCAACCCACTCTGAAGATAACCAATTAGGAGGCACGTTTTGTTGACTAGGAAGTGTTTCTCCCGTTCATCCACTGACCACCTTTTTTTCTACATCAAGTTTCCAAATACACGAACCTCTGCTTTGAGTTCTCTGTGCCATCCCACGGTCAGTTTCTGGAGTGTCAAACTAACAACGCACTGTCTTTTGACAGAAGGTTTTGATACACAGGAGGACAAATTCTTCCAACCTGTTGGTGAAAATTGTCTTGGATATTTTTGACCTTTGCTGTCCCAAATATATTCTAGAACCAGCTCATTACATTTGATAACAGCAAAATCAAAACAAAACAAGCACTTTTGGGAGTTTCATTGGAATAGCATTGACTCTACAGATCAATTTGGGTAGAATCACCATCTGTATGTGTTGTAATTTCTTATGCATTAACAGTGTTCATTTATTTAGGCTCTCTGTGGTGTCTTTCAATACAGTTTTATAGTTTTCTTCATGAACTAACTGCACACACTTTGGTTAGCTCACCTCCCCTGCCCCCATGCTTTATATTTTTTGTTAATAATATAAATGGTATCTTATTAAAAAAACATTTTCTTACTCTTGCTACTGTAAAAAATTATTGTGAGACAGGTATTGCATTCTTCTCCTATGAATGTAAACTTGGAACTTTCTGTACTGCTATCAGCTGTTGCTTTATAAATTTTGAGGATTTTTAAGTGTATATAAAGGCATAAAATTATATCTTCCTGTTACATCACTTCTTTTATTATGTAGTAATCCTTTCTGCATCTAATAATATTCTTTGTCTTAAAGTATCTTGTCTAATATTATCATAGCTAATTTGCTTAATATTTACCTAGTTTGTCTTTTTTCATCTCTTTAGTCTTAACCAGTCTGTGTCCTTATGTTGGTTTGTGATTATCTAAATATTTTCTTTTACCTTCATTCTTGAGAGAAAAGCTTTTTGGCACATAATTCTAGATTGACAGAATTTTTCCAAGTAATTTAAAGATAATTAATTGTATTCTTTATTTAAGTATTTATTTTGCTAATAATTAGTCCTGGTAAGTCTAATTATTCATTCAAGGTAGTATGTCTTTATTTCTTGAATTGCTGCTGAGGTCTTCTTTTTGACTTAGTTGTGCTGAAGTTTTCAATGTGGATTTATGTTTCCTGGTAAGTGTTGCATTTTCTTTATCAATGAACTTGTGTCTTTTATGTGTTCTGGAAAATTCTTAGCCATTGGTTATTTAAATACCATCTCACCTGCTTCCTCACCATTCCTCTTGAAGGGAGCTCTTTTACAATGGAATCTTACACTTAAAAGATTCACAGCATAACTTCTTTCTTTTTTTAAATTTATTTTTCATCTCTCCCCTCCTCCCAGCTCTTTGGAGATGTCTTTTACTTTCCATAAGACCAGAAATACAACAAAAACTATAGTTTTTTGGTCAGGAGTTTCCCTGTTGTTTCTAGTCAGCATAGTATTGGAAGCAGAAGTGATATTACTGCATTTTAAATTTTGTCCCATTTTTATTTTGGCTGGATTTCATTGCCAAGCTTTTTTCTCTCTCAGGGTTCATGGTTAATAAATGTCTGTATTCTTTTATGATTGAGAATAAACATATTTTGGTTTTTACTTATGGGCTATTTTGGCTGGGTATCATATATCACCCTTTTCTTTTTCTTAGAACTTTGTAAATACGGATGCATTGACATCCAGCGTTGAACATGTTAAGGATATGTTTGAGGCCAGACTGACTTTTCCCCTCTTGTTAGTGAGTTGCTTTTCCCCCATCTGGATACCTGTAGTTGTCTTCCTTTATCTTTGAAGTTTGGGAGCTGTAGTTCAAGTACAGCTGAATTTTCTCAGAAATACTGCACACTCTTTAAGTCTTCAGATAAAATCTTCTCTACTTCAAGGAAAGTCTTCTGTGTTACATCTTGAAGGATAGTTTTTGTTTCATTTATTGGATTCTCTGCTTCAGGAATGACAATCATCCTTATGTTGCATAGTTTTTCAAATATATTATTATAGCTTTTTTGTGTTAATATTTTTGCCTTTAAACTTAAAAAAAAAAATCACTGCTGTTATCTCAAACTCTTTCTCTAATGCAGGATTTTAGATTTCACCAGTGTCTATTCTCTTTCTGTGGTTTCTAAACTATTTAGCATTCTACAGTGATTCTTTCTTTTTTTTTTTGTTTTTTTTTGTTATTTTCCCCTTAGATCTGCAACCTCTCGTTTCATTTATTTATCATCATCCTTGAGCTCTTGTTTGTGAATGTTTGTTCTTATTATATTGTCCTTTATGAAACAGTTGTAAAGAAATTCATTTTATTTGAGTTGTTTCTCTTCCAGTCATGCTCTATGACTTTCTTTGCTTTTTTGGTTTGCTTCTCTCCAGAGTGTTTAGATAGCTGTTTTGCTCTTTCTTTTAATCTGATTCATACTTGGACAGCTCAGCCCACATGTTAGATTTGTTCTTGACTTTGTTTTCAATAATCTGAGATCGGTCTGATTTCTCCTCCAAACTTTAGTGTGATCTCTGAGCATATCTGGCATGTGCCAGTTTTCTACAGCAGGCAGAGTGGGTGGGATGCTAGTGGAGATGAGAGGGGACTCTCCTGACAGGGGTGCTGTCATTTCATTGTCAGATGCGCTGGGCTCTGTGCTCTCCTTTGAAAATCTGTAATATGTCTTATCTCATGTTCACTCCAGTGATTTGGGGAAACTAGTGTTGAACTTTGGATTCTTTTCATATTTTTCTGTGAATCCCTGGACATTTCCCCAACAGTCAGCCTCCCTGTTCACTTGCCGTGTTTCATTTGATCATTCCAGCAGCAATTTCTGAGCTCCTCTGGCAGAAGAAGGAGATAAGGAGACGCTGGGGTTCTTACCTCCACAGACGTGGGTACTGGGAGAGTTCCAGGATTGTGGGGTGCATCACTATGGCTTTGGAGATTTGGGGCTCAGTTAGGACTGAGCCACAGTAGGCTTGTCTGATCGGCCCTGGAAACTTGTTACTTTGACATTTTAGAGATTTTTTTTTTTTTTTTTTTTTTTGTAATGACAAGTTGTCTCTCTCTCTCTCTCTCCTTTAACTTTTTTCTTTTCTTTCCCCCCTCTTATTTTGTCTGGGAAAGAAGTCCGTGGGTAGGTTTCACTATGCTATCTTGCCAGGAATACTTTATGTGTGTATGTTCATAGATATGTATTGTTAAGGTCTCCCAAATGCCACTGTATCTCAGCTGTGTTGAGGGAACCGAGAAAGGGGTGTCCATGAGAGTCATGGTCAGAGGTACTGTGGAATGTGCAACGTGGGGGTGTAGAACTGGACACTCCTGCCATTTTCTGTCTTGAGACTCTTTGCTGGAAGGCGAGGGCTTGGTGGTGGTCTGGAAGGGTGGCTGCTGTTCTGTATGCACCAGTAGGTTTATCAGATGACAGTTTCTCTTGAGAGCAGAGCCTGCAGTGGCCTCTGGTTCCGGCCGCCTGTACAACACGAACACCAGTGTTTTCTTCATCCCTCCCTAGTGTTAAGAAAGCATTCCCATTTAACACGGGTAAGGTTAGAGATGTTAAGCAAGATTCAAGGATAATAATGACGCACGAGAAGAAAAACATGATATAAAAATGTGATGAGAAAGATAAGGCTGCTTTTGGGGTCCTGCAGAGAAATAATCTTATGACAGGAAGTGACTCTCTCCCTCACAATGGACAGTGACACAGCAGAACTGGGCGTTTAGATACTTTCCTTTTGAATGCAGTAATTTCACATTCGAAACAGTGGAAGATTTTTCTACTTGTGTTTTTCAGAGCACTCATGATTGGCTTGCAAATAAGAAACAATATTTTAAGGCTTAGAGTTCAATTTTATTTCAATATCTTTAGAGAAACTTCTCAATGATAAGATGTAGAATTTTATTTTTTTTAATGTTTCCATTTGAAAGTGGAGATTTGCCATTGATTTTATGACTAATACATATTTATAATTTCACAACTGCAACTGACTATTTTCATTTGGCCTTGACAGGGTCCTTTAAATTATGGTGGTCTTTCTGAGGTAGGAAAAAACACGCAGATGCTATAAATAGAAATATTGATAAATTGATTGCATAAAATATTTAGACAATAAAAAGGCAAGTGAAAAATTGGAGACAATAATTTGTAATACTTGAAGCAACAAAAGGCTGAGTTCTTAAAGTTAAAAAAAAAAAAAGAAACAAAAAACCCAGGAAACAATGATTTACAAAACAGTAATAAATAAATAAATAAATAAAAATAGACAAATGGGCGTGGGAGGGAACAGGAGTTAATAGACAAGGAATTACTATACTTAAGACAAATGCTGCTCTTAGTAATTAAATGTTATTTTTTATGTAACAATTTGACAAAACTTTGACAGAAATTTAAGTTTGTTAATCTCAGGTACTACTGAGCGGTGGCTGGCATGAGTAATGACTGGCTGAGGCTTTATTGAGGGCACTTTTGTTACATGTATACAAATTCAAAATCATATAGACTTTGACTCAGTCATCTCATTTAGCAATGCGACCTCATAGATACACTTGCAAAATTCAGTCAGACAGAAAACTCATGATCGCATTGGCCCCAAACAGAAAACCATACAAATTTCCATAATTAGGTGATTGGTTAAATAAATGAAATTCCATGATTTTCATGTAGTATTTGAAAACAGTGAGGCAGAACTGTAAGTGCTACCGTGAAAAATTCAGAAAACATTAATTACACTTATATGTATGTATTTTTAAAAATGAATTAAGAAAACTGTTCACTGGGAGAGTGATTGTATTCTTTCTGTATTTTTTGAATTTCCTAACCATACACATTATTTATAGTATCAAAGCTATGATATGAGACTTGGGTCTACAAACCTTTTTCTGTATACCTCTTTGTCTTAAAAAATAGTTATATTTTATTAAAATTGAAAAACCAAAAATTAATTATGTATTTCTTCTTCTTAATTGTATCAAGGCATAGTTTAATTTGCGGTATATTTTCTATTTTGCACATTTGCATTCAGCCAGAATTAATTCTGGAATCCTCCCCTGCTATGGTCTTGCCCCCAGGTCCCAAGAAAGGACTAATTTATTACAGAGAGTGAACAGAATGACTTAAATGAACTGTGGTCTTCTGAGTGTTCTCGGTCTTTCTTTCTGGTTTCATTGTACTCCTCTGAGCCAGAGGATGACGCCTTGCAGACACAGCCTCTGCTACCAGGATGGATGGTATTTGACTTCAGCACTTCTCAGAGAACGTAATTTAATGATGCCCTTTCTGGCACAAGGAATGCGTCCTTCTGAAGAATTTTAAAGACGGTGATTTTCTGCTGTGTTTTGCCTGTATGATTCCAGGCCACACACACTCACCTGATCACATTTAGATCTGTTTGCTGGACCTTTCAGGAAAGGACTGGGACAGGCAGGAGCTCTTTGAACCACAGTGGTTCAAAGAATGAAAGAGTTAACGTGACTAGAAGATCATTTTAGTTGGAAGCATTGGAAGTCAGAGTCTGAAAGAGGAAGGTGCCCTCTTCAGTGGCAGACGAGTGTCCTTAACTTCAATCCTGCAGGTGTTTAGGGCTTGCTTGTTGATTGCCTTGTCTGTTTTCTGTCTGGCTATAAACTTTCATATTTGTAAAATGATGTGGGCAGCAGTCATTAGAACAACATTATCCATCATAAAAACAAGGGGAGCATGGTGACAGTAAAAATAATCTTGTGATAATTGAGGGTTTTCTATTAGTAGGTGTTCACTGGGCTATCGCTTGTAGATGGAGTTTCTCTCCCAAGTAATTAAATTCCTTGCATCAGTGGCAGTTCCTTTCCTTTGACTTTGAAAACTCAAGGTTATGCAAATTATTGTAATTTGTGTGAGTAGCTCTTCTGTAGTCTATGCCAAGAGATTCGACTCCAGTAATCTGAGTTTTAGGGGTTTGTTCCAATCTTAAGAAAATAAGTCAACAGAAAAACTTATGCATAAGAATTTCACTGATAGAACAATATGAGTTGTGATATATTCGTTTGGTAAGACTATCATGCGACCAGTGAGATGACAGTTATGCGTGGCATGACTGGAAAATATTCATAAAATGAAGGTAAGCATGGGCTGCCACCAACTCTGGCAAAATATCTATGCAGATGGAAAAGTCAGGAATTAAAGAAATTAGAAAAATAAAAATAGTTAATCTGTTGGAGTGAGAAATACAGATGAAGTTGTTTATTTCTTTAGTGTCATGTAGTGTGCAACAAATAAACACGTAGAGTAAAAGGAGAGGAGCTGGTGGGAGAAGGAAGAGGAGTGATGTGTTCATGGACCTGGATATGGTGACAAGTGACCTGGGCCCCCGTCGCCAGTGACCGTTCTCAGATACCTATAGGGGGATGACAATGACCTCCATTAAAGGAGGCCTTCATACCATCCTTCAACGACCAGGAAACCGTCCTTCAAGGGATGAAGATGTCGTCGTGCTTCGCAATTTCCTCAAGCACTAATTTTCCCCCACAACCTCCCCAGGTCCTTTCTCTTGCTGAATTCCTCTGGCCGTGTATCCTGTTCATGATTCTGATAGTACTTCGTTTTCAAGAACCTCCCAGACACAGAGACAACTGTAAGTTTCACTGGAGAAAAAAATCTCTGGAGAAAAAAATGAGCACTTTCTTCTATTCTTTATAAACTCTGAATTCTGAGGGCAATGTACGCTAGGGTTCCACTGTAATCTCACAGTAGGCATATTTCTGGGGTATGTGCCAATAAGCATCAATTCACATTTTTTCTCTTATAAATGATACACGTTTGCTCAATATAGCAGATAGATTTGTTCTTCTAATGAAGCTGCCTCAATGTGGGCATGTGTCTACGTGCCATTGTAAATACAGGAAGAATAGAGGAAGAGGTAACACGTTCGGAGATACATTTCAGTTTCCAATGAGATACCTATGGTGGGTATGGTGAAGATGATGGTCATGGTGAAGATGATGGTCATGGTGGTGATGGTGGTGGTGGTGGTGGTGGTGGTGGTGGTGATGGTGGTGGTGGTGGTGGTGGTGATGGTGGTGATGGTGGTGGTGATGGTGGTGATGGTGGTGATGGTGGTGGTGATGGTGGTGGTGATGGTGATGGTGGTGGTGATGGTGGTGGTGGTGGTGGTGGTGGTGGTGGTGATGGTGGTGGTGGTGGTGGTGGTGGTGATGGTGGTGATGGTGGTGGTGGTGGTGATGGTGGTGGTGATGGTGGTGATGGTGGTGGTGATGGTGGTGGTGGTGGTGATGGTGATGGTGATGGTGGTGATGGTGGTGATGGTGGTGGTGGTGGTGATGGTGGTGGTGATGGTGGTGATGGTGGTGGTGATGGTGGTGGTGATGGTGATGGTGGTGGTGATGGTGGTGGTGGTGGTGATGGTGGTGATGGTGGTGGTGGTGGTGATGGTGGTGGTGATGGTGGTGGTGGTGGTGGTGGTGGTGGTGGTGATAGTGGTGATGGTGATGGTGGTGGTGGTAGTGAGGATGGCATGTACTTCAAGTCACGCAGGTGTGGCCATGCAGAGCCATTCTACCTTGCACTGTGAGTGCAGATCCTGGGGCAAAGGTGTTAGATATATGTAAAGAGTTTCTTTCTTTCTTTTTTTCTTTTTGACTGAGTGCTCAGATCTCCTTTAAATTAATAGCAGGATTAATAATACAATAGTATGATATTATATGTTATTATTGTAACTTAGGAGGTATTCCACTTCTGATACCAGTTGCTATGGGCTCATTTCTTCCTTGCACCTACATCCAGGTTACTTGCAACCTCGTGATCTGCCCAGCCAGGGAGTTTTCCCCTTTGTCCAAGGCCTTCTTTGCAACACTGGGTCGCAATGCAGGAACATCAGCTATGTGGGGTCAACGGAGCACCATTTCCGGTAAGAAACACAAGCTTCTTTTCCAGAATTCGTGGGAAGTTGGTACGGATAACAGGCATAATGCGTTTAGTACGGCCTTAAAATTTGGGACAGGTCAGAGATCATCGAAAGTACAGAATTAAGACTTACAAGGAAATCGGTTTTATGCAATTCAGACTCATATGATAATGTCTTTCAATTTATGGTGAGTTTCCAGTAGGACGTCTTTCTACTGCTGTTTTAAGAATCACAAAGTGATTCCTGACTGCCAAATACCAGTGCATGTAATGGTTTGTTCTCTGTAAGTTAATACTCTGACTTCAAAATTACTTGCTTAGCTAATTCGTTTGGTGCCAAATATCCCCAAACCAATGTTTGTTTGAACCACCCACTGGGGTTTTCCTACGGTGCTATTTTTGACAGGGATCCTGTTGTTCACAGCTGAGATGAAATGCAAATAGTGCTCACTTCCTCCCTTCTTCTTGCTCCAGCCACTTCCGTGGACTAGGCGACAGTTAGGTGTCTGGCTCTGTCCTCTCCATGGCGTTAGTTGGCATTGAAGACCAAAAAGAGAAAGAACAGGAGGTATTCATGTGAGAACAGTCAAAATATAGGGGAGGTAACTTGGAGGATCCTGAATGCTCTGGAAACCTCTCTGAGTGCAGACAGGCGTGAGGAGAAGTGACTGATTGATCATGATAGTTTGAATTTATCGGGTACGAATGATCTGGGTTTTGTATTCCTGCCATCAAACAATCTAAGGCATTTGAATGTAAAGCATGTTAAAATATTATCTTTATCTTTCAATCTTGTTACAAGAAGAAAATGAAAAGTTCCAGATAATTTTGCACACATCTGGTATAATATTTATAAATGGTGCTAACTTTTTTTTGAAATAGGCAATACTATAAAAGTATTACGTAAACTCTTTTGGAAAGAGTCTAAAATCATAGTCGATCTTTCTGTGTTTTTGAAAAAAGGAAATATACGAAACTCTCTTTCTGGGACGATTAGAGGGGTTTGAGGCATATCAAATTCCATTTCAGGTCTTTCTTATGTCTCTTCCTTACTCACAATGGGAACTTCAAATGCTGTTCAAGTGGAAAAAGTTGGGCTTTGCACTCAAACAATACTGGCCCCGTCACTTTCAGTTCTGTGAATCTGTGCAAATTACTAACCTCTCTGGATCTGTTTCTCACCTACTTACTTCAAGTGTCATGAATATTAAAGGCAAAATACATGAACCGCCTAGCACAAAGCATAGTGCAGAAGCTCCCCCATGGAAGTTAATGATAGCAGATTCCTATTACTCTGACTGTAACAATAATAAACTGTTTTCCTACATCAGGAAATAACTGTCCTTTACTCCCCGCGTTCCTCCACTTCAATTCGCTGAAACTCAGGGATTATAACAGAAACCTGAGGACAGTGGTCCGCACTACATTCTGGGAACGGGAGTCTGTTTTCAGAGCACCAGCATCACGAAACCTTTGACCTATGATGGAGAGTGAAATGCTTCCCAGTGTAGCAGTGCCTGAGGCCAAGATCTGAGAAATGCAAGGTGACACAGAGAAAGACAACTGTAAGGAGTGAGGAAAGACGGGCCAGGGAGAGCATGAACGCACATAGTCGGTTCAGCTCTGGCTCCCAACCTGGCCACTGGACCGGGCGTTTCTCACTTGTTTTCATGTTGATTCAAGTATGAATTCAGTTGACCCTCAAAGCCATAACTAAAAATTCACTCCTGCTTGCTCTGGGGTAGTTGTCTCAGTTTACAGCTATATCTCAAAGCAGGTTTCCATTTCAAGTCCATTGAAACATTATCATGGTTAATTTAGTCTGAATTTCCATGCCCTTTGTGATTCTCCGGGAAAAGTTCACTTTTGGTAGAACTCCCAAATTCCATCCGATGGAGATTATGATTATGAAAAGCCACTTCCTCATTCCTGGCTTTGTTACGGAGCTTCCCCCTGGCTCTTGCAAGAGTGCGTTGGAGCTAACCCAGGAGGCATTGCTGACAGCAGATTAAGTGGATATTTTCACAGTGTGAGGGATCATTCCTATATTCCTGTTTTGTTAAAGGTAAAGCTAATGGCGCACAAAGTTAACATGCTTTATGACACGAGTGTGCTGTCTAGGTCTGCCTGTCTCTTCCCTTCACTGTCCAATCTGTAGGAGGCTGATGGGACTCCCCCTCCCCCTCCCCAGAACACTCTTCACTTTCAACGCTGGTGCTTTGCCCTCTCATCCTTGGCTGAGTCGTTTTCCACTCTCAACCCCTCAACATGTTCTCTTTATAACTAGTCCCAGTTATTTTCTACTATTCTCACTCTATTATCCATCCATCCATCCATCTATCCATCCATCCATCCATCCATCCATCCATCCATCCATCCATCCATCCATCTAGCTAGCTAGGTATCAATCATCTATCTCATTCTCAAATGAGCTCAGGCCCCTCGAGCATCTGCTTGGTGTCCCCACCTCCTTGTCAATGATTTCCTGCTTCTCCATCTCACTTGCTCAGTGCCTGCTGCTACCTCACCTCTCGGCTTCTCAGTTTGCCTTTTACTCTTTAGACCCTCTTTAGAGTGTCTTCTAAACTTTATAATCTATGTTGAACGAATTCAAGAGTCAAGAGCCTTTGCTAGAAATAAATGATAAAAATTTATTCAAGGGTCTTAGGGTTTGGAAACTGCAAATGCAACTAAGTGTTACCCAGAGTTCTGAAGAAGAAAGAGAAGCTGAGCTTTCTTATAGTAAAAAGTATACTCGAGAAGAATCAGTCCTGTGTTCTTAGCCTCTGCATTGGCCTGAGATGACTGGTGGTCTGGATACTGGACATCAAGTGGTCTGGGTATGTGACGATTCTTTCCTTAGTCCTTCAGAAGGTAATCGGAGGGTTATCTGAGGTCTGATGTGTATCCAGGCATAGACTCAGGACTGAAAATTTCAAAAGTTTAGGTTCCCAGGCTGTTAACATGAGAACAGAACAGTTTTTTCAGGCCTCAATCTACTGGATTTTAGTAATTTAGCAGCTTGACTATGGTGATTCCATGTTATTTCTTTACTCTGTTCCTCAGTCTCTATTTGATTATTTTCCCTATTCCAGGGTCCAGCTTCTTGACAAGTAGCAGAATCCTCTTTCTCCATCCAAAGCAGCTAAGAATTGGATCCTTGTTTCTTAAAAGGCCTTTCTGACCTCAAGGGGTATTGACACTAGAGACAGAATTGAGGAGGATTTACAGCTGTCAGTGATGCACAGCGAGTCACCCACATGTTGTGTCTACCTGTGTTCATTTCTGTGGGGCTGGTCCCTCCCGAGTGCCACCCCCCACCCTGCACCCCCTGCCCCCATGCCCAATCTGAGCTGCCTCTGTACATCATGAAAACAGGTAGAGTCGGGTGTGTTTGCTCTGTTTTTCATTTGTAAGTTTCTCCCCCAATAAGATTTGTGTCATATTTATACCAGTTTAGTTTAAGGACTTCTTTCCTACTTTAGGTCATAAAGATAATATCCTACATTGCCTTCTAAAAGTATTACAGTTCTCCTTTCACTTGTAAGTCTTTAATTCATCTGGGCTTTGTGTCTATGGTATAATAATGATCGAATTATGTATTTCCATTTGGATGAGTAATTGTTTTAGTTTCACTCATTAAACCATTTGTCCATTTTCCTCTGATTTGCAGTCCCGCTGTGACATAAATTAAGCTGCCACCTGTGCTGTGTCTGTTTCTGACTCAATGGTCCGCCCAGCTGTCCTCAAATGATTCCTCCTGGTCTCTCATACTACAGCTGTCGAATGTCTTGATGTCTGATAGAGCAGTTATTCATGCTCTTCTCCTTTAGGGACATCTCTGTACTTCCATGTAAAGTTTACAAACTAGCTGTCAGGTTCAATGAAAAATCTCTACTGGGATTCTGACTGGAGTCTTATTGACGCCCACGATGATGAAACATCACGTGATTTACTGACGTGCTCTGTGCATCTTTCAGCTTTATGATTGTTTCCACACAGGTCATGCATACTTCTGGTTAAACATTTTCCTAGTTACTTTATATTTTGTTGTTGTTAATGCAAATGGCATGTTTTTATCAGTTATACTATGTCACTGATTGTCCTTCATGTTACGGAACTACAATTAACTTTCAAAAATGAACTTTATTGGTCTATACAATAATATTTAAGTGCACACTCAGTAAGTGTGTACGTGTTCATACATGTAGGTAACCAATGCCACGACCAAGATCTAGAACATTCTCCCCTGTGCCCACCCAGTCCAGTCGGCCCCACTCCCCCCCTTCAGACTCAGGCAACTTACCTGCTTTCTGTCCTCTAGAGGAGATTTAGATTTGTCTTTTACAGAATTTTATATACAAAACATATCTGTGGTGTCTGACTTCTTTCACCTACCAACATGTTTTGAGATCTATCCATGTGTCATGTGTATCAGTAATTTATTCATTTATAATTACTAAGTGGTTTCCCATTATATGGGGATGACTCAATTAATTCATCCATTCACCATTTATTCCTGGACATTTGGGTTATTTCCACTTTTGGCTATTTGTAAGTAAAGCTGCTATGAACATTAAAAAAAATAAGTTTGGATAGATATATATTTTTGTTTTTCTTGGATAAATCTCTAGGAGTGGAATTGTTAGGGTAACATACATGATTATGTCATCTGGAAATACAGTTTTACTTCTTTCTTTCCTACCTGGATGCTTTTTCTTTCTTTTATTTAGAGTTTCATGTGTTCTTCCTTATTTGCGTCTCAGCCCTGTGAAAAGTTGGTTTCATTACTAGTTTGAGGGCTAGCGAAGAAGCTGTCATGTGCCAAGTGGCCTTTCCGTGTCCCCATTTATTCTCTTCTTTGTTCTGCCTTCGCTTCACAACTCCTTTCATACCTGGCAGGGTCAACCATTACCTGATAAAAGACCAAAGAAGGAGCTGGACTCAGGAAGGAGGAAATTGCTCCCGACCTAAATCCTATTACAGTACTGGGATTTCCCCGGGGCGCTCGAATTTTCTCTCTCTCTCTTTTCTGCCGTAAACAATTTCATGTTAGTAGTAGTTCAGAATCTGGTCTTAAGGACAAACTGAGGCACTTTTGAAATAACAATTAGAACAAGAATATAAAACCAGTTCATTGTTACAGGGAAACGCACCCAGAATAACCTCAGTCGCTATAATCTGACCATTCTGTAGGGTCCCAGGAGAGTCCCGTGTGGGGGTGAGGCAGGAGAACTCACATGAGCGCTGCTCCCACGGGCACTTTATGAAACGATTACTTTTCTTCTTTAACACGAGGCCATAGCAGAGGTGAGAGCTGCCTTTTTGTTGTGCTTTGGGAATTCTGACCCAGTCAAGGTGAAGGCCACATTTGAAGAGGTAAGATTAGGCAGGCAGTGACACCAGGTGACTGAGCCAGTGCTCAGCTGTCAGGACTTCCTGGCTCTGCTGTATCCACCCTGTTGCTTTCAGTAAATTCTCTTTGATTCTCTGGGCCTCATTTCTTTACCTGTAAGTGGACTGTGACCTGAAAGGCATTGAATTATTTTATTCATCGGTAATGTTAGTTGAACCTGCTCTGACTTTATTATCGGTGGTGAAAATGAAACAGCAGTGCTCGTGGGAGGGATGGGTAAGCTTTGTTATTATTTCATGGTAGATTTACCTGTTGACAACTGTCACTACATTTTCACAGCATTCTCTCATTTGTAAAATAAAGGAATTGGGATTAAAAAGTCTAATAGGTTCTCTAACTTTCTAGTCAGGAAAATTTTATTTCTTTTCCTCTTGGATATGCTAAATGTAATTGAACACCTAGTTACTTTAATAAGCTTCCAGCAACTTGTGAAATGATTTCCTATTTCATTTTAAATCAGTTGTTTCTTACTGATTTTGAGATTAGATGTAGACAGGAAGGACAGTGCTGATTTCAAAGGTCGTGAGAACGTTTTCTCTTGTTTACTAGTAAAACCATCACTTTTACCCGTATGTGACACATATAAAGTGGAGAAAAATATAGCAATTTTATCATTTCCAATTGGAACCACAGAGTGCATTTCCCACACCACGATCGTGGTCCATGGGTCGTCCTTACCAGAAGAAGTGGTGGTGTGGGTTGAATGCCGACTCCTGGGCGGCTGGAAGTGATGGGTGGGAACTGCTGTGGGTGGTGCCCAGAGCTTATGTTTTCACACGATCCCCAGGGGCCCCTCTGTACACCAAGTCTGATCTCTGCAGGAAGCAGTTTCCAGGAGCCCCACTGTTAAAGATAAAAGGAAATCCTTTTAAAAACACGGGTTCGTATGCATTTAACTATTTTCTCTTATAATTGGACATTTATAGTATTTCTAGTAATTTTCCCGTTGAGATCATTGCTCTGATGGTCATTATTATTTACACATTTTATGTCTATTATTGTCTTTTAGTAGTAAAATTACTTAAAGCTAAAATAAAAAGCAAAAAGAACCCCAAAAACTGGAGTAGACATTTCTTACAAATGTGACAACAGAGGGATGCTCTGCTTGAAACATAAAGAAGACAGTGAAGGTACCAATAGACAATGGGTCAGAGGCCTTGAGTCCAGCCTACTGCAGCCCCCTCCTGAGCTCCAGACCCCATGTAAGCACCCATGACTTCTCTCCATGGTGTCCAGTGGGCACTGTGAGCTTGGGTCTCAGTGTTACCTTCATTTCCACCTTCGTGGCTATCCTCTCACGAGAAGGAGGCACTGCCTTCGCCTGCTACCCTGGAAGTTCTCCCAGATGCTCTCTCCCGGAAGCCCTGTCTTTATAGTGCCCATGATTTGATCTAACTAGGGGTGCGCGACTTGCAGACATGGAAATGGCTATCTATGAGTCCTCTGCTGTCTGTAGGAACTGGCTGGTGTTGGGATGGGCCATCCCTCCAGGGTCAGCCGTCATCAAGGCCCCAGAGATACAGGAAATAAAAGATATGGTTAACAGCCCAAGTCCAGCTCATTAACAGTCCTCAGTCTACCTCCAGCAGAGTGGACTTCAACCTGTCCACTTCCTTCTTTCTCTAAAGCCTTTGACTGGTCTCCACTTTCCACCCTGGTCCTGAATCCTGCGTCCACCCCTCAGCCCGAGGGCGCTTTTAGAGTTTGAATCAGACCAGGTTGTCCCTGGTGAAACCTGTCCCAACTCCCCACTGCTCCTGGTGCCATGACTGAGCGGGCTCTGTGTCCTGTGGCCACTCTGCACACCACGTGTCTCTCTCTCTCTCTCTGTCCTCAGCCTCTCCCCATCTCTGGGCCTTTGCACATGCTCCCTCTGACTGGCCTGCAACCCCCACTTCTTCCAGTTGGCCGACCATTTTGTTTTTTCAGGTTTTTGCCCAACATTGCCTCCTTTCAGGCCAACTGTGAGTGCCATCTCTACAACAGACTTCCACTCACTTCCTACCTTATCAAAAAGTATTGATTTTCCTCCTGGCATTGACTTCAACCCACACTTATGAGGCCTATCTGTGTGCTTGTCTCCTGTCTCCGCTGTACTCCTGGATGGCAGGGCCTCCTCTGGTCACTGGTGTCATGGCGTAGAGTTAACCCCTGGTCGTTTGCAAAAGGTGAAAGTCCACAGACTCAGAAAAGTAAGAAGGTAAAGAAAGTTTCTTTATTGAAGTTTGGGCAGAGAGCGAAGCCCCTGGCAGTGTCTGAAGAGGACGGCTGCCCATAGGTGAGGGGAGGTAGGGGTTTTATATTTTCTTTATGATGGATGCAGGGGACTAGTTGTCTTGCAGTTGTTTACAGTTGTGGCTGGCTCCTTCTGAAGAGCTATTGTCTTGGTTGGCTTCCCCTGAAAATTGTCCTGGTGTTTGTCTGTGGTGTTTGTCAGTCTGTAGGTGTGTGGGACTCAGAGTTTAAGGGGTTAGTCTTTAACTCTTCTTGTCTGCTCCCAGACTCATTCTTACTGACTCTTCCTAAGTCCTCAGTTAATCTTTAGTCTCATTCCTGTTAGCTCCTAGACTCATTTTCATCAACTCTTTCTGACTCATCAGCTGGTGTGTTTACTTCCAGCACCTTGCACAGGCCATGCTGTAACATGAAAAATAAGTGAAAAAATGAAGTGATTAATAAACATACAATGATCAAACTTCACAGATAATAAAGAGATCGAGAACAACTTTCTAATTTTAAATTGGCAAAGTTTTTAAAAATGATAAGTGGAAATGGGTACAAGTTCAATTGAAAACGATTTGATATCTGGTATCAAGAATCTCAAAAGCACGGAGGACACTTATTCTTGTAAAAAGTTCTATTTGTGGTGTTTATTCCATTTGTTTAAAGTTCATCTAGGTTCCGAAGCACAGCTGGCCATTACGAGAAGATCAGCGACCTGGTCTTCTTACAAGAGATGAACGACCTTGCTGAGGAAATTTATGAAATGATGGACAAAGCAACAAACTTACAAAAACTTTGGGTAGAAAGATCCAAGACTCCAGGCAAGTACATCTCTCACACTGTCAACTCCCCACCTGGACACAGGCTTAGGTGGGGCCCCGTGAGGCAGTGAGAACCCACAACGTCCTATTTATGCTTTGGCCCCTCACTGCCCCGGCTGCCGTGTGGGTCTTAGAGAAGGCGCACCCTTCATGGGTGAGGAGGGTGGGGCTAGATTTTCAGCACCTCTCCTGGGATGGCATTTTAGGAGCGACGTTCAGAAAGGCTGCAGCCCATGCTTGCTTTATCTCTGCAGGTTCCCTCTCTCCACTATCCTCCCATCTTTCCTTCTGTTCTAGCTTCTTATCTCACTTTAGCTTCCTCTGTGTTTAAATCTAATCCCACCTTACACACACACACACACACACACACACACGATTCCTTTCCTCCTTCCGGTAGACTTGGATGTGTCTTTCTATTTTAGTAACACTTTAATTCTGGTCTTTGATGCTTGGACTTTGGTGGGTGTGGGTGGTGGTAATTGCCTGTCTTTACATAGCTGAGTTATTACCTCCAAACTTCATCAATATGTG
Organism: Rhinolophus sinicus; assembly: GCF_057876585.1. NCBI lineage: Eukaryota > Metazoa > Chordata > Mammalia > Chiroptera > Rhinolophidae > Rhinolophus > Rhinolophus sinicus. The sequence goes on from NC_142504.1 coordinate 1,627,743, forward strand.
GGGCCACAATAATCTTCTTCTTCTTTTTTTAAATAATACAACCCCATCCATGGTTGCCAGATAAAATACAGGACAGTCAGTAAAATTTGAATTTCAGGTAAACAACAAATAATTTTTTAGTATGTGAGTAAATATGTTTTTATTTGCTAACTCTGGCAAACTAAGTACCCACTTACAATTTTTCCTTATATCTATATCTGTATCTATCCATCTAATTTTTTCTTTTTATGGACTATATACAAGAAAATGGAATAAAACGTTTGGCAGAAAAATGCTCCACAGAGGAGGTGATGATACGTATTATTTCTAAGAGAGAAAACAGCACCTTTGTCCTAGGTGGGCAAGGTGGGGCCGATTTCACTGTGGACGAAATGCATCACCAAAAGGCCAGAATAGCTTCAAGCATCAAATGATGCAGTTCTTATATTAGGTGCTTATGGGATCATGCTACTTTTATAAAATTTGTTTTTTTCAAATGAGAAATTTAACAGTCGATTAAAGGGAGAACTAATTTTTTCTTGAGAGGAAATCTCCACTTGATTTTCAATTTGTTACTATTTGAACCATTTCCCATGATATATGTGTAAAAGAAAACCTCTCCTCACACATAATACAACAAATGTGTGTGTTTTCAACATCAAGCAATTTTTCCATTCTCTATAGCTACCAACTGTGTCTGCAAAATCACAGACTTTGTCTGCAAAGTCGCTTTTCTTTTCCTCAACTTTTTTCTTACTTTGTTTTTCTTTATTTTCCCTTCACGCTCTCTACCCCGTCCTGGATGTTCACAATGTCTGTATAATCAGACATTGATACATTTTTTGCAAATTATTGAAATTCAGTTTACCAGTTTTCGAGGAATTTATTTACTATCAGTGTGTTTTGGAAACTGAAAGGGACTGTTTCCTTCAGGTTTAGTCTTCAGTTTGGCTGGAATCATCTTTTGGGGCAGGATTATGTGTTGAGCCATTTGACTTTAGACATAAAATAGGTGCTCAGCAAATGCTTTCTGATGGAACTAATATGTCTGAAATCTTCTTTATTGCAGATTCTTCTTATGGTTCTGGCTTTTTAACAGTAAGTATCCTAACAAGTCTGAAACCTAATTTTCAGAGACGTAATGGTCTTAAACCTCGTGACTTGATTGTCAGTCCCGCCGGGTGGTACCTGGACCCGAGACGCAGGGCCGCTCGGAGCCGGTTGGAGACGCGCTTTCGCCGCCCAGCGCCGCCCGGGACCAGCAGGGGGCGCAGAGGCCGCGGTGCCGGGCGCCCCAGGCCTGTCAGGCGCCGAGAGTCCCGCGTCCCGCGTCGCTGACCCTCCGGCACAGCCCGCGCGAAGGCCCCACTGCGACCAAACCACACGCGGGCTTGGCCGCCGCGCGCGGGACACACCGGAAGCCGGGCAGCATCCCCCGCAGAGAAGCGGCTTTTGATGGCGGCAGCCAAGCGGGGGGCGGAGGGGAAGCTCAGCTCGGCCTCCCGGACGCAGGCTTGATGTCAACTTAAAGGACACGGCTGTTAATCTTAATGCGGGGACCCGACTGATAACCTTGGCATTGAGTCCCGTTAGAGAAGGAACTCGGGAGGGGAGCGCACACAGGAAGTCCGCTCGCCTCGTCACGGCAGCATCTGATTGGTTGAAGGCACACACTCCTCGTGCAGCTGGCTTTTCCTTCCGACTAGACAACAGTTCTCGTTGGAAATGGGTCCGTGAGGACCAGGACTTCGCAGGTTGGTTCCGCGGTGCGGTGACCTTGGGCTCCTCTGGGTCTCTGGTCCGCTTAGGGCCTGTTAGCTGCTCCTGCGCCTGTGTAAACCCTGGGACTGGTCTGATCCGGTTGGCGGTGGTCCATGTTGCTGTGAGGAGGCCTGCACTTACCTCCTGAAAGATGGAAAACTAGAGGAAAGGAAGAAAACGGAAACCCAGGTCCTGCAGAAATGGCAGCACGTGGTGCTGGGGGCTTGGGGACCCCCTCTTTGTGCCTGCTGAGGGTGGCAAGGAGGCAGGGAGCCTGTCCTGTGCGGAACCGCTCGAGCTCTGAAGAGCGTTTACTGAAAAGAACAAGGAGCATGCCCTGCCGACAGGATAAAGGGTGTAAGCTCCCCGAGGGACTCAGCTTCTTTGAAGGACCAGGAATGAGGGTGAAAGAAGAGAGCCAGCGATTGCGGGGCTCAGCGCACAGATGTCCTTGAGGCACTGGACGTAACTTCACCTGAGCGAGCATGTTGGCTCAGGGACGCCCTGGAGGCCACGTTCTATTTCTCCACTTTGCCATTCTTTGCATATAGTACAGAAAATCCCTTGTCTAGAATGGTCTGGAAGTTGTGTATCACGTGCAAGGTGCAAGTGGGTGCCTTCTGACTTGTTGCAACCTGCACAACACAAGCCATGGGAAGGCGAGGGAGGCGGCGAGTTTAAACAATAATAAAGAGACAGAGACTCATATACAGTTAAATCACAGAGGACCAAGGTACTTGCAGCCTCAAGAGACTGGAGCCCTGAATCGGGTCACTAACAGTATTTATTGATTACAAACAATGAACATCACATGATTAGAGGCAGGGTCTGTGAAACTCTTACACCAATTAAAAAAAAATGATTTCAATACCCAATTAGTTATCCCAAAGCAGCCGAAGCATGTCGTCCCAAAATGACTAAGGTGCGGTATGCACCTCCCTGGGGGAGAGAGTCTCTCGAGGTGAAACTGTACCATGAGCTGAGCAGAAAGAGCTTGATCTTAACGCGCTAATGAGCCTCTCTCACAATAAGGTGAGAGGGAGTAGCAGAGGCCAGCAGCAGCTTCCCACAAGAACAAGAGGAAGGAGGGGCAGGGCTGCTTTTTATTATTTCTTATAACAGCTCATTGGGGTCTCAACGGGGTCCGTCTGGCTTGAGTTGTCCCTCCTACGAGGAATCTTACTCGTTGACCGCAGACCTTTCTCTTGAAGACCAGATGGAGAGACTCAGGATATTATAAACTCAATCCCAGAGAGGCACAGTCTCACAAATTCTTCTTCCCTTAGGGCAAGATTGGGGGGGACAAACGGCCAGGCTGCTGTGTGACCACACTGACTAAGATGTGAATGCGAAGTTAAAATTGGGTTTTCTTCCTGATTTTCTCACACAGTCCTTTCTTGTCCTGGCCTAGTAGTCATGCCTTCCTGCCTTGGCATTTTTTAAAGCGACTGCTTTATGGCGTTAATGAAATGGGATCCACCACTACTTCACTCACTACACCTTTGCCTGGGGAGAAAGTGTGTCTGTGTTCTGCCTGGTAGGGCGAACATACTTATTTCTTTATCTTGTGTTTCTTTTACAATTTTTTTCTACTCATGAAAAAAAAAATCTGGTCTGTAGTTTCTTATTCAGCGACTGTTGGCAAAATATTCTTTTAGCCATAATTTTTTTTAAAAAAGATTTTATTGGGGAAGGGGAACAGGACTTTATTGGGGAACAGTGCACTTTCAGGACTTTTCTCCAAGTCAAGTTGCCGTCCCTTCAATCTTAGTTGTGGAGGGTTCTGTTCAGCTTCAAGTTGTTGTTCTTTCAGTCTTAGTTGTGGAGGGTGCAGCTCAGCTCCAGGTCCAGTTGCCGTTGCTAGTTGCAGGGGGCGCAGCCCACCATCCCTTGCGGGACTCGAGGAATTGAACTGGCAACCTTGTGGTTGAGAGCCCACTGGCCCATGTGGGAATCGAACCGGCAGCCTTCGGAGTTAGGAGCACGGAGCTCTAACCGCCTGAGCCACCGGGCCGGCCCCATAATTTTTTATTTGCCTTTCTCCAGACCAAAATTCTGGTGGCGGTGCCATCCTCAACAGCCTTTGGGTCGTGGGGAGGGAGAGTTGAGGGTTTTCTGTGGAAGACGTGGAGTGTTCAGTTACTGACATTATGTTATGATTGGGTTCAGCTGCAATAACAGAAAAAAGCAAAATAACAGTAGGTATTCCATTTTTATTCATGCTTGAACAATCCATCACTTATTTCCAAGATCTATCTCACAATCTTAGAACTGGGTACAGCTTGTCACAAAAACAGACCTCTCTGCTTTCCCTGTTCATACTTCCACAACATTAAAGAACACCAATGTAAAAGAACAATTTCGAAATCTTGTCTGTTCAGAGTAGTGACATAGCAGGCACAGTCTGTGTCACCAGAGGGCCCATGTTCTTACCCCTTTGCAGTCACCCCTCCCCCCATCATTTAATTGATTCGCGAAACTAAAGAGGGAACTTCTTGGTGTTTTTTTCTATCAGGTAGATCTCAATAAGACCGAGGCGGTGATATCGAAATTGGAAAGCCTGCACCAGCAGCCGCACGTCTGGGATTTTCTACTTTTCCTGCCCAGACTACGCACAGACAGTGTCCATGCTGATGATGCCATCCGTGGGGGAATACACCTTCTCCAGGCAATCTCCACGTAGGTTAAAAAGAAAAGTGTAGTTATAGCCGTGTGGGTTTTTCCTCCTCATTTTTTTAAATGGGAAAATACATATCTCTGAGTAATTGTTTGATCCAAAACAAAAACAAAATCCAGAGTGAAACCACCCTGAAATGGCTGGCACTCTTGCATCTTCCCCTGCCCCCTGTCTACCTGTATAGATGCTTTATGTGAGTGTGTTTACCTGTGTGGGTGCTTTGCATGAGTGCAGTAATGTTCAGAGCCTCTTCTCCCCGGTTTAAGCAATTTATGTCACATTCACATTGCATATGTTCCTATAGTCTTCAAATGATCTGCATAATACTCCGATTTGGTATTGTACCATATGCCATAATTTACTTGATAATTTATAATTGGCCTTTTGGTTATTTCTAAGTTTTTCACTATTGGAGATGTGGCATGAATATAACTAATTTCTTGACAAATGATGCTGCAGTTGCCCAAAATATCATCCAGAACCGAGAAGCTCAGTTCTCTCCAAGGTGTAATTCAGTGAGTTGGACGTTGGTCTCTTGTGATGGATCTGACATGTTATGTGAGAGTTTCCTTCGAGATGGCCTCTTCCCATGGGGGTTTTCCCGTGTTGTCAAAGTAGGGTCTTTTATTCCCCAAATTCTTTTGTGTAAACTTATTGTTGACACAAATATGGTATTTTATTAGTAAAAGTTTATGTTCTTTTCAGATTTTTAATTATGACTTATTTTATGTGCCATCAGTGAGAACAGTCAGCATTGCCCTTAGGCTAGGGCTAGAGGGGACCCTGCCCCAAAGGGGTCCCTGCTCTGGTCTCTGCAGGCCATGCCTCTGCTCATGACTCAGGAAGCCCGTGGGGCCGAGGGGATGTGCCCACAGAACCCCTCACCATGGAGCTCCCTGCCCCAATGGCCAGAGCCCACTTCCAGAGCTGTGTGGGCCGCTTCCCTAATGCCCCTTTGAGGTAGCTCTCACCACCTGAGTGTGTACCGCAAGGCCCAGGGTAGGTCAGCTGTTGGCAGGGTGTGGGGCAGGGGTGTGGACAGTGTTTGGATATGTAGGGCTGAGTGTCCACACATGTGTACATGAGGTCTTTGAGGTACAGACAGCTGGGGGGCAATTGAGGGAGGGGTAGCCTGGGGTGGGCCGGGGTGGGGGCTCTTGAACCCCCACATTCTGGTGTACGGCCCTGAGGAGCAGAGAATTCTAAATTTGAACATGGCTTTTCCCAGTTGTGGGGAGGCGTCTTTGTCAGTGTAGGAAGGTGGAACATACATGCCAGTTGTTGGTTTGATTTATAGCTTAAATATTTGAGCATAGTGGGTAGTCGTGCCCTAGGCCCGGAACGTGTTAGCTGTGGGCGGTGAGAGCATGAGGGCTCTTTGGAGAGAGACGCCATTTGAAATCAGGAGACATCAGTGGCAGTTGGTGTACTGTATCAGCTTCAGCACTAACTTTATGTCTGTGTTTTACGTCAGTGACACAACATCAAGAAAATCTGCATTTGTTTAGATAAGTCGTTAAGTGGGGAACGAGTTTGCGGTGAGATCCTTGTAATCCAGGGATACTCTTCAGTGAACGAGAATGTTACGAGAGGTTTTCCTTAACAAGATCAAGGAAAATAACCTGCTCGAAGCACAACTTAAGTATTGTTGGTCTCGTGTTGCTAAATTTAGATACAGTCCCACGTGGTTGAGTGGATTTTCTAATTTACAATTTTAATTATTTATAAAACACAGCATTGATATGAAAAGTGACATCGACACTGCATGCATGTGGACTCCCCTGGCCCCTGTTTCTATGAAACACTTTGGAAGCCCTGACTGAACCCCTGACAAGTCAGATCCCTGGGGTAGGACAGAGAGGGCGGGGGCATGAGGTGTCCAGTATGCTGCCCTCCAGGTGCTGCACTGGTCGTCTCTGCTGGAAGCAGCCAGGCTGATGGCTCCCTTGCTTTTCTGAGATGACAGCACTCTGTCATGGTGGCCCAACTGAGCATACGATAGCACCTGTGGCAGAGCCAGCTGCAGCTCAAGTTCATGTGGGAGGCAGAGCAGAAGGTGCCCAAGTGCCCAGGTGTTTCCTGAGAGGGACTGAATGCTCAGGGGGTTGGGGGCACATTTAAAGCCACCACAAATGCTGATGTGCGGATGGTCCAGCCACGTCCGGCTCAGGGAGGGTCAGGCCATTGGTGGGAGGTAAGTAGACCTGGAACAGTGTCCTCGTGCTGACGACAAGCTCACATTGCTTTGCTTTACTCTGGTTCCAGCTCCTTCACGTCTCTGGAAGATTCAGATTGGCTGCCACTCAGCCCCACTTTCTCCAGAGTTTCCGAAATCGTGCTGAATGTGACCATTTCGGCGCTGACATTCCTGCAGGAGCATGGAGTAGCGGGCACTGGTAGGGACCCTCAGAATGATAACGATATTTCAGGTGTTTCACTAGTTAAATCCCTCAGCAGCCAACAGAGCTAAGCAATCGTTTAATTGAAATACACATGCGAAAGGAATCAGTCTTTACTGTTAATACAAGTAGGAGTAGCCTGAAAATTTGGAAATCAAAACTCAATTTGACTTTCTACCATTGAAATTCTGCAGTCGTGCTAATAAAAAATGTTATTTTTAATGAGAAAATAACTGATATTAAAGTTCTTTGACTTGATGTCCTCTGAGGTGAGACCTGTTAAAATTACCTGGTGCTGTGATTTTAATCTTTCCCCATCCTGAGCTCCTATTTGGAAGAAATGTTTGGAAACAGAAAGGCCAGTGAGAGGAGGCAGGTTGACGTGGATTGGTAGACCCAGCAACTGAAGAAACAGCCCCTCCACAGTGAAAGGAATGGAATTATTTAGCTTTGTTCTTGACTCAGGGTGTCATTTCCATTGAATATTCATTTTGCGTTATTTTACTTTTTTACAAATATAATTGCATATATGTCAAGTGTACAGTGTGATGACTTGATATGGGTACACGTTGTGAAATGATTTACACAGTCAAGTCAATTAGCACCTGCAACCCCTCATGTAATTGCCTTGTTTTAGTGAGAATCATGTTAAGGTCTCGGAGCCCGTTTCAGCAAACAGTGTGGCATCGGTAACGACACTCGCCAGGCTGTGCCTGAGACCCCAGGACTCACTCACCTGCTAACTGAAGTCTGTGCTCTTTGACTGACACCGCCCCGTTTCCCACCCTCAGTCCTGGGTAACCACTATTCTGCTGTTTCAGGGTATAACTTCAACTGGCACCTGGACCTGGAGATTTCCCTTTGAATGCTGTCTTTTTATTTCTCTGTCTCTGTTCCTTTCTGTAAGGAAAATACAGGGAGAATAGTGGAGCTAGACTTCATACATGTATCTATCCATTTATCCATCCACCCGGGCACCCACCATCCACCCGCCCATCCGTCCACTCATTTTTTCATTGTCTCATTGAGGAAACACTTACTCAGCACTTTCTATGAGCCAAACACTGTCCTGTGAAGTGGGAATAAGAAACCTGAGTAAGACACGGTTCTTGCTCCAGGAAAGCTATAGTTAAATAGTAACCGAGAGAGTTGTGTCACTAAAGGCAAAGTGAAGGCCACAGATGGGGATCTGGCATCTTTCTCAGGAGAAGCTCCAAGGAGAAGTTTGGAGGATAGGTTAGAGTTCATCAGAGAGACCAGGGAGCAGTGCCATGAAGAGGGAACAGTGTTGAAGCTCCGAGGCTTGGCAAGGGCCCGTGTCTGGCTGCAGTGGCCGATGGCAGGAAGTTGTCCAGACGCCTGGCCAGGTGACAGTGCTGGGCCAGGACAGTCAGAGCTGCGTTGAACACAGATCGTCCATACCAGGTGTGGGGCTGGATTGGCGGCAGCCAAGCCTGGGTCAGGAGCCCCAGGATGACGTTTCCATCAGCCCCTTACTCTCGAGATCTCAGTCTCCTGACCTGTGTAACGAGATGGTTGCACACAGAGGCTTCTGCGACCCCTTCCAGACTTCTGCTCTATGGGGCAACCTAATACGACCCCTCCACCACCCCCAGCCCTCCACCTGGGTTCTTCCTGTTGCTGGCGGCCTGTGCAGGGAGGAGCCCGACAGACAGGAAGTTTCTTTGTGTGCTCGTGAGAGGGCAGCTAGGTCATGATGCTTAACGCCCATCCTTTGGGTCAGTTACAGCAGGAACGACTGTTTCCTGTCCTGAGAACAAACCCGGAGGTGGCTTGGGGGACACATAGTGCCTCTCCGAAACCTTCCCAGTGAGCCCACTTTTAACAAACTCATTGTCATTAGGAATCTCAGGTGTGTGCACATCTTCCCGATGACAATGATCCGTTTACCTTACAAGTGGAAATATATTTACAGTTAAGGATGTAATTAAAAACCTGCCAGCGAGTCACAGCTAAGGAATACTATCACGAAACATGCTTCTAGAGGCAACTGAAAATTGTCTTCCTTTCCCTTGTCTCCAAGAAGAACTGTTTTGCCTCATGAGCAGATGACAGTGTGTGAAGGGGATGGGACAGTCCCCGCCAGTGGCTTCAGCTCACGGCACAGCCGTGTTACTGGCGGAAGTTGTTAATCCACGTGCTTTGAACTCTTGTCATTTTGCAGTGGGTTCCAGAACCCCGTGTCTTCACTTTTCAGAACGATTTTTATACCCCTTTGTTGACTGACCTTCCTATCCATTTCCCCCTCCTCTTTGGAATTCTGAGACTAATTCCAATACCCTTGGGCCAGCAGACATGAGTGGCTACAACGCAGGCTTGGGAATCAGAACTCCTTGGTTTGAGTCATGACTTTATCCAGAGTGGGACCGTAAGTGACTCAATGTGGCCTTCCTTCTCCCCACAAAGGGGATCGTTAGTGCACCCACCTGTCATGTTCCGGAGGACTCACCAGGCCCTGGCCTGGTACCTCTTCAACACACAGGAAATGCGGGTTTAAGTCTCAGATCAGTCTCTCCCCCGATACCACGATACCACGGAAAGACAAGCAGACTGGACGCAAAGAGCTTGGGTTCCTGGGGACCGGCCCTCTCAGCACCTTCCTGAAGTTCCCTGCATAACGGTGCCTTTTCTGTAGATGGCAGCTTTAACTGAAGGGCCCTGTGAGGTCACGTGGGTGAAAGTGGTTCCTGGTAAGGGTGGGCCCTCTGCACATGTTGGAGGAATGAAGATCTGAAACGACCTGGTTACTGGGTTTTCACATGAAGCTTCCCCTGGGAATTTATATGCTTTTGTGTTTACTATTGTCAGATCTGGGGGGTGGGTCTCAGACTTATATTTTGGGTGTGTCACTTCTGGGTTATTTGGGTGACTTAGGAGTTTTATACCTCGGTTAACTGTTTGGGGAACCTTTTTTATATGACATATAAAGGCTCTGACTAGGCTTCTCAAGATAGATTTTTAGAAGTGAAATGAATGGGTTCAGTGATTTGAATTTCGTAAAGTTGTTGAAATGCGCTGTCAGGGGGTCCTGTGGAAACTTGTGGGTGGTCATGCAGGAGCGTGTGCCCGCTGCCCTTATGTCTGCAGCATCCAGTGTTCGCCTCCGTTTGCTTCTCACACTGATGTCCAAATGGCATTTGGTCTTCACGTGCTTTCCCTTTACAAGTGAGGAAGCCATTCTTTTCTGGCGGACTTGCGCCCGTCACGCTGGCCAAACACCTGAGCGTGTGAATCGCTGCTTCTCTTGCAGGGTCCGGCTGCAGCCCGCAGCCGCTGCACCGCATGCTGTGGGATCCCCAGCAGGTCCGGGCTGACCTGGAATCCCGGTTCGGGTTGGATGACTTTCGTGCACAACAGATTCTGAGTTATCCAGTTGAACTGATGGAGGTACGCGCGCTCCCCTGCTGCGCACGGGCTCGGGTTTTCCTTGCAGTGACTCTGGGATACGTGGGTGGGCAGGTGGGTGGGCCGGCGGGAGCGGGCCCAGCTGTCTCCACTAACATCAGCTCCTCAGAGGGGTGGGCCCTACCGTGCCGGCTTTTCAAGAGGTGTCTCTTTCCTTCTACCTTGTCATTTTATCCCGCCTCAAAGGCAGTTTTGACATAAAGGACACTTCATTGCTCGCGGCAGTGTCAGCTGGAGAAACCAGGTCGGGGAGGATGTGAGAATCTGAGGACGAGATGGCAGCTAGTGGGGGTCCAGGTGGAACATGGGGGGCAGGACAGGAGTGCTTTCCAGGCAAAGAGATACCTGCCACTGGAGAGCAGGAGGCATAGGTCCCAGAGGCCAGCTGGACTCACCAGACGTGAGCGTCTTTGGGGACCATTGCCGGCCTCCACCCCACATAGGCCCTTTACTGGTGGCATCAGCATGGGATCCCAGGTCCTCTCAAGTCCTGCCCGACTCCAGAACCTGCCCCCATCCCGGCCCACCTGGAAGCAGGACTTGAGAGTCACAAATCTGCATCCTAAGGAAACCTACACAGGGAACAAGGGGGCCATCAATAGAATTTCTGAAAGATGGCACCACACTTCCTGCAAAACCATGTAATAGGGGAACGTGGTTCATTGTAACACAAAGGTAAGTATTTTTACAGAACAGCTAGCGAAACTGCACGTGCAAGTTTTACAGAAATATAGGAGATTTGGTTCCAAAATGTTAAGCCCTTTCTAACTCTGAGCCCCACTTTGAATCCTTGCAACTACATCCATCTTTGATCGTAGGAAATGTTTCTGGCAAAGTGACTTTGTCAGTCCACCCTGTCAGCTAAACGGGGCTGCCTGCACTGGCTTTGGCTAGAGAGTGAAGATGAACAAGATTTGACGTTATCCCGTGTCCTGGGTCTGGACAAACAGCTGATCCCAGTGCGATGGGCCAGCGGAACAGCAGAATCGGTTTGTCCCTTAACTCCAGAAGCCTTCCTCCCATCAGGGCACGTCCACACTGACGTGACGAGCTGCACTTTGTCAACCTGTCATGTCTTCAGTCAAGCCACTGTCAGCTTTTCCTTTGGCAAGACTGTGGTGTTATTCTTAGAAGAACATTCTAGAAAAAAAAAGCTTGACTCCTATTAATAAATATTTTTCACGTTGTTGTCAGATTCCCACACCCAGTTCATTGGAGTGGATACTGTGTTCAGTCTTGTACGAGACCTTGGAGGACGGAGGTGACAGAGAGGGTCACCCTGGAGACTGTCACCCGAGGTGGTCAGCGGCCCAAACCTATCTGGTCCAGGCAGTCAGCTGGCTGCACGTCTACAAGCAGGTGCTGTCCTCGTGCAGATGCGTCTGTCCTGGCTGCGCCAGTTCCAAGTGTGTCAAATGTGTCCACTTTCCTCCCACATCCTTCACTGGTTGATTTTATTTTTATTGTTTGATTTTGTCGTGGTAAAAACACTCAACATGAGGTCTCCCCTCTTAACAAATGTTTACAATGCATTTATTGGGGTTACATTGTTCATACATTATGGACATTTCGGGTGTGGAGCTTTGGAATCCACCTGTGTCCTGTGCTGTGTGCTCCCTGCCCGAGGCCTAGGGTCCCTCGTCAGCGTGTCGTCTGGAGCACTTGGGGAGCCGACTGGCCTGTCCCTTCACGCTGGTCTTGACAAGAAGCATTGGCCAAACAGTGACTGTCATTTAAAGGGAATGACAAGGAGGCCGGGTCTGTTCTCTGGGAGGTGCAGGTGTGGCACAGGGCCCCGCAGTGACCACATGCCGGTGGCCTCGGAGGCTGCAGGAGCTGGGCTAGCATCTGGCTCTGTGCTTCCAGGTGGCTGTGGGGACGGTGAGATGCAGAGACCGTGTGGCCATCATCCCACTCACTTCTCATCACGTGGTTCCTCAAAGGACACGCTTTTTAAACTTTTTTTCTAACAGGTGTCACTGATAAAGGTCCAATCTCAAATAGTGGATAAAACCTTAAAACTAAAGTAAATGTGATTGTCCAGTTGGTGGCACTAAATTTATCCGGAGGTAAAAGGATCAGGGCACAGTGCTGACTGCCCAGCACTGACATGGTCAGGTGGCCCCTGGGCATTATCTGGGTAACCTCACTCCTGTCAGGAAGGGGGCTCGTTTTGCACACACTGTGCACTGTCCTGCTTGTCACAACTTGGGCATGAATGATTGACTGGTGGAATTTTGACGATGAACCACTGTGCTAAATGCCTTTAGTGTCATCATCCCCAAGTCTGTGACATAAGATGGTAACTAAGTGTTCATTATGATATCGTTTTAAAGTATATGAACATATTTATATTGTCTCAGACATTCCAGTTTAGTTGTTAGGGTGTATTTCACTTGCTTAGAAATGTATGATAGTGCTTTCTCTTTTGGGAATGGGAATGGGGGCAGGAAAGAGAAAAATGGGGCCCAATTAACAAGTGACATCTATCCATTGCTGCAATTTGTAATTTTTAATTTCTGGGTAGAAATTCGATCACACTGCAATTGTGAACAGACATTTCAATCTGCCAACAACGTAAAAACGGGCTGTCTAACTACTGTCACCTCTTATTGTTGGTAGTGAGGTTCTTATTTCTGAATGTGCAGGTGTTCTGTCAGTGGTGGAAGGGCAGCCGGCTGCAGGATGTCCTCGCAGGGGCTGGCCGCAGTCTGCAGGAGCTCAGCAGTCGGCTGGAGGAAGGGAGCCTGCCACGGACGGTGGTGGCAGCTTTGCACGCCGGGCTCTCCCTCCTGAACGACAGCATGGCAGCCGATGGCCCCACAGGCAGCCCCCCAGCTCCAAAGATGTAAGCCACTTTTCCTGTTTCAGTATTGCTTAGTCCAGACAACACTGAATTGTGACGACTATGTGATGAGGTGATGAGACTGTTAGAAATGAATTCTGTAAAACCACAGCTAGACAATGGGTGTCGGGTTGGCACCTGGGACGTGCCAGGCTCGTGTTGGGGCCGTCACACAGCTGCCTGCAGCCTCGGATGTTGCTCACAGGTTGACGGCAACCTGCTGTGGGAACAAGATTTGAGACGGGGCCGGCATTTTGGAATTCAGGTTTCAAGTCCTTAACATTTGTTTCAAGACAAAGACATTTTAGGCAAAAGCCTTTCATGTAAGGAACTACCTGTTTTCGTGTTTATTTAAATTTTCAGAGAGTTGAAATGTTTACATGAGGTCCATACGTATTTCAGAAGTGGGAAAACGTGGAACTTGTGTGTTTTCGTTTTGGAGGGAACCAGAGTAGACTCACCCACGTGGCCGCTTCCGGGGACGTGGGGTCTTGTCCGCAGGTGGGCGTAGCCGTGTGTTAAGGGGCCGCATCTCACTGTGCTCCTGAAGTGAAGGCTCTCCTTGGAGCACAGCCACACGGTTTCTCAAAATTGTCTCACAAGAGTTCATTCCAAACCAGGGTCGCAGACACTCTTACACCCTGCGTGGCATGAGGAGAGCACTGTGCTGGCAGAAGTGTACGGGACTGCACTGTGTTTTTATGACACACACAACAGATAGTAAGTCTAAATGTTTCCAACCCTTTAACTTCTGGAACCAGTCAGGAAGCAGGGTCTTGCTTCTGAAGACTCAACTTGTACTGGAGAATGTGCCCCAGGCCACGTGGGTGCCAGCGGTGGAGATGGCTCGCAGCTTCCTGTCAGGACCCCGGGTCTCAGGCTGCTGCTAACTCACCCCGTTGGGGCCACTTTGAGGGGTCCTGGGCTCCTCCGCCGCCGCTTCGACTTTCTGAAACTCTTAAACAGTGTTGATATGCCTGGGAACTGGAGCTCCACAGAAGTGCTTGTAAATCTCACTGGGGACTTGGTCCTAAGCCTCCTTCTTTTACGTGCCACTGGGAATTCACCTTCCTGTTTGGGGCAAAGAGGATGTTTGATCCACATTCAGCCCTAAAAGCAGGCGAAGCAGCCGATCCCAGTGAGGAACCAGCTTCCGGCTGGAGAAGCCGGGCCCCAGGGTCCCACTTCTGGCTGGAGAAGATGGCCCCGCCGTCCCGTTTCCCGCTGGAGAAGCGGGCCCTGCGGTCCATGAGGGCACTTGCCAGATACTGGCTCATTCTCCCGGGAGGATTTCTCACGTCCCTGGGTCGCACATTGACCTGTTTTCCATCTCATTTCTTGGTTTACTGTTGCCCTCAGATCACTGTGTTTAGGGAAACTGCAAAGCCTTCTTACATGGGATGAGTTTCCGTTTTTGGCTGCTAGGAAATTCATAGTCAAATAGGTCAAACAAGGAATGTATTTTTCTTCGCTTCAAAGCTCATTTCATATTATTCCTTTAATTTTCTACTTTTTTCTCGATTTGTTATGCCTTACATTTTATGTATTCCCATAAATGGTTTTCCCTCATTTTTCAAATCAGGATGGGGGAATTCGTAAACAATTCCATATTAAGGAGACAATTTCAAAGACTTTAATTTCTGACCTAAGTGGTTTGCCAGGCATTGTATATATTTGTGTTTAGATAAATTTGTAATGATCTGTCTCATGGAAAATTATCATAATTTTACTTTTCCCTGGATTCGTTTTGATTGAAGGATATTTCATATGCTTGAAAAAGCACAGTTGTCCCTGGAACAAACGCACTACTGGAAAGCCCTCACAGGACTCATCAGGAAGACTTGTGAAGTGGCTCGATATGTGAATATGCCAGAAGGCTTCCAGAACAGTCCACCTGGTAAGTCAGTGGTTTCACTACAGGAATGTGGGTGTTTCTCCCCCTTTAGGGCGCAGCATGGCTTCCTAAGAGATGACAGCAGGGAGCTTCGAAGGGCGGCGTGCCGAGTACCAGTGCCATGGTCAGCACTGCATTGCACTCGGCCCCGTCCACTGTGACAAGACGGACTCGAAGTCCTGGTTTGGGTGGGCTGGATTATCCCAGCGCAGTGTCTAACAGAGACTGCTCTACTAGCAAACTGCCTGGTTTGGCTGGTGAATCATGACCTACTGAGCGGGTCTGGATGGACTGCGTGGGGGCTTTTCACCTCCCTTAGTGTTAGGTCCACCACACACCGGGGAGAACTCTCCATGTTGAGTTAGCTCCCCTCTTTCCTTGCTGTCCTCAAAATAAAAAAATCCACTGAAATAGGAATTTTATAAATTCACAACTGCGTGGCTCACAGGGAGTCATCCAGTTTCCCCAAAGTCACTCCTCTTCACGCAGATGCTCTCAGGGTGACACCTGCATTTCTGCTCTTCCTGGTCTGGAGCTGCTCTCTGTCCCCACCTCTCCATGGCTGTCATGCTGCTCCCTGGTTTTCCGTGTGTTGCACGTGCTCTGTTGCCACGGGGTTGCCAGCTTCTCCTTGGACCTGCATCTTGGACTTGGGGTTGGGCGTGAGAGTGTTCTGTTCCTTTTCTGCGGCCCTGTCCGTCTAATCTTTTTTCCTTTCACCCCCCTCAAGCTGCTGCTTTTTGAGGCTGTCAGCGAACCCCCACTGTCTGTGACTCTCAGTGTCAACTCCACTGGTCACAAGTCGGGGCTCTGCTTTTGCTGCCGGCGACAAAAGCCGAGCCCCGACTTGGGACGCTCTGCATGTGGCATAGCGGGGCTGGCTCAGTGGGAACTTCTCCAGTGACATGGCCTGTCCTCCAGGGTCGGGCACTCCTCTGACACGTGAACTCTCTGCTTGCCCTCCTTTTTATCACTTATTCCTGCCCACTTCTGACTATTTCCAGGAGCACAGGCTATATCAGCGAGAAGCCTGGCTCAGAAGTCTCAATAACATTGATAATCACAGACATCTGTTGTGTTTTATATGAATGATTTCATTCAATCCTCACGTCAGCTCGTGAATGCCAGTACAACTTCATTTTCAGACAAAAATTCTAATGCTAAAGAGATTATATTGCTGCTGTAGGTCACAAAACTCAGTGTCAAAGCCAAGAAGACAATCCAGGAACCTTAACCATCCACGTTCCTTGGGACAGGTCCTTGCTAGGTGCTTAACTCTGCCCAAACGCCTGCTGCGTTGCAGAGATACAACTTGTCAAACAACTGAGTTTTGTTGATTCTCTGTTCTGTACATTTGTTTCCCAGCTTATTAATCTTTTTCCTAATTTGTTTCCTATTTCCCGAATTTCTCCTTTTATCTTTATTATTTCCTTCATTCTACTAAATTTAGTTTCTTTTTTTCCTGGCTTCTTGATTTTCAGATGTTCTGTTTTCCAGTGTATGTTTTTAAGGTTGTACCTTCTCCCCTGTGCACATTTGGATATTTCATAGTTTTATCATCACGGTTCAAAAATTTCTAATATTTATTATGATTTCTTCTTTGACTCACGGTTATTTAGAAGTGTATTGTGTAATTTTCATTAACATTTGGGGGCCTTTCAAGTTACTTTAAAAAATGTTGATTTCTAGCCTAAATTCTTTTAGTGAGAGAACGTACTCTGAGTGTTGCAGTCTTTTGAACTTGTTGAGATGTGCCTTGTGGTTCACATGGTTGAGGCTGATAAGTGTTGTGGTCTCTTCAGAAGAATGTGAACGGTGGCGTTGGGTGCAGTAGTTGACATATGTTCATTAGGTCAGATGTACTAGTGTGGCCCCAGTCACCCGTATCTGACCTATTTCTTGTCTGCCTTCCTGTCACTGCTCCAGGGTCAGTGGGACTTCATCTAGGCCGGAAGTCAAATCAGAAGGATTTGTTATGTTTTTAACTGTATTAATTAAACCACTGTGGCATTTTCCTCTTTATTAAATTTGACTGTTATATCCATCTTGACATCAATATATGAAATGTTTTTCTATTTAGCTTTCTCGGAGGAATCTCCTTGTTATGAAGAAAACATGAATTGGAAAATCATCAGTGATAATTATTTTGCGTTTTTTAAAAACGTACTCAAGTCTCCAATAGCTTCCATATCCAGGTAAGTTTCCATAATTCAACTTCCATATCTTGGTTGAACTATTATCTGAAGAGAAGCAAAACCTAATTAAAGGCTGCACTTGACTTAAACCATGAGATCCCCATTTTATTATTGACGCCGTGTTTCCTGTTAGGTGCTCAAGAGGTATTTATGTCATAGAATGTGTGTCTCATGTTTCCATGGATTTTGAAAGAAAGGCAGATTATAATAACACAGTTTCCTTCAAAGCATGATTTATAATAGATACTCCAAAAATAAAATCTTTCTTTGAAAAATAGTCATTTAGTTGCTTAGAGTCTGGAAAGGGGCTTAATGATTTAAGATCCTGCTAGTTGTGGAGACTGGGAAAGAAGTGATCTTTGGAACTAAATCTGCTAGATTCTACTCTGCTCTGCTAGTTTAGCACATGCATTGAAATGGAAATTTTTATGTAAATTATGGATATTTATCCACAGAGCACATGTGTATAATTTATTTTTTGTGAGTGTGTAGGGATGTGATGGGACAGAAGCTCTGCCTTAGAGTAGCAGTTCTCAATCTTATGAATGCGTCAAACTTATCTGTGGAGTTCGTTACAAACACAAATGCTGGACTTTGCCACAGATGTATGAAGTTGTGCCGATGTGTGGGACCCAGGTTTCTGTAGATTTAACCATTTCTGCAGGAGGTTCTGGTGTACACCGGCATTTAAGAAGCATTCTGCAGCATCTCTGGACCTGGGACTCGGCACTCCTGGGGAAACTTCTTCAGCTCGGTGTTAGAGGGCACAGGAGGAAGGACGGATGGGCCCTTGGGAGAGTCAGCTCCTTGCTCCTGTTGGATTTATACCTTCCTTTCCCAAAAGCCTCCAATAGCCCTAGAGAGACAGCAACAACATGAGTCTGTATATACTCCAAGGGCATCTTTCATTTTGTATTTGTAGTCTTAGCAGCTGGCACAGGACCTTCCATGATAGATGCTAGACAACTGGATGTCGTCTTACTGAATGAATGGATACATACATAAATAAAAATGGGCATTAGTGCACTTAATTTTAACACATTGCGTACGGATCACGAGAATCTTCACGAGGGATTTAAACCCCGCCGTACGCAACGTGTTAAGATAGCCAAGCTTGAGAACACCTGGGCCATGCCCGCTCCCTGCCGTATAATAGCAGTGTGAATCTGTTAATTGACAAGAAGTGTTTTGAAATGTTTCTTTTCCCATGAGATGGGAATAATAATAATACTCTGTACCTTAAAAGGCTGTTGTAGGAATGAACTAAGATTACGGTTGTGAAAGTACCTTATAAATTGTGAAGTGATGTAACAAATGTGTGGCGATATTACTACTAGTGACACTGGTTCTACTTTGGCGTTACCATGCTGCTGTTACGGCCCCACGACTTCTCAGATCCCCACAAACGAGGTGGTTTGGGTTCCACTGTTCGCACATGGTGACTCGTACGGCATTGCGTGTGTGTTCTGTGCAGGGCTGGGTGGGGGCCAGGTCTGAATTCCCGGCAGTGGACCGTCCCCTTTCCTGATGGAGATTCCCCATGAAATGTTTTCAGTGTTCTGTGGTTCAGAGTAGCCAAGCTTTGCCCACAAATCACAACAAACTAAATTAAGGCTGTGTTTTCTCTGCTCTGGGATCCCAGCTTTTGGAGAGAAAATAGTGTTCCTTCATTTGATCTGTCCTGTATCTCTCCTGTGCCAGTTAGTTATACAGCAGGATTAGAGTTAAAGAAGTTAGGAAGGAATTCACCCTTTAAGGCATTCTCTTACCTACAGTTCTGACATCTTAGAAAGTCTCAAAATGGCAGCTTTTCTTATGGTTGGGTCACCATTCATGCCACAGACTTAAGTGGCACTGAGTCTATTGGCCCCACACGTGGAGCCCCTTCTCAGGTTTCATTGAGGACGTGTTCAGGAGTTGAGATGGGGCTGCCCAGCCCCCAGGGAGAAGAGGCCTTGATAGCATCTGAAATATGCACCACGTTATCTTCCTAAATGTCTGAAGCACACAGGGCCCCAAGGCCTTCCAAAGGGGCTTGTGGCTCGTGGGTCTCCTCCAAGTGAGGCCTCCGAGTCCAAGGATGAGTAGCTCCTTTGAGAGCTTGTTTATTTTAAAGATGTGTGTCTTAAAACACACCTGGAGGGAAAGCTCACCAGGGAAAATAAAGAGTTTCTAGCAGTGGGAGGTATGGCATTGCTTAAAGAGCTCAGGAATCACCTCTAGAACAGGAAATCGCAACATTCGTCCTTAAGTCCCACATGGGCACTTTCCCACCATCCTGCCCTTCGGACAACCTCTGCAGCCAAGACATTGTGAGAGGTGATAAGGAACTGGAGGCGTAAATAGCAAACTCGTCTTGAACAATCATACATAGGAGCTCATGGAGTAAAATCATTTAAAATGCATAGTTTTGCATGCAGTAAGCAGACTTTAACACGTTGCGTACGGCGGGGTTTAAATCCCTCATGAAGATTCTCGTGATCTGTAAGCAACGTGTTAAGCTAAATATGGGCAACCACTCTGCAGAGTTCTGAAATACTTCCAAATGCTCACATTAATTCTGGTTGGGAAAATGTATTGTCTAGTAAAGATTTCATTTATCTTTTTTACTATAAATAGATGTATTATCTTAAAAATTTGATAAGTTGCATTTGTCTTGAATTTGTGCATTTTTTCCTGATACCAATACAGTTCTGTTAATATTGTAGGGTCTTAAATGCCACAAAGGAACTTCTAATGATGGAAAAGAAGCTGCATACCCTCGAGGATGAGCACATGACCTTTCTCTTATCATTTGTGGAATTTTTGCAGAAATTGTTATTGCCCGAGTCTTTCTACTCATCCAGTGCTCCCCAATTGCATGACCCCCCACCTCTCACCGAGACTAGTTTAAATGCAAGGTCATCGTCGGGAAACCATTTAAAACGTTTAGAAGGAGAGCCATCGGGTCGTGATACTCAGAAACTTTCAGAATTTGGCAAAGAGATGATTGAAAAAATACAAACGCTTGAAAGGAAGGAATCAAGGCCTATTTTGAGATTTATGGAATTATTACTTTTTGAAACGAATCCCAAGCTCCTGGAATTGTGGATGGATGACATTTCAAAAGGACAAAGAGCTAACGTGGAAACTTCGTCTACACTTTTAAATTTTTCTGTCCCAGAAAGTGAGAGGATTCTTAGTAAAAGCTTTAACTTTTCCCAGTTGTTTCATTCAGATTGGCCTAAATCACCAGCTACGGAGATGGATTTTGTTCATTTAAGTGAAACTATAATAAATAGCCTCTATGAATTTGGGTTTCTGAGGCAGGAACAAGTCTCCGAAGCCTTGGAAAAAGTGTATGCTGTGAGGAATGTATCTGATCATTTCTTAGCCCTTCCCGAACCTCACAGACAAGAAGTTAATAAGGTTTTGACTCATGTGTATCTAAATGTCTTCGAGGACAAAGATGCAGCTCTACTTCTGCAGATTTCATCTTCATTTTACCAACGTATTTATAAATTTGTGAGCATTCAGAGCACAGAGGGTTTGCTATCTGTCCTTACACAAATCTCAAGACACATTTTGGATATCATAAAACAGTTTAACTTACAAAGCATCAGTGAAGCATTTACATTTTTATATGAGACAACAGAGGTTCTTGGGGGAATTTCGGAAGTATCTTACTGTCAACAATTGCTTTCAATTTTGAACTTTTTGGAGCTTCAGGCCCAATCCCTGGTGTCTACAGAGAGCCCAGAATTGGAAGTGATCCATGCGACCCTCACAGGCCTCAAGCAGCTGTTCATAGTGGACGAAGATTTTCGTGTTTCTCTATTTCAGTATATGAACCACCTCTTCAACAGTTCAGTAGAAACCCTGTTGGGTAATGAATGTTTTGCTTTCAATAACAAAAGCATTTCTTCTGTGAATTATTCAGTAAATGGGGGGCCTCCATTTAGTCTTCTGTGGACACAAATTCTTTCAAACCTCTCCACAAATGGCAGAGCATTCAATGAGTTTATGGCTGTTCATTGTACCATTTCATGGCTTCAAATGTGGACTGAAATCTGGGGAAGCATATCTCAAATATTGAAGATGGACATTAATGTTTTCGCTCCTCTTCATATTGGTCTCACTCAGCTTTTGGATGAACTAGAAAGTGATGTGAAAATTTCTAAAACCTGCCAAGGAATATTTCCCAGCCATCACCCTGCTAGACTCATATTACATCTATTTAAAAATGTGACTCAAGCGGATGGTTTCCATGGCTGGGATGATTTGCTGATTCTCAGGGATCTCTGGGTAGCATTAGGTGATACGTTTGTTAGAGTAAAGTTGCTTAACCTGAACCAAATAGAGAAATCCCTTTTCACCATGGAAACTGCCCTGAGTCAGCTGAAGGCATTTCCACTTAACACAAGTGCAGGCAGAGAGTTTTTATATTCTCTGCTTGACCTTTTCATTGAGTTAAGCAATAACTCAGAATATGTAGATAGAAATGTACATTTGATAAATCCCTTTCTTTCAAATAACCCCACAAATTACAGAGCAAAGTTTGAAAGTATCATCACCAACCTAAGAGAAACAATATTATTTCTCAGAAATGTGTCCCATGACCAAGATTTGTTGTCCTGTGCTGATATTTTCCGAAATGTTACTGAGTTTATTTTGGAAGATGGCTTATTATATGTAAACACTTCACAGAGGACATTACACATTCTGGCCATGTTAAATTCCACATTTTCCTCTGAGGACACAATGAACAGACTGAAAGGGTGCATTGAATGGGTAGACATCATAAACCATCTGCATGTGACACGTCATCCCAGTTCTTCACAAGGCCATCTTCAGGGTGCTTTGAGGAATTTCAGAGATGTAGGAAACAAATTTAACTCTACCTTGACGCTTGTTACTTGGCTGTTGAATATGAGGGAATCTGGTTGTTCATTGAATAAGTCAAACATAAATTGTGTGAATATTTACTTGAAAAATGTAACTGACTTTCTAAATATTATACTTACTGCAGTCTTTGAAAAAGAAAAGATACCAAAATTTGAGATTTTATTAAGTCTTTTAAATGATTCCACTGACCAAATAAGGATGATTATCCACAACTTAACAAGCGACTTTGAATTTGCATCTCAATCCAACTGGAAACATTTTACTGAATCAATTCTAAGACCCATAGAAATGTCCAATGAAATTCCTAGCCAATTTCAAAATATGTGGCTGCATTTAGTAGCTCTAGGGAAGGAAATTAAAAAACTTGCAAAGGATATTTTCCCTAATGTCCTGGAAAATAACTCCTCTTCTGAAATGGAAAAGTTTTTTAATATATTTGCTACCAGTCCGAAGGAAAAAGATATACACAGTTTAGACAATTTATTTTTCCATTTAGCCAGTTACTTTCCCTTCAACTTATCTCATAATCTGCAAAATGCACCCCAGATAATTCCACATGAAGTAATGAAATCAGTGGGTCTTGGTGTTCAGCTAATTAGGGATGTGCTCTACTCTGTAATGTCCTCAGTGCCTCACAACAGTCCAGAAGATCCAGGGAATAGTCAAGTTTTAAAGAAGGTGACTTCTCTCCTGCGTACTCTCAAGAAGACAGACATAGACCTGCTGGTAGACCAAGTTGAGCAGATTGGAGAAAGCCTAATGGATTTCTTTAAGAATGTCAGCCGAGTTGGTACTCGCAATGTGGGGATCAACGTGCTTGTTGGCTTGGTGGAGAAAGTGGTGGACAGCTTTCATTCTTGGGATGTCAGTCGTCTGCTGAGGCTGTCCCACCTGTTTCCCAGAGACGATGTGAGCACTATGGTGGACGTGTCCTACGTTCTTCCTCAGGCCGCGAGGCTCCTGCACACAGTAGTTGACAAGAACATCACGGAAGCCCTCAGGGATGTCTACGACTTCACGCTCCTTCATGGCAGGAGCATTTCTAATGTCACCAAGGAAGACTTCATTGTTGTGATAAAAGCTCTTCTGGATGCCATTGACTTAATATCAGATAAACCAGGTATTCTCACAGAGGCTTTAACTTGTCTTCCTGTGGTTTGGTGCTGGAATCACACAACTTCTGGATTTCAGCAGAATCAGAAGTTAGAAGCCTGTAATGGCCATGAGCTCATGTCTTCTTCCTTTCATAGCATAGTGGCCCGTTTACTTGACCACCTCCACCTGTCTCCCTCAGGTGAAGTTTCACAATGTTCAAATGAAAGCCTGCAGGCGGAAATAAGTAGGAAAATGGCCTGTGTCGTTCATGAACTAGCAGACTGGAGCTCCATTCTTCTAGCGCTGTCAGAAGTCTTCCATGTTAAAAGTTCGCTTGTGAACACTGTGCAAGAATTTTGGCATAAGGTGTTACCATTTGTCCCATCTTCTGGAAATCAAAGCAATGGCAGCACGTTTGGACTTTGTTCCACTGGTCCTGTAAAGCAAGTTGCTTTGCAAATTGTAGAAAAATTAAAAAATGTCAACTTTACAAAAGTAACATCAGATGAAAACCTTCTTCGTAAACTAGCTAGTTTAAACAAGATCCTTAACCTTGATGAAGGCACAGAGGCATTTGTTAGAAATATTTCCTTAAATTTGGAAAGGATAGTAAAATCGCTTTCTGGGGATAAGAGCCTAGAAAATAGTACCCATTCTTTCGTCTTTCCATTCATGACATTTCTGAACGCAACCCTTGCAGGTAGTAATTTAGAAATGCTGTCAAGTTTTATTAAAAAAAGGGAAGCAACTTACAAGTTTGAAGAACTATGGCTTGAGTTTGAACAAACCGTGAAAGAGCTAAGTCATGACTTAAATATCAGACATCTGTTCTCTGAAATTAACAAAGACATTCAAATGATTAATTCAGTGACCCTTCAAAACATAACTTCGCAACTTGCCCATTTTTGGGAAAGTCTGAATTCGTCATCTTTGCAGGCATCAGAAATTGCTGAAGATTTTCTGTCAGTCACAAAAAACTGGCTTCATAAACATACGAATGAGGAATACTTGAGAATGATACAAATATTATTTCTTCTTATGGCCAACAAGAGTTCAGCTGATGATCTAGCTTTGTTGACTAAAGATATTACGACCTATATGGGCCATCTCAAAAATGTCTCTAGAGGAGGTAATTTTGATGATGCTCTTCTTACTCAACTGGTAAACCAAGAGCAGCTAACTAATTTCTCAGTTGTTCAGTGGCTTTTAGACAGCTTCCTGATTAATTCAGTCAATAACTTAGCTGGGAGTTCTCCAGAGGCAGCCTGGAATTTAAGTGATACTGACCTTCAAATAGTGAATTTCATGGACCTCGCCTTGGACCAAACACAGTCAGAAAAGGGAGAGAGAAGAATTCTCCCTCCAGGAAGCAGAGTGGCGTTCATGGACCAGCTTTTGAAAACATTCTTCTCCTTTTTACAAAAGGGAAATTCTGAGAACAAAATCTCTCTTCTGCTGAAAGACTTCCCCAAAGACGTCACTGCGGAGATGGGGTGAGTACTTCCGTGGGGCCCATGTAGTCATTACACGTGATGACCCACTTTATTTCCTGGGGTGTAAAGGCCAACACAGCACTTGGACTAACACCTGTGGATGCTCTGGGAAGTGAACTTGGTCTTGATGAACATTTTATTAAAATATCAAGATAAAATAATTTGGAGGATTGCTATCTAACTAGTAAACATCTGTATAAACCTAGCCCTTGGCAATTAATCACTTACTATGCTTTCTTATATTTTTGGATTATGAAAATAATTATGAAATTCTATTTTACATGGAACTGGAAAATTCATTTTTATATATGTACATACATAAATATGGACATAATTCAAATGAACGTATTAACTGTTTAATCACAAATGAGGGGTTTAAATATTTTTTATTCCAATTAATCTACCATGATGTTTATATTTGCAATGGATTAAATTCCAAAAATTTAAAACTGACAGTCACCTTCTGTGCTCCTCGTATATCTTTTCTCATCCCCTTTGAAGCCTGCCAGTGGGAAGGCTGAGGGAAATCCCACTGTATGTGACATCTGTGTCTATCAGGGCTCCAGCACAGAAGCAGATACCACGGGCGTGAGTGGAAGCTTGTCGTCCACAGGTGGAGGTCAGGAAGGATGGCGGGGAGGGAGCCAGGTGTGAGTCCAGCTGCTGTTTGGGGCCGAGTCCTGAGCCCTTGCTGAAGGCCGTCCACCTGATACACCCAGGACAATGTCCTTTCTTACTAACTTTAAGTTTACGATTAGGGACTTTAACCACATCTTCCCAGCGGCACCTATATTATTTGTGTTTATGCTACAAAACAGCCATGACTTTCTCCCATCCTCCACTCTCATGGGGTGATCCACCTTGTAGCCCACCCAGACCAGAGGCACACAAGAAAAGGCTTCCGGGGCTGCCACTCAGCCTAGCTAAGCTGACACGTGTCAGAGCCATCAAATGTCTAAGTGCTTTGCTAGGACTTGGAATGTCAGAAAGAGGTTACCTCGTGCATTGAGAATCATCTCAGTCATTTCACATTTCTTTCTTTTCTATAAGCAAAGATACATGGCTGTTTTAAGTTGTTAGGTTTAAGCCGTTGTAATGGGATTATCCATGAAATTCCTTTACTCTTCTCATTATTTCGCAAAAAGATATTTTCATCTGCAGTGCACTTGGGCATGTTGTCTTTCAGTCAGTATGACCCCCCTCCGATGCCTCTATAAACCCCCAAAATCATTGTATGTTTTAATCTTTCCATTGATAAGCATGAAATTAACTATCTGTATTTACAGTTTTGTCCCAAAAGATAAAATTCTGGAAACTCTGAAAGTGGATCAGTCCCTTACCTTTATGACAGAAGACAAATTGATGAGCATTTTTTCAAGCTTAAAGGAGACTGTGTATCGTCTAATCAGAAGCTCGTTTATGTTAGACAATGGAGAGTTTTCTTTGGGTCATCGAGGGCTGACGTCCATGCGCGCTTTGTCTAATGCGCTTCTGCGGGAAACCTCGATGAAAAAGAAGACTGAAAATAATTGGGAGTTTCTTGTGCTGGTGAGTCAGTTGCTTTTCCATATGAACAGTTCTGAGGACCTCTTCAGACTCAGTCACAACCTTCAGTCAGCGCTTCACCTTGTGAGAGCAGCTTCATTAGCGATAGCAAATCTGAGGGATACTCTTTTAAACTCTTTTAACAAGGACTTCCGTGGCTTGTATCCTACGATCCAACAAGTTATACTTGCTAATCTAACAGATTTGCTTTCCTTTGCAAATACGTCATTCCCCCTAAGAAACAGAGCTGCTTTAGAAATTAGTAAGAGATTACTTGCTATTGTCTCAAGAGCTGGTGGAGAGAGTCAGGTCCCGGAATCCCTCGTGGAAATGTCTGACACTCTGACCATGCTGGCGAGTGACAGTGCTACAATGAAAGACCTTGCCACGTCCCTGAACTCCATCGTGAAGTTACTTGAGCTAGCCAAGAACGTTTCGGGGAAGATGGTCACTCTTTTTGAGACCCACTTCATCTCAGGTACCAATGACACCATGAAATTCTTTGACTTTCTTTATTCCGTTTTACAACACAGTGTTCGAAATGTGAATGAAATAACTACTTTGAAAGAAGTGGATCGTTCAGTACATGAAAATATAAATGACTTGTGGACGCCATTTCTTGACTTGGCCTTTGGAATGATTGGGGTCAAACCTAATATTTCACAAGACTCTGATCTTTTCAATACGTTGTCTGACATATTCTCATATGTGAATGAGTCCAAGGATTTTTCTGATATTTTGAAAGAAATTGCTGAATTTTTAACTTCTGGGAACATTAATTTGGAAGATGTGGAGCATTTTCTGGTAGCAATTCATAATGGGACTCAAATATTTTCTATGGCTTCTGTTAACATATGGGAAGAAATCCTGGATTGCTTAGTTCCTATAAATAACATCACCAACCAGATAGACTTCTTACATCCTAATCCAGTTTCCACTCATATTTTCTGTCAAGGTGCTCATGAAGCGATCCCAGTTTTGGGTGAAATGCTGTCACAAAACAGCACAGAAATACAGACTTACTTGGGAATGGTGATCGAGCTCACCTTAGAAGCTCTTTGGAGTGACTTAGAGGAGGATAAGTGGGATGTTTTCAATCTGTTGCTGACACTTGCTCAGCATCCAAACACCCTTTTGAAAGTTATAGAAACAGCTGTCGAGGTCTCCAGAGGAGTGAAAGGTGGCTGCGACCAGGACTTGGGGAGCGCTTTGGTCTTCACCCCGTCTCTGAGTCAGAATGCAACTCCTGAACAACCTGGGGAAGCGATCCGAAGTGTGTTGCCTCCAGCAGCTCTCCTGAGGGCAGAGCTGAACAGCTCTCAGTGGGCGAATTCCACGGGAGCTCCATTTCAGCCTGGTTTTGAGGTTGTCAGTAATGCGACCCCTGGAAAGAAGATCACGTCAGGGAAGGAAGAGAAGAGCGAGGAGGTCGTGACGGACTCTCCTTGTGTCTTCAAACCATTGCCTCGTTTCGAGAACTACCGGAAGGGACTAATTGCATTGACTGAATATTGGCAGAAGGGCCCCCTGACGTGTCAAAGGTAATAAGACACCAAATTCCCTTCGTCTCCCCCCTGCAGTAACTAGAAAGTAGAACCACAAGGGAATTATGTGAACCAGGTAAGTGGTCCTTCTTGGCATCACTTCATTACCCTCCGAAGTTAGTTTCCACCCAGAGCGACTCCCACCCAGACCTCTTCTTCTACTCAGTTGTCCCAGAACTGGGTCCATAAAGAGGTGTCTGGTCCCCTCCTGTGACAGCCAGTGGTCCTAGTATTTGATAGGCTAGTACGACTGTGAGGCCGTGTGCTTCACACAGACATAGGTGCCCAGGCCACTGCGAAGGCCAGGCAGCTGTTGGCTTCTTCCCTCTCTGGATTCCACGCAGCGTATTGGATGATCCACCTCCAAGCACTGCCCTGTCCCTGAATGGTGGCTGAGGGGACGCTGTTCTGAAACTTCCGTCCCATTAGTCATAAGCTCTGGACGTCGTCTGCTGTCGTAAGTTGCAGGACTCGTGCCTCTGGGTGTGCAGAGTGTCAGGGGCTGCAGCTGTCCCAGCCCAGCCTTTCTGTGTGTGACAGTGCCATCTGCGTGGTCCCTGCCTGTACCTGCCTTTCTCTTGGTCACACAGGGAGAGTGGCAGTGCCACCTGGACCTCACTCACCTGCCCGGCGCTTGGCCAGTTTTCTGAGTTCTGCTGGTACCGGGCTACACCTCGAATCCAGTCACTTCACTGCTTGGCTAGTGAAACAGGTGTCATTGGCACAAAGAACTGTCACTGCCCTGAAGTTTGGATGCTGGCTTTCAGAGCTTCTCGCTGCGACCCCACATTGTCTCTGACCCCAACTGCATAGTGTTTGACTTCCATTCTGCTCTGAATCATCATTTGAGCTGGAGGTGGCCTGGGCAGGTCCTGTTCTTGACTAATCCCAGTTTTTATACGATAATTTTCGGTTCTCTGTGGAGGGGATTTACCCCCAAACTGGAAACTAATTGGTGGGAAGTGGCTGGGGTGTGGCCACCCCCCCCCACTCTCTGACTTCACAAGGCTTAGTGCCCAGTCTCATCCTGTGTAGTGATGACTTGCTTCCGTTCTCGCTTTCGGTATCCTTTTGTCATCCACGTCTTGAATGGGGAAGATACAAAATGTCCAAGACAAAGGTCCCGTTGGTGGTGGGTTTGAGTCAGACTAGCCTGACTTTGATGTAAGTCTTATCTCTGCTGTCCACTGACTTTCTGAATCCAGACAAGTTATTGAAACTTTCTGACCCTCCCTTTGTTTACGTCCAAAACAGGGCTGATAATGGTACCTTTTGGTGCTATGGTAAGGATACTGCAATAAACCTTAGCTATGCATTTAATATGCATAATTAATATATATGGGTTTAACCCATGAGAAATATTAATAATTAAACAACCGCAGACACCTAGGCAAAAATATTAGCTTAAAATTAGAATAGTAAGAACAATAAGAACAATTCCCCCATGTGGAAAGTTCCGTGAGCATCCGTTGGCTCCCTGTGAGTTTCCTGGAATTGAGAGCCCCTGGTGGCAGGAGCCAGTTATGTGGGGATGATTGTGGCAGCACCCGTTTCCCTGCGTCCTGCCTCAGTACCCCCTGCTGGACAGGGACACGAAGCTTGGCTGCCCAGATGTGACTCCATTGTTGTTTGTCCCAAAGAACGCTCTGGGTCCTTTGTCACCTTCCCCCGGCTGGGTCTCACCTACCAGACCCCTTCTTTCACACACAGGGCACCATGCATCATTTATGCACCATCTGTGTAACCTCCAGTTAGGATCCAATTCCATTTCAGAGTGAATGCTGCTTTGAAGCTATTCCCCAATCCGTAAATCTACTGTAGAAACAGGGCAAGTGAACTAAAGAGGAAATGGGAGGTCTGGAAGAGAAGGCAGGCACCCAGCTCTGGATCCTGCATCCCACTGTGTGGACCACGATAAATAGGCTATGAGGTCTGCGGGGGAGGGGGGGCAGGTACTAGCCCACCTCTGAGCTTGTGGGAAATGGGTAGAACTTTGGTCTCCAGCCTGTGATAAGCGAGGTCTCCAGGGGGGCCGTGAGCATGCTGTGCATGTGGACCCCCATCCAGACCACAGTCCTCATTTAGGGGGGGACCTGAGGCTGGGGCAGTTCATGTCCCATCTACTGAGTGACAACTGAAAGTTGCCACTGGTGGCTGTGAGAGACTGAGGAACAGCGACTCTTGCTTCTGGGTGCACCATCATTTTGGTACGACTAACATGTAATAATTAAAATCCCACAATTTACCAATATATATATTACCAGATGGTGATTAAGAAGTGGCTGTACACCATGTTTTTCTGGCTAGAAATGAAAATCACACGTTAGTCTTTCTATGGCACTAAAACACAGTTCGGTCATAACTGTTCTCTCCCTGCCAAACTATTTTCCAGTTCAAGTGTGTTTCTATTATAGCTCCCCCTCCGCCTCCTTGTTCACTGTTTGGTCGAGGGCAGTGCTTGGATCTGGCTCCCCCTGAAGGATTGTGTGTGATTCCGCCTGACCTTTAAAGGTGTCACATGACTTCAGACTCCCTCTAATGGACAGTAGACAAGTGTCGCTGTACAGAATCCAGTTTTCATCACCTCATGGATTTCTGCGGTCCGGCCCGAAGGTGCATTTCATTTTCAGACTTACTTTTGTCCTGATACGTGCACGAAGCACCACCAGGAAATTGTTGCCGTGACCGGAGACGGAGGCCTCGCGCTTTCCAGACGTCTGACTGTGTTGTCTGTTTCTCTGTGGAGTAGCTATGAGCACTGGGACACTTCTTACGCCTTGTCCCCAGAAGTGGTGCACGTGGCTTGCAGACTTTGATTCTTTAATGCCATTTCTTTTTTTTTCTCCTAAGTGTTGCTGAAATGTGTCAGGGTTCCCGGCAGCCTGTGAAGCCCGCGGCGGCCATCGTGACTCTGCAGAGAGCGAAGATGCTGGTCCTGCATGCGGTCCTCATCCTCACAGGTGGGCAGGTGCCCCTGAGTCTCCTTTAGGGTAAGGTGCAGCCTTCTGCCCTGGCTCCCGAGGCCCAGGGCCCTGGCCCACGCCTCCCACCTCATCCCACCACTGCTGCTCCTCTCCAGCCTAGGTGAACCGCCCCTCCCTGCCCTGAGTGGGGCTTTTGGTCATGTAACCTGCTTCCCGTATCCTTGACGTAAACTCCAGCCGTGCTCTGTGGCCCAGAAGGCCTGCCTCCATCCCTGGCTGGCAGTGACCTTGAGCAGACCTCTGTCAGATGCATGTCACTGCTCTGATTTCTGTGGCTCCTTCCTCTACCAGAGTTGGTGTTCCTTGAAGGCAGCAGGTGCGTCTCCACCCTGGTACACGGGATGCTCCCACCGTGTGTGTGGAGGAACCGGCTGCAGCCTGGATTCCCAGGCCTTGGTGCTCATGTTTTAGTTTTGGGGCACCCCTTTCCCTGCAGCAGTCTGTAACCTCACTGCCGCGTAGTCCATTGTCCTGCCGCTTAGTCCATTGTCCCCCCAATCATGTCTACACTGAGAGACTAGATATTTATGTTGTAAATGAATGAATTTGTCTGCTAAGACCTACTTGCCGAGTCCATTCCTGCATGTTTCAGTGACGTCTCCTTGTGCCTTTGCTGAAGGAAAGTACCAGGGCTGCCTACGGGGCACTCGGTTATCCAGGATCTCCTCTGATGGGTCAGCTCGGAGTCTCAGAGCTCTTCTGGGTCCCGGGGCAGGACCAGGGCTGCTTAAGGGCTGCTGGACATGGGCACACATGTCACGCCTTCCTACGGCAGGTCTCCTGAACACAGCTGCACAGAGCCCTCTTGTGCTGGCAGGGCCTTGAGAACGCTGATGGCAGTGGGCACTGGGGACATGGATGGGAGCCCAGGGAGGAGGGCTAGGGAGAGACATGCTGAAGTCAAGGGTGGCCCTGATCAGACCGAGAGGAACTGAGGAGCCAGAGGGCAGCTGAGTGGGCCTATGCCCTGTCCTTGCGTGGAGTGCACCGTGGTTGGCTCTGCACGCCCACCCCGCCCCAGGGTCATGTGACACCACACTCCCACTGTCCCACCCCCCACCCACCCGACTTATTCTCCCATGATTAGTATCACCACATTATTCTGAGATTCGGTGTGGTTTCCTCTGGAAAGCTTTTCTTGGCCCCCAGTCAGGGGCTGGGGGGCCCTGCGTCATGGTCCCAGCTGTGTGCTGCGGTGAGGTGACCAGTGTGTCTCCTCGTGGCCGTGCCTGTTGATCGGCATGACTCCAGCACATGGGCATTGAGCACAGCCGATGACGACAGACGTTCATTGACTGAAGAGAGAGGGAATGCCAGGAGACCTCACGTGCCCCTGTTCCATCCACTGGGAGGCCTGCGCATGTGGTCTGTGGGGTTTTACGCTGACTCTTCTGGTGGCAACGTTTGCCATAAACGACAGTGGGTGGGCGTCTGTGTACTTGGGGCCTGCTCAGTGTTACTGAGCCAGCGTGTGGGGCTGGGAGGACGCTGGGCAGAGCAGAGTCGGGCATGTGTGGGGCAGAGTGGAGGCACGCCCACCATTGCAGACCCAGGGTGGTCAGCTGTCCACCAGCGTGGTTACCTGTGGGGCGTGGGCAGCAGGGTCTGGGAGCCAGGAGTGCAGACCAGCTCCTGCCTGGGGGAGCTGGGGGGGAGCGGCGAGGCCGGGCAGGAACCAGCACATCAAATACGTCTTTAAACGAGCATAAGTACGATTTCAGGTCTTGAGTGCTAGGAAGACGGTAACAGTGAAGAGGTGAGAGCAAGTGGCGGCAGAGAGGGGGGCCTTTGGGACATCTCTGCGCGGTGACATTTCTGGTGAAGCCTGAGGGTGGAAGGACGTTCGTGTGCCCTGTCCTCTGGTGTACCCCACCTCTGACTGCGAGGTGGACGGGGGACAGTGCATGGCTCTAGGCTGAGGCTCTCGCTGTGGGCTCGTCCACACAACCACCGATGGGGCTCAGGCCTGTGGGCCAGCCGGGGTCTGCAGTGCCACCTGACCTGTAAGGGACAGGCCACGTCTAATCACGCGGCACCGTGCCTGAGTAAGGCCTCATTGTTCCTGAGTGCTTTTACATGCAGAATCAAACTTGACTCTCATGATAAGTGGAATCATGATGCAGGAAGAGCAGTTGCTGCAGTGTCACACAGCCAGGTCCAAAGTCGGCTTGGCCACTGGCCAGCTGAGTGACCCTGGCACCCGCTTAGTGCCCTGAGCTTTGGATAAAGAGTGGGAACAACTCCTATTTCAGGGCACAGCTGAGAGGATTAGATGGAAGGTGGTGGTGGGCACAGGTGCCTCCGTGGGCCGTGGGCACAGTAGGTTCCCCCCTGCCCCCGTCATAGGGCAAGTGGAGGGTGGGTCTCTGTACGTCTACGGAAAATCTCACTCTCAGCTTATATAGAGCTGTTTACAAGTGAAATTGGTAATTTAGTGATTAACACAGGCTTAATTTTAATCTGTTCACTCACCTCTTTTTCTACAAAGTTCCTTAAACCCAAGAACTGATTAATCGTTCTGTTTAAGAAACGTGAAAAAGGAGAGCAGTGGAGGGAGGCCGGAGGCATCAAAGAGGCACGTGAAGGCCCCTGTCATGTAGTTGTTTAAAAAGAAAACCTGTTTCCGACTGGAGATGTCAGGACACGGGCAGGGCTGCCCAGTAAAGCATTACGCACCTGAGTGCACAGTAGGACAGCGAGCCGTGACCCCAGGTGGAGGCTCTGTGGGATGGGACCCACACTCCCGCCTGCATCCCGAAGGCTCATGTGACATTTTGAACCCAGCCACGTCCGGAGGCGTCATTAGTTTGACATTTCAGTCAGCTAATGTGAGGCTTTCCCGTGAGTTAAACATTCATTAATACCTGACTTTATATTTATTTTGCCGTTCCACACTGCAGCTGCTAAATTAGCTTACTTGAAATTACATTAGTAACGGAAAATTAGTTTCGAAGTTTTACATCGCATTTCAAGAAAACTCAAGTATGTCACCCTCAGGCATGACTGAGGAACAGAAACTGTCACCCCACTTTCCTTAGGAAACTTTCGCTTCATTCTGTAGAAGAGGGGGGCAGTGACAGGCCCAGAAAGGTAGGGTTTGGGGTGCAATGGGCCATGGCTGCTCTTCCAGCACAGAGGGGGCAGTGACAGCTTGGTTACTGTCACTATTGGAAAGGAAGTGGTTGTCTGCACGTCACGGAGTTTAGTTCAGTGTCACCATGAGGAAAACGGTCACTATCCCCTGCCAACCTAGTACTGGCAGCACGTGAAAGACGCCTGTGTGAGAGCGGCTCGTGGAGCCAGAAATGACCTCAGGGCCTCCCACGTCCACCTCCTGCTTTCCCACGTCAACAGCTGACGCCCAGAGCGTGTGGGTGAGTTGCCCAGGGCCTCGCAGTGCAGAAGTCAGGGCCCGACCCACCAAGGAGCCCCGGGGTCTGTGGCGCCAGCAGGAGCAGAGGGACGGGGTGTGGGGGTGGGGCTGGAAAGCCCGAGCAGGGGGGTGACGTGTCCAAAAACCAAGAAGAGAGATGGTAGCAGGTAGGGAGAAGTAGGGCACGGAGCCGGGTCTGGAGAAGCAACGTGAGGGGCCACAGGGGCCCCAGGCATGTGGAGGGTGGAGGCCCGACTGTCATTCTGTCCTGAGGGTGGTGGCTTTGAGGGCGGCTGCAGGGCAATGTCAGGTACAGGCCAGCGCGTCTTTCCATAGCCAGTAGGTCGTCCCTGAGCTGCCCTTGCAGCCCCCGTCTAGCCCATGTCCTCATTTTACACCGAGAGACGCAGGGTGGCTGCAGCCTGTGCCTGAGGCACGTGACATGCTTGTTGGTCGGTGCCGTGTTCTGTGCTCTGAGGTTTGGGTGACATGGGTCCTAAACGTTAGGACGTCTTCCTCAGACACATGACCGTTTGTCCTCAGAGACAGCGCTGGGACGTCTGACAGTATTTCACCTCTTTTTTTTGCCTCTTAATAGATTAATTAAGAGACACACTTTATATTTTTGACAATAAGGAGCTTGGTTTTGAAAATCAGAGAAACAGAGGGTGAATGAGAAAATATAAACAAGTGAGGTGTTCAGGTGCTTTTGAAAACATGACTCGGTGTGTTCTCTGTACTGCACGCTGCATAACGTTCTAATCAGTTTTTTAAAATACCTTTTGAGAAACGATGTAATAATGTAAGAAGCAGGACTGAAATTTTTCTCTAATTGAAAAAAGACGTTTTGTTGATCATAAAGATGCATTCGTTTTTCTGTAATAACAATGTGGAAATACTCAGCAAGCATCTAGGCAAAGCCACACGTAGGCACTGGCTGTGACATGGGACCAGACGCCAGCAGAGCCCCTCCACGGTGTGGCTGCAGTGGGTGTGCTGCAGGGGTCTGCTCACGTGATGACAGGTCCCCACAGCTGGGGGACGTGTGCGTCCTGAGGCCGAGTTCTGAAGGGTAGGCTCGAGAGGAGTGGCTGCAATGCAGGAGGTGCCGGTGGCCCTGGGGAAACGGGGAGTGCAGGCCCTGAGCTGGGGAGGAGGTGGCTGCCTCTGTGGGTGAGACCCTCTAAGTAGCCCCCTCCCTTTAGGAAGAGCCCCAGGCTCCAGAGGAAGGCTAAGTGGAAGGGAGCTGGGAGGGGACACACAGGAAGCCCGGTGGGTATTCTGAGTGGGACCTGGCATGCTGGGCAGAGGAGTCAAGCTGTTGGGAGGTGTGACAGAGCAGTGAGGGAGGGGCCGGTATGTGGGGTGCTGGGGGAGCCGTGGGTGGGGCCTGCGAGGTGGGCAGGGTGGGCGCCCTCAGATCCGCGTGTGTATAACCATCTGTCCTTCAGGTGGGTACTTAAGAATGAAAGGGCGCTGCTAGGCACTGCCTGGGACTGCAGGTGAAAGCAGGGCTGGGGAGAGTGGGTCTGCCCGGGGTGCAGGGAGAGGGGCCGTTTGGGGAGCTGGAGAGGGCTAGTGACCATGTATCCAGGTAGGCCCAGAAAAAGCAAGTAGTTACATTGGGAGCTCAAAAGGCAACTTTTCCCTCACATTCTGAATGTTCGTTTTGATGATTGAAGAATTCTTGGTGCGTTTGGAATCTTGAAGAGCTCCCATTCTGAGAGCAGCTCATTCAGGAGGGCGTGGTGTACCAGCGACTTCTCTGTGTGTTTCCTCCTCAGAAAACCCGTCCTTCACCAAGGACGTCCTCTGCGCTGCTCTGAGTTGCCAGCAAGGTGGCATAAGGCGACTCTTTTTGTCTGGTCTGCAAGGGGCCGCCGCGGTGCTGGACCACTACCAGGTGTGTCATCGTCCATGTTCCGAGAATGTCATGTTGGTTACGGTGGCCCATGCAGGGCCAGCGCATTCGCCTCCACTGGCCGACAAGCAGGCACCTGTGCCGGCCAGTGATGCAGGAGTCAGGGTGCATGTGAGTCCCTCCCTGCCCTCTCGGGGGGCCCCAAACATGCTCTGGGTGATGAGCCGACTGCCGAATTTCAGGGACTTTGCAAGTTAAACAGAGACATTGTTAAAAATCAAACTGTATAAACATAGGATTAAATAAGTGTGATGGGCACGCACGTCGCGTCACCTCCCAGCTGGTTCAGCATTGTAGTTGCCCGTCCTGGGGTTATTCACCTCTGTCGTATCTGCAGCATCACATGTGTGCACCACGTGTCTCCCCCCAGTTGTGTCTGGTGACATCATTGGCAGCCTGACGAGGCCATGGTGGCAGCATCTACACCTTGGACACCGACAAACCTACAGATGAGACTTGTTTCCCCAGAGAGCAAGTGGTTAACCATGTATCAGCCCATCATGGGCGCTGACTAAAGGCACACACGGACAAGTACACAGAGCTGGTGGCTGGTGGGGGCCAGTGTGGCAGTTCCCTTTTGATTCATCTGGACAGGTGCCCATCAGGGCCTCCAGCTAAAGCCGAGCCAGAGGTGTGACTCCTGCTGGGGATGCCCGTACCCTGGGATTAAAGCTGCTGGGCCCTCAGCACACCTGGCCTGCCTGGGCTGCTGCTATTTGTCCAGTGACAGACTGAAGACCTTCCTTTTTTTCTAGGTTCAGTTCTGAATATTGTCTGTTGCTTTTGTGTTAGTAACTCCACATAATCATATGTGAGTGTTGGGTTTTCACAGGCAGTAGAGGAAAGGTGATGCCCAGGGATAGTCAGGCTCTGCTCCGACCACGTGGGGAGGGCAGAGGCAGCCTCCCCTCTGTGGAAACGTGAGCAGGGAGTGAGGGCTGCGGGTGGAGGTGGGGAGTCCTGGGTGGGGCCTGTGAGCCCCAGGCCTCGGGGGCGTGGTCTGTGCGCACAGGCAGCCCTGGGTGGGTCTGAAGGAAGAGTCACCAGGATTTATTTGGACCATCAGGCAGGTCTCTGTCAGGTATTAAATGTGGAGACATAAAACAAACCCCGATAGAGAACTTGGAGTGCTGAGTGAAGTTTGCAATAATAAAACAGCAAGAACCTCTAGCTTTCAAAACAACGGCCTCAGAGACCGTATTTATAGTTCAAATGATTGTGTGTGTGTCAACGATTCTGGCTAGCACCAGTTAGGTGAGTTTTGATAAGAAGCAGAAATTCCGCCTTTGATAACAGAAACAGAATGGCTTATCTCAGGATGCAGAGTCTCTGTGCTTCAAGGTCTTTAAGAGGAGAGCTTCTAACACAAGTCTTTCCGGGCTGTGGCATGTGAAGTGCCATCTGCCCAGCAAGGCAGTAAACAGGCACGATGTCAGTTTAGTTTTTCAATATCTAAATATTCAAACACAGTGTTCTCGTGTCAACATTGGATTGCCCTGGAAGTGAAAGTCTCAGCGAACTAAGTGCTATGAGGAGAGCTCAGGTGTCGTCTCCGACCCTCGTCCCCGCCGCTCTGAACAGTAGAGGGTCTCTGTAGGGGGCTAGATGAGATTCAGAAATCACATTTCAAAAATGACAGGTGCCCAACAGTCCCTTGACCTCTGGGATGAGCTGCGTTGGAGAGCGTGGCTGGGAGTCCGGCTGGATGCGGCTTCCTGCCCAGTCTGGACCTGGGGACCCCCAGGGGCAGCGACCGGTCCGTAGAGCGGGCTGAGTGTGGCTCCAGGAGCAGCTCCTAGATGAACACAGGCCCAGTCCAGCGAGAGAAGGGCTGTGATGTGCAGCCTCGCCACGGGGTGCTCTGGCCTGCCCCCCACGTGTCCATGCTGGGACTTCCCCTCCAGCCTCCTTGCTACTGGGGACGGAGTGCGTTTTTTCCCTCCTCAACCCCATGTGTCAAAATCGTGCAGATAAACTTCAGGGTGAAATCCAGAACAGGATGTTATAAATGCGCAGACCTGATGTAGTTGGCATGTCGTCACAGCTGAGGGGCTAGAGGCCCCTTTCCCGGGGCAGCCGGCTGCCTCCTCCCTGTGTTCTCAGGAGTGAGTCGAGCCCTCATTTGTGCTGGTTCCGAGGAAAATGGGCTGGAGACATGGGACACTCAGTGAGGGCGCCCGTGTGTCTGGAAATCAGCCTTGAGCTCATGCAAACGAGTGTGTGTTTCTGACTGTATCATCGCGATGTTTTCTAGGAAATGCAGAAGTTGTGGTCCTCGCCCCGTCCGCTAGACTGTGAGGGTCTTAGCAGGAATCTTGCCAGCACGTTGGAATGCTTCAGGAGCGACCTGGAAACCACCAGCGCCCAGGACTGTGTGTGCCAGCCCGTCCTGGACGGGGACCCCTGGCGCGTGCACACGTACGTCACGCTTGCCCCGCGCCTTCTCCAGTTTTCCTTGATGAAGGGGATGTCTTGCATTTTAAAATTGTGAATTTCAGGCAGTAATGTGTGCCACGTCCTATTATATACTTATTGATTATTAATATGTGCATTTCCTTGATTATTAATATGACTTCACGTTTTAAACTGTAAGATGTGGGAGCAGCGTTAGCTGTAAGGCCCGCTTCAGGGTGATGAGGGCGGTCGCTCCAAGTGAGATCTGAGCCGACACGGCAGCACTAGATGTGTGTGTAAAAACAAAAGTTTCCAATTACTTCACCTTGGTGCATCTGGGTCTGTTCTCTGAGTGTTTAAGCCACTGGAAGCGAATCAGGCCCCTTATGCTCGCCAGTGACTTACAGACAGAGCAGTGTCCACTGCACGGTTGGTGCCTGCCTTCTCGGGCAGGCCAGGATCTGTTCTGTCCTTTCTTTGCACATTTGTGAGAAGCCACTTATGAAGCCTCCTCCCTCCCTGGCCTCATCCCACCTGGCAGGGGCCCCGAGAAACAAATGCTGGAATCAGATGCTAACGGGCATTCCCCAGAGCGTCGGGAGACACTGTCCAAGCGTCTGAGCGACGGATGGAGACGCTGTCTTAGGGTCCGGCTCATCTCCAGGCAGTACTAGTGCCTCCAGCACTGTCTCCTGTGTTTCATCGCCTAAATTAGCTCTCACTTTCTCCCGTTTTAGGTTGGTCCAAAACCTCGAAAAGACTTTGTTTTCCGGGAATCCGATTATGACTTTTCTTAGCAATTTCACAGTAACTGTGGGTGAGTATGTGACTTCGTTTCTCACACAAATGTATTATCAAAAGAAAACATGAAAGAATAGTTGAGCTGTTGTGATGAATAACAATTTAGAACTTGACTGGTCTGACGTGTTCGGGGTTAAGGACGCACATCCCGAGCCCTGGGTTCCCAACCACGAGGAGGGAGGAGGGACGCTCTGCAGGCTGGGTTTCGCCCTGGACAAGCCACTGGCGTCCCCAAGCCTCGTCTTCAGTCTGTGCAGCTCGCCAGGCTCCACGTTGCACCAACACGCCGGTCTGAAGAATCCTGGGCCCTTCTCTTGCTAAAGGGAGAGAGGGCGGTGCACAGGGACAAGTGACTATGGTGGCACATGGTCACTGGTCCCCAGGAAACCCTCCCTCTGGAGGAAACCCTGAAATCACAGGTCTCGGAGAGTGAGCAGGTGATGGAAACACCGCTTAACTGGGGCTTTGCTTTCCTTTCCGTATGAATCCTATCAGTTCCTCACAGAGAGTGAGATGCAACCCCATCTAGTGTTTATTATGGGCTGGACACGGTGAGGGAAATGGCCCTCGCCACGTGTTACTGTCAGATTTTGTTTTCACAGTCATAACAGCCCAAACATTTACTGTGATAAAGTTTCCTTTCTCTTGTTGTTTTTCAGATGTGAAAGTAAAAGATTTGATGAAGAATGTCACCGATGTAACAGAAGAGCTTCGGTCCTCCATTCCCATCTCAGACGACACTATCAATAGTATTTTAGAAGCTAATGTCTCCCACTCGCAGGTACAGTGCTGCTCCTCCCTGCTCCCCCGGCAAGTGCTCCCGCCCGGGGGCTGCTGGCCGTGTCCCCCTCCCTGCCTCCCCCGTTCTTTCCCAGGGCTGGGGGTGTGGGCTGCTGTGCAAATGACCCCACTGGAGCCAGAAAGGAAATGAGACAATGAGGAACCAAGGATGTCATTGTCTGATGCCAAAATCTTGGGGTCTTTAATTTCATAATATTGCCTTCATTTGGGGTTAGAAAAGGTAAAATTGGTGATGGTGTTTATTCCAGTGATTTCCAGCTCTGATGCAGGACACCCTGAGGGGCCGGGCTTGGCAAAGTAAGGGTTGCAAAATTCTCAAAAACATACAAAAACAGAATATCTAAAACTATCTAAACATCAGCTATGATTTCCTTTCGGTAGAGAGTAATTGTGTGCACTCTGATGGAGTACTGTGGTAGGGTTTGTGACAGCAGTGAACAGTGACAGACTGGGCTACCTCTGAGGTGACGGAGAGGCAGTGAGCAGAGACAGGCTGGGCCACCTCCAAGGTGACCGAGAGGCAGTGAACAGTGACAGACTGGGCCACCTCCAAGGTGACCGAGAGGCAGTGAGCAGAGACAGGCTGGGCCACCTCCAAGGTGACCGAGAGGCAGTGAGCAGAGACAGGCTGGGCCACCTCCGAGGTGACCGAGGGGCAGTGAACAGTGACAGACTGGGCCACCTCCGAGGTGACCGAGGGGCAGTGAACAGTGACAGGCTGGGCCACCTCCGAGGTGACGGAGAGGCAGTGAGCAGAGACAGGCTGGGCCATCTCCAAGGTGGCCGAAAAGACAGCTGAAATAAGGGTGGGGTTAGGACACAGTTCGTCCACAGAGGACAGGGACAGGTGAATTTCACGTTGGTCACAGGAGCTAGCACCTGGACCCTTAACAGGTACTTTTCTGAGGTACCTTTCAGCACCTCTAGTTGGGGTTTTACTTTCCTGTGCAGAGAAGCTTCCAGAAGCAGTAACCATGAAGATGGCGCTCAAATGGACATTTTTATTGACAATCAGATGGGCCCCAACAGACACTTCATGTTGATTCTGGTTAATGGGGGCTGAGCACAAGCTTTGACAAGTAGATCAATTAATTGAGTTAATCTGTATTAAGAAAGAGGTAGATTAGAAGCTAGGGATCCAAAATTCAAATTGCAGCATCACCAAGTGGTTTACGGTAGTCACACGTGTGTGTAGAGGGACAGCTGTCGCAGGTGGCTGATGGAGCACACACGTGTGTGGAGATGGCGGGAATGCAGGTGGCCTGCTGTCTTGCATGTCAACATGATCAGGTTTGGCTTGAAATCCTTAGGAACTTGTGAGAGGGCGATGGAGCGGTGTCCGAGTTACTTGAAGTACCTGACTAGCAGTGCTGTGCAGAGTCGGTTCTGAAATCCCGTTTTAGGACCGTGGGTTTGATGTTGCTGTCTGATTAAGCACGTGGCTGGCCACCAGGTGTCACTGCCATCCCACCATGGAGGCTGTGCTCTGCGAAGGCCTGTGCTGCAAAGTGCTACTGACGTGTAGATGGCAGTGCGACGTCCTTGACACGGAAGCTGTCATGTAGGGTCTCTGCTCCCGCGCCCCGCACAGAATGCAGGACATGGTAAGGCCAAAAACGACACCCACGGAGCCATAGATAGGGGGTTTATGCCACTATGGTTTCGCTGGCGGCTGGGTTGGAGACACAGGAAGCAGGCTCCACACGAGGTGCAGTCCGCCGTCTGCTTCTCTGCCAACCAACCAACCCCACTTGCTAGCCACAATCCGTCCCTGCTAGCCCAGCCACGGCAGTTATATTAGTGGCCAATGGCTCACTGGGTACAGCTGATGACCAACCAGTCACAGCTGATGGCCATCCAATCACAGTTGATGGCCATTTACTACCTGAGTGAGCACCTTTCCACGTGAGGCCGAGAGCCTGGAAACTGCTCTCCTGGCTCTGTCCCCACAGAGCCACCATGGTTGCCTCCGTAGCTGGGCAGTTAGGCCACTGGAAGGGGTACTAACAAGGTTACGTTCTTGCGATTCCGGTGAATGATGAAGCCACTGGCTTTGGTAGCGCAGCGTATCCACGGAGCCACACGTCTACAGATTCTGGCGAAGGGACTAACTCATGCTCGGTTAAGCCATGACACTCGGCTCTAGAATCATCTAGAATGTCAGGTGGACAGCAGGCAGCACCATGTTATTTCTGGCCACTTTGGTGCCTTTCTCCCTGGGATTGTTCACGGTACTTTCAGTCAGTGGCAAATTCATCACATCAGATCCTCCGTCCAGCTGTTGGTGGCCCGCAGGGAACACTTTTTAGTGGTACTAGGGCCTTGGGAAAACTGCAAGCCCCTCATTGATTCGTTTACTTAGAATCTTCCTTCCTGTCAGGGGACTTCCAGGTGCTGGGACCCAGCTCCCTGCTCTCAGGGGAGCGTGTTCTCTGGGTCGCACACTCAGTGAATACACGTGTGAGGTTCTGAGAAGCACAGTACGGTGGCGTGTCAGTGGTGGGGACATGTGATGGGGGACATCTTTTCTATGTGCATTAGGTCAATATTTTTGAGCCTCAGTTACAGGATTTGCATTGATCTCTGCAAAAGTACTTGCTCATTCTAGCTGATTAGTCTAACCTCCAAGGTATTTTCAGTCATGACTACTTTTCCAAGTGTCGTTTAACTGTCTCTCCCGACCTTGTCAGTCACCAAGGAGATGAGCACATTGTGCGTATTTTCCCACAGGTTGTTAATGCACGGGGCTGACCATGGTCCGGGAGGTCCCACTCACATGCTTTACATCTCTCCGGGCCCTTTAGTCAGCCACAGCTTGTCTGTCTGGGGTCCTTGTAACTTACTAGCCTAGTAACTCTGCAGTCCAAAGAAAGTCACCTTGTAATGACAGGGCTGCTTTATGGTGACTCTATCAACATGGTTTCTGGCAACTGCTGTTTTATTCAAGGGCTCATGGGTAAGCCATGATCAGAAATCATCCAGGATTGATGGTGTTATCTGTTGGTGATTTCTAAAGCCTACTGTACGAAACAAAACTAAATTCCTCCAAAACTAAATGACTTCTTAAATACTATAGATGGCAAAACTGTTATCAAGTCTGAAGCCTTGGAAGGAGAGAAGGTACTGGAAATGGAGACAGAGAGTGCCAGGCAGCAACTGTGGCCATCCCTGCAGACCTGTGGCCAGCCGGGGTGCCAGGGTGCCTGGGGCTTCATTGCAGGGCTGAGTGTGGGGGCGGGAGTGGGCGTTGACCGGCCCACAGGCATCTTGAATATGCTGTTTGACCCTCTCCAATGTGGAGACTGTTCTCTCTGGGAATAAGGAAGCAAAGAAGGGATTAAGTAGCTTTACGTTCTCTCTCTCTCTCTCTCTCTCTCTCTCTTAAATTTAATAATTTTCAATCAATAAACCCACCTAATTGTTACTCATCTTTCTTCAAATTTCCTGTAAGTCGACACTGTGTTTCTGCTGATGGTAGTAATGGTGTTGATAGTGGTGGTGATGGTGGTGATAGTGGTGGCTCCTGGGCACTGAGCTGCACTGTCCCTGCCAGGAGCCTCATACAGTGACCTCATTCAGTTCTCCCTGTGGGGTGCTTTTGGGTCTTACAACCTCCACTGTAGGGACAAAGCAACTGAGGCTTGCAGACATTGAGGAACCTCTGGGAGGTCACACAGTAAGAGATGGAGTTAGGGTCCAGCTGACGCTGCCTCACTCTAGACCCTTCCTACCTTGTCCCACCATCCTTCTGCCCTGCGGTGTCTGTCCTTCCAGACAGCATTTTCAGGCAAGGTCCTCAGAGCTTCCTCCTGCCCCCGTACTCGCTCTGCCCGTGCCTCCTCCTCGTGAGAGCAGATCTGCGCCCAGCCGCACACTGGGAGCAGAGAGCCACACTGCTCCTCTCTGACCAGACGTGGAAGACCTGGTTTTTAAATGTCTGTCCTGCTCTCACTTTCTTTGTCTCAGAAATTCTG
Source organism: Rhinolophus sinicus (assembly GCF_057876585.1). Taxonomy (NCBI): domain Eukaryota; kingdom Metazoa; phylum Chordata; class Mammalia; order Chiroptera; family Rhinolophidae; genus Rhinolophus; species Rhinolophus sinicus. The sequence goes on from NC_142504.1 coordinate 1,671,728, forward strand.
ATATGGTCTCGTCACTTTCCCTGCTACTCCCAGTTCGTCCACAGCACTGTCAGGGCTCCATTCTGGTCGTAAAGAGGCTGAGGACAGCAATCCCTCACGGGCTCCCCTACCCCTCAGCCTAACATTACCAGTTGGGCAAAACCAATGTCATCTTCTTGGCGCTGCTCTGAACACAATTGGGTTTCAGCAGATGCCCCGTAAACAAGCTCCTGCTAAAAATGCAAATACCTCTCCTCGGGCCCATCTCCATTTTTAGAGGGAGTCTGTGAATCCAAGTAAGTAATGTCTGAGAGTGTGTGCATGCGTGTACGTGTGCGTCCTGGGCTCGCCTGGGGGGAGCTGTCCGCCTGGATTCCTGGCTCCTGACCATTTTCCCAGCCAAAAATGGCCATGTAGGAAAAGCATCAACAGCGTAGCCTCGTGTTTCTGATAATTGACTCTGTCAGCCCAAGCAAAGCCTAAGCAAAAGATGCCTGTTTTACTTTAAAAAGGATTCGTACACGATATTTCCACCCCGACAGAACAGAGTGTTACGTTTGTTTCTTGTTTCCCAACTGCTTCCATCGGCTTTAGCTGCCTTTCAAACAAGAAAAATGAACACACAATGGGATTTATAGATGATGTAATACAGAATTGTACACCTGAAATCTATGTAATTTTACTAACAATTGTCACCCCAATAAATTTAATTAAAAAAAAAAGAAAAGAAAAATGGACATAGTAAAATGTAAAAAAGACGAAGAGTAAAGTAGGGAAGCCAGAGAGGAGGGGTGCTGCTGTGCCCCGCATGTGCCTGTGTCGTGGGACGGTCGGGTTTCCGTGTGACGGTGCGTGGGAAGTCCCTGCTTGGTTAAAGGAGGTGTACACAGTTTTAAGAGAAATATTTTTGCCGGGGACTGAATTCTAAGAGATGTGTTGGATATGATCCTAGTGGGGACCCCAGGGGATGTGCAGATGGCAGCTGAGACCCAGGCTGCACAGCAGATGCAGACGGACTCTTAGTGGCCTGTTCCGGTCAGTGTCCACACAAAGCCAGGAGACGCCCCCTGGGTTGTGGGCTGGATGAGTTCCATGTGCGAGGAAAACTTCGTATCTAATGGACTGATCAAAGCAGAGGGTGGCTGTCTGTACCCCGCTCCCCCATTGCTGCCTCCTCTTGGCAAACCCTTCCCCCAAATACATCTACCCTCCCCTGCACATTTGAAAGCCGCGGCACTAAGGTGTGTCTGTACCACAGAGTCCCATGCGAAGAAAGGGATTCTTGGTTGTTTGGCCTGAAAACAACACATTTCTCTGTAAGATTCAACACATATTTCAGCATATTAGAATATCCTAACCATTTGTGACGGTTAATTTAAATGTCAACTTGGCTGGGCCATAGTACCCAGATATTTGGTCAAACACCAAAGCTAAAATTTTTTTAATTTTTTTCCAAGATGAGATTAACATTTTAATCAGTGGAAGCTGAGTAAAGCAGATTGCCCTCCATTAGGAGGGTGGGCCTCATGAAATCAGTCGAAGGGCTTAACAGAAAAGATGGGTCTCCGAAGAGGAGGGGGTTCAGCCTCCAGATGCCTTGGGCCTGAGCTGCAGCATCAGCTCTGTCTGGGGTCTCCTGTGTGTCCACTCCCCTGATAGGTTTGGGGCTTGCGAGGCCCCACAATTATTTGAGCCCATTCCTTAAAGGAAAAATCTCTGTGTATATGCACATCCTGTCGATTCTGTTTTTCTGCAGAACCCCGACAGATACACTGTTCTATTTCCTAATGACTTTTTGGCATTTTATGACATTATATGAAAGCATTTGGTGAGCTCTGCCTGTTTGCAAGTCTCCTGATAAACGAACAATAGCTTGTGTTCACAAGGGGCTGAGTGGGGCTGCACTTTCACAGCAGTTCTATCCATATGAGTATAAGCGTTTACAGGCCACACATCTCAGGTGTTTCTAAAATTTTATGTGGCTGTATAATTTGTCACCTTATGAAGGTCGTTAGCTGAAAGTCCTCCCCACGTGGAGACACAGCTCGGATCCTTTCCCTCTTCTGTGTGACACCAATAAACTGGACACGGACACAACTTGTCCTCAGTTGCTCCTTCTGAATTGGTTTGCTTTTTCTTTTCAAAAATTATAACAACTTGGAAATCTGGTTTTCAATTTGGAAATGGAGGAGGAAAAACTGGTTCCATGCTGGTACCAGTGAGGAGTGAAAGCTGGTGACCTGAACAGAGGTGGGGACTTTACGCCAGAAGAAGAGATGCAAACGTTCCATCTGAGAGTAGCTGGTGGGGGAGGGGGGCTGGGCCAGGCAGCGCAGGAAGGTTGGCCGTGCACGCAGCTCCTGAGGCATCAGAAAGCGCAGATTGCTTAAGTCAGATACTTACGTGCATGTTTTAGAAATGTTTTCATTCAGAATGTATGAAACTGAACTGCTGAATCCTCAGCATTTTGGGGAAATGGGCTTGCAGGGCCCCACCTTGGGTCTGGGGGGCTGCCCATCTCAGGTGTAGTCCTGTCTGACTGTCATGCTCTGAAACAGGTTCTCGCGAGTGCCCTCACGGTGGCCTTGTCTGGGCGATGTGACCGGGACGTGCTTCGCCTCCTGCTGGTGCTCCCCGAGGACGAAGCGTCTTGGTTTGCAGTGAGGGAGCTGTGTGGCCTGCCCGGGACCCAGGCGTACGCTCTCATCATGTCCATGAGCCGGAACCTGGACCTGCGGAATTTAATCTACAAAGTAAGGGGTGACCGCTGCGCGTGGCGTGTGCGATGTCTGCAGGGGCTTCCGTGGGTGGGCAGGTGAGGCACTGCGGCGGGCAGACAGGTGCAGACCACGGTGCCTGGGCCAATCTCTGTGTCTTCTGTGCACTGACTCTGGGGTGGGGCTCGGGACCAAGGGGCGTCCAGGAGGTTTTTTGGGGGTCCGTGCAGTCACGCCCATCATGGCGTTTGACACGGCACTGGTGGCAGTCAACATGCTCAACACAGAAGGACTAACGGTGAAAAATGTCACCTAAGCCCTGTGCTTGGTCCCCTCTCTTTGAGGACCACCTTCCTGGGGTGCATCTGGGGATCTGGGTTCTGCTGGCCACTCACAGCTGCCCCTCCTTGGCCTCTGCCGCCTATTATGTCCTGGGACACATGGACTCTGTCCCGGGAGGGTGACGTGTCCTCCTCTGATGGGGCCTGCCCAGGAGCAGGTGTGCAGATAGAGGGCACCTGGGGTCAGCCCCACGTCCTGTGTGCACCAGCTCATTCATTACCTGTCCTCCCCACACTCCACACAGTGGGGTGAAGGTGGGAGGGCTGGGGAAACCTGAGGACAGTACAGAGGTCGGCTAAGGGGTGACAGTGGTCGGGCACGACAGGCAGCCCACGGGCAGGCACGAATTAACCCTTCGCAGACAGCGGTGTGCTGTATACCGGTGTCCACCTGGTCCTCTGCTCTTGCTCTGCCTTTTCCAGAAGCTTCTCCATCTTCTGGCATCTACTGTTCAGATCTTGACTGAAGTTTCTAGAAACTACCCTCAGGGACTTTCTACCGTATTTCCCTGAAAATAAGACCTAGCTGGACAATCAGTTCTAATGAGTCTTTTGGAGCAAAAATTAATATAAGACCCGGTCTTACTTTACTATAATACAAGACCCGGTCTTATGTAATATAATACAATGTAAGATCGGATGTTATATTAATTTTTGCTCCAAAAGACACATTAGAGCTGATTCTCTGGCTAGGTCTTATTTTCAGGAAAACATGGTATTAGGTTGGTGCAAAAGTAATTGGGGTTTTTCAGTGATTTTTGACCTTTTAAACCGCAATCACTTTTGCGCCAACCTAATAGTTTGAAAATGCATTGCGTTTTAAGAACAGATTGCATCTGTTCCTGGTTTGCGTTGTAATGATGCTGGTACACGTTGGCGTTCTCCAAAACTGAGCCATGTGGACCCTGGTAAAGAGGACCTCCCTGTAGCCCAACAGAGATGCCCCCAAGCTCAAGAGAGAGTACAGTCAGCCCTGTTCTCTTGGCTCGAGTGACACACGTGGGAGTAGAAAACTCCGCGTTGCTTATTTTGTGTTTTGCTTTTTCCTTTGAGACCCTGATACCGGCCGAAGCCAGCGGCATGCTCAGCTCCCTGCTGGACGTGGTCTCCAGGCTCAGCCGCCTGCTCCCCAAAGCCGGCCGCGTCCTGGAACACCTCCCAGAGTTTCTTCATGGGTTGAAAATCCCGGCCTTGCTGGAGGCGTCTGGCTTTCACCAGGTGTGTATTTATAATCAGATGTGTTGGGCCTCTGTTCCTTGGGCCTGCACTTGTCTTGTAACATGGCCCGAGACCACCCAATTTGGGGGCAGACATGCCTTTTAAGGGCTCTGGAGCAGGCCTGGCATGTCCCTAAAAACCCACAAGAGGCTTTATTTACCTGCATCTACCCGCTTGGAGACTGGCAGGTTCATTTGTCGTGTGGACTGTGAGGCCAGAAATCACTAAATCCATTGTTAGCACAAATGAGATTCCAAGGGACTGTTGAACTTAATTCAGAGAGCAAATTGCTTTCAAAAGCCTAAGACATTTATTTACATATAAATAATTGGCTTACAAATTACAGATCATTTCTGCAAATACAAGCACAACCTTGAATGTGGTTGGTGGGGTGGTGCTCATTTCTGCTTGAACTCGGCCTGGGATGGACGTGATGGGAGAGGGGGTGTGTGGGGACATGTGGACACCGGGCTGAGGGAGGGGTCAGGGGGGCAGAGTCCTCAGAGCGGCCCTAGAGGTAGGGCATCTGTGTGCCCATCAGCCCAGGGCTGATTTGGAGAGCGGTCAGGTGTCTGGGCAACCTGGCAGTGAAGACAAACATTACAGTATTAATTAGTGTGAGTTAGTGAAGTTTTATGGGTTAATAATTTATCACTGGACAAACAACAAGGATTTGCTGGTGTGTGTGTGTGTGTGTGTGTGTGTGTGTGACATTGTCCTCTCCTACCAGCTATGTCCCAGACTTGCAGTGACTTGCATGGTATTCCAAGGACAGAAAGGCTGAGCTCCCAGCCTGGTGCTTGCTGGGCGTCCTGTGCATTTAGGGGGAGCAGGGCCGCTCTCAGAAGCCTGGAGTGCATCCTTCCGAGTTACTGCCTCCCTGACGTGTGTTTCTCACCTGTTCTCAGGCTCCGCACAGTGGCCAGGCCCGAAGTACAGCCTTTGGTTCTCTCCAGTCTGTGATGAAGATGGTTTGCCAGGAGCAGGCGTCTTTCCTTAGCAATTCTCATACGTTGATGAACTTGCCCAGAGTTCACGAACTCCTGGGAGATGACAAAGAAAAATTCAACATTCCCAAAGACTCAAGTAAGGAAACAGTAAATCATGTTTGCATTTTCATCCTTAGCCCTGCTTTTTAGGGAGCACGCTGTCTGCAGAGAAGGGGGGTCCGTACCGGCAAAGAATTTCCTGTTCTACCTCCTAACCTTCGTTTTTTGTGTTCACTAAATGTCAGCATGCAGTTGTACATACATATTCTATGTCTTTTCTGAAATCAAAATTGTGACCGTCTATATCAAGTTTATAATTTAATGTATAAGGTGTTAAAATCCCAGTAAGACAAGATCTCTAATGAATGCTTTAAATTCATTGTGTGGTCATGCTCTTAATTGATATTTTATGGGATTATTCCTATTGATTTTGTGGTGCTTTCTGAATAAAAATAACTTGTTTTTCTTTGCAAATGGTGAATTTGGGAAGACGAAATTAGTAGTGGAAATAATCACAGCAGAACCTTCACACCGGGGGTGTCTGGCATCGGGGTGTCAAGGCTAAGATAATATTCCCATTTTAATGTTCTCCTCGGGGGTGAAAGAACTAGCCAAATGCAAGTATTTGTCACTAGGTATATAGCGGGGCTGCCAAAAAAAGGTATACACGTGACTTTGTATTCATATTTTGTTAGCAGTACATAGTGAGTATTGCAGTTTTAATACAGTTTCTTTCCCTTCTTAAAATGTGTAGACATGTTTTTGGCCCCCTCTGTGTTTGATCACCAGTCGCTCTGGTGAAGAACCCACTTTCACGAGCTGCCTGTCGGTTGAGTTGAGTAAACCTTCTCTTGAACCAGCTCGCACCCACCCATGATGAAAGCCACCGTGGGGAATTGAGTGTCTGAGGGAAAACAAGGCCATTTAATGTGGCGAAGCAGGAAGTTCAGTAGCTCTGTATCGTGTAGCAAAGAGAGTTCAGTAGCAGTCTACAAAGCTGATTGCATAAGAAAAACCTAATTCCGGTCTCAGTACTGAACTGTTGAAGATTTTCTAGGTTAAAAACCAGACGTATTCCTTGTTTTCATCACTGTTTTCAGAGTCAGGGATCTTGGTCTTCATTTAGTCCTCTTATCGACAACTTAGTCTGAAAATATCGTGGTCATACTTTCTTTCAAATTATTGAAGTGAGCGTGGTATCTTGAAGTTTCTCAGGAGACAAGAACCACTAAAACAGAGTCAAGAAAAATCATGCCTGAATTTACTGCCCAAACGCAGAATTGTGTCATAAAAAGTACGTACCAACCACTAGTTGGAAAGTGAGGCGTTGTGGGTATGTAAATGGATTTCCCTACTAACCAAGCACCCTATATTTTGAGTGACTTTTTTTTTTTTAAATTGTGACAGCTCCATTTTGCTTGAAGCTTTATCAGGAAATTCTACAGTCTCCAAATGGCGCTTTGGTGTGGTCCTTCCTGAAACCTATACTACACGGAAAAATACTGTACACGCCAAACACCCCGGAGATTAATAAGGTCATTCAGAAGGTAAGTTTGAGCGAATGAGCATCTGACTGAGCATACAAGCACTATATCAGGAAGGAATCCTTCAAAATATTTAATAGAATTGTGATTGAGACTGGATTACCCAAAGTTTTCTTATGTTGCCTCCAGTCCATTTTGGCCCGGGATTTTCCCGTGTTCCAGTTGTTAAACTTGGGTGTGCAGAGTCCTTCTCCCAGAGGACACGCGGAGGCAGGAGGCACCCCGTGGAGTAGCCACCGCAGTGAGGACAGTTAGACAGGGAGGACCGTTCCAGGTGGCCAGGAAGCCTGGAGCACAGGTGCTGGTCTGCTGGGTTGGCACGTCTGGTGATTGCGGAGCAGTCGGCTTGCTGATTCGTGGTCGGGTTAGTGACGCTCCCTGACTTTTCTGAGAGGCTGTGGGCTTTGCCCGTGGATGATGAGCTCAGGTGAAATTGCCAAAATGGTTTCTCCAGGAGGAAGTTAGATAGCGCTCATCTGAATGCTTATGTTCCCTTCCTTCCTCGCTGAGCGTCTGGAAACTACTCCCGGCAGGATCTACTATTACTCCCATCTTTCACTCCCTTTGAAATTATCGCTGTGTTTTCCTGGGTCTTGTTTCCTGTCTGACGGTGGCTGGTGGGCCCGCAGCTCATCACCGTGGACAGGGGACGGTCTGATCCCATGGCAAATGCAGAAGACGAGGTAGCAAGTTCTGTTCACGATAAGCTTCCAAACTTTCCCTTAAACACAGGTAGCTTCTGGCGGGCATGCCCTTCGTGCCTTGAGGGCTCTTTGCTCTGGGTCATCGCTGGAGTGGTCCCGTGCCAGGGCTTTCTACAGCTCGTGGGGAGTCTGCCATTTTCTTCTAAAATACACGTTCCACTGAGATTTACAGATCTAACATCACAGAGATAGCTTCCTTTTGCTTTAAAACATTTCTTTGCATATGTTATAGGGACTTTTCAGATTTGGTAGCTTTGTTTCCTAATATAATTAAGATATTTTGTTTATTATTTAGGTATTAGTGTTTTCAGTTGTTTTGAAATTTTAAGTTAATATCAAATACTAATATTTAGATGCAGCCCAATATTTTAATAAATCTTAGATAATTTAAAATAAGACTGTGCTGAGATTTGTGTATTTTATTGTTTGTTTAGGGAAATCGCTCATGTACTTGTTTTTCCTTTTCTCCAAGTCATTTATTTTTAATTCATATTTATTAATTTCTTTGTTCTTTCCTCAGATTTGCTGTATTATAATTTTATGGATACATTCAGTGAAAGCCATGCTGATTAATTGCACTCTGTAATTTAATAACAGACACACTTGACTCTGAATTTTGGTTATATCCAGCTAATATCCTTATTATTATTTTCTACATAATCATTTCCAAATAATGTCCTGTAATTGAGTTATTTATGTTTAAATTTTTTCATTTGTTAATTTTAGAAATGTTTATACAAACTTTTCCTAAGCATTTCTAATCTTATAATACACACCTAAATAATTTATATATTTTGGGATTTTATTGGCAATTTCTTTGCGCCCTAGTACGTTATTAGCTTTAGTAAATTTCTCTTTGGCACTTGAAAAGTGAGGGTTTGAATATAGGATAGATTAGAATACTTTAACCTATTTAAGTTGCAATAACTGGCTGTATAAAATATACATATAATGTGTACGTGCGTATATCCTTGTTTGTACATCTAAGATTTTTTATAGATCTTCTAATTGGTTGCACTTATAGCACATGCCACCTTGCATCTCTGCAGGTTTGACCCACAGAGGTGGCATTTGCTGAGGTTTCCCGCGTGCCCCGCCTGGCACCCGGATACTAGAGTGCTGACTGGTCTTCATACAAGCCTACCCCGCTTTCTCCAAGCTGAGAGTTTACACTTGGCTGAGACCTGTTCTGGTGCAGGGGTCCTTGCAGCTGTCAGGGTGGACATCAGGAGAGGGGTGGGTGGACATCGGGTGGGACGTCGTGCAGGGAGAAAGGTGTATTACTGGGGAGCCTGACACCCCACGGAGCAGAGCCCTCTCCGAGGAGACTGTGTGTCCCCCCACCCCAGGCTTGTAGGCACTGTGGCTTCATAGGCTCTTGGGGTTGGGCCACCCTTTCCCCTTCTGCCCCCAAAGTGTGTGGAGGTGGGTCCTCACCTGTGCCTGCCTGCACAGTGCACTTCTGGCTACTTCATGCCTCGCAGGTCTCCTTAGCGTCTTAAGTTTCTGCAGGGGAGTGTTTTTACTGTGCTGACGAGGAGAAGGTGACTCTAGGACCCTTCAGAGTGTGTCTGCTTATCTCCCCACTAAGACTGGTCCTGCCCCCTCCTTGCTTCTTACTGGCTGGGGGATGTGACTCAAGGCTGTTGTCCCCAGCTGCAGGCTCTGCCTCGGTGACTGTTGACAACAGACCCACTCAGCAAAGAGGGTCAGAGCCAGGGTTTCAGACCCAAAGGGGGGTCTTGTTCGCCACTTGATTTGTTTTTTTAATTAAAGTTTATTGGGGTGACAATTGTTAGTAAAGTTACATAGGTTTCAGGCATACAGTTCTGTAATACATCATCTATATATCACACTGTGTGCTCACCACCCAGAGTCAGTTCTCTTTCCATCACCATATATTTGATGCCCTTTACCCTCATAATTTTTTAAGTCCTCTCTGCCTGATCTTGCAAAGGCTCAGCGCAGTATATTAATGTCTCCTGCTATTCAATTCTTATCAAATCCTTTCCTTATTTCTAGTTGCATTTACTTTATGTCTTTTAATGATATGCCACTGGGGGCATAAATACTCACCATTGCGAGTTGTAAACTTTTTTCGTAACAAAACAATCTTTGTTTCATTGATCCTTTTTGGCATGACTTTGTTTGCTATTAACATTTATAGCTTTTTTGGTTTTGCTTGATTTTTAAAACCTTTTTTGGATCCAATATAAAAATACAGTTGGCTTTGATAGTTTTGTCTCTGCAATAGAACATAATCTTATTTAGGAAAACAGTTTTATTTCATTCCTAACTGCATTTTTAGCACCTGCTTCTGAGCCTGGCTCACAGACCCTCTATAAATATTTATTGACTAACTTTACTAAACGGATCTGAAAATATTAGCCTTTTTGAATTAGGACTTTTTTCCTATTCAAAGTTATTGTCATAACTGGCAAGTTTACTGTCAGTTTTGTCATCTTTATAGTTTTGAAATTGTTCTTGTGATCTTTTTTCCTCTTTTACCAAAGGAATTTCTTTTATAGAATTTTATTTTTCTCTCTTGTTTGCTCCCTCCTGGTTTTTAACAGCATGTTTATTCTCTCCCCAGCTATCAGCGCTGAGAGTTAATTGTTTCTTACATGAGAACTTTTCCAAGCTTATACTTTCCTCTCTCCCTGACCCTTGGTATCTTTCACTGACAGAGCCTGGGACCTTTCAGATGATCGTTATATTAACAACCATCATCTATAATTGTAAACAATTAATTACAATTTTATCATACTTTTCTATTATAATTTTTATTATAATATAGACAGGGCGGGGGACAGGAGGGGGGAACAGTGCGGGGGGGGACAGAGTGGGGGACAGGACGGGGGACAGGTGGCGGCCGTGCAGGTGTTTGCTCTGCTTCCTGGTCACCTCACGCTTACGTCCTTGCTGCTGCCACGGTGCTGAAGAGGGTTCTAGCGGACACAGGGGCATAACCAAATGCGCTTTATCTTGCAGGCTAATTACACTTTCTACTTTGTGGACAAACTAAAGACTTTATCAGAAACGTTGCTGAAGGTATCCAGTGTTGTTCAGGGCACTGGGAAGGGCCAGGTGCTCGGCCGACTGCAGGTGAGTGGGGCTCCGTGGTCACATGGGCAGGGGTTGCGTGGTGGCGAGTGTGTGAGGTCCGAGTGGCCCTTTGGAGGGTCTGCAGTCCCCACAGTGTGGTCTTCCCAGTGGACTAGTAATGACACAGTGTTGGACACGAGGGAAAACTTTGTCAATGACCAAGTATTTTGCACACACAGGTGTTACCACTGTGGGAGAGATTAGCAATTTATTAATATTTACGCATGCTTTACATCCCATTACCTGCGTGCTTTTCTGGGTGGTTGATGTACTTTTCAACAGGGCGGGGGAGGGGGCCTACGAAAGTGATCCGTTATCCCTCCTGACGTTCGATAGGGAGATCACATCAAAACTTTGGGCGTTGGTGTAGCTCTCACTCGCCTAAAGTCTAGTGGGTGCAGCGTTTTCACCCTTCGTTGGCTTATTATGCAGCAGACGAGTCGTTCCAGGTGACGCAGAGCGGCCTCCAGAGCCAGCTCCTGTGGGTTTGATGCCCAGCCCTGCCCCCACTGCCGTGTGACCCTGGGCTGGTCCCTGACTTCTCTGTGCCTCGGGTCTGGTCCGTGAGGTGGGGAAAGCGTAGTTAGGAGAGACGTGCTGATGAGTTAGGGTGTGGGAAGCACGCGGCCACGCTTCTGTGCCCGGCTCCTCCCAGAGGCGATGCCAGGATGGGCAGCACTGCAGCCCCCATGATGGGCCCGGCTGTTAGAGCAGAGGGAGGGGCTGGAGGGCTGGCGCATCGCCTCCCACTGCAGTGAAGCCTGACCCTGAGGGAAGGACACAGGGAGGGGGTTGGGTGGCAGCCTCGCCATCAAGGTGAAGTCACTTGTCCACAGGGCTGTCCTGTGTCAGGGTGTCCCTGACAGGGTGGTTGTGGGCCGGGAGCCGCGGCGGCAGGTGTGGCCCAGAACAGACTGCGAGGGACTTCAGGGCACAGCAGGCAGTTGGTGCCTGTGCCGTCCATTCTCCTGGGGGCCCAGCTGCCTTTGTGATGTTCTTCTTTAATTCGTTTGCTAATACGGGGATCAAGCGGGCTTTTCTGTAATGGGTTGTGAGTAGTGAAGGCTTTGATAAGGACTCTGAAGCCACTGCTTATAACAACACACTGTATTACAAGTGACAAACGGAGCCCTGTGAGGACATGCGGGGTGCCTGGCTCTGTGCCCCTGATCAGGCCGGGTCTGGAGAAGGCTGTAGGTCGGCTGAGTCCTGTTCACCAGGTGCTCATGTCAGAAATTCAAGTCACATATCCAGTCACTCGATGAACGTTTTGTCTCAGAGGACAGAGTGTCCTGGCGAGCTGAGCTCCATTTCTTAGCATCCAGCTCACGTTCAGGCAGAGTCCACTGGTCTCGGGTTTGCAGTAGCTGCCACCCTGTTGGAGGCCGGGCTCTGCCCCTAGAGGGTCAGCCTAGTGCCCTCAGTGGTGCCACAACCCTGACTTCCTTTCCTCATCGGTTAAAAGTGACAGTGATGTCCTCGTTGCTAAGATTGAGTGACTGGTATGTAACGAGTCACCCTGCAATGTGTGGCGAAGAGCAAATGTCCAGTGAAAGAAGATAAATGCGATGAAAAGAAAGGGCACACCAGGGTTTCACAGTGAAGTCGCGTCACCATGTCGTGAATGTGAGACATGAAAGAGCCAAAGTGGAAGAGGCATGTATTTGAGACTTCCTCCTCCGAGGTTCCCAAGTTACAAGGTCGTGCGGTAAAGCAGAGTCAGGATGCTGCCTAGATATTCTCTAGTGACCTGACAAGGCCACTGTGAGGCCCGACCAGACGCGCCCCCTCGTAACCCTGGCGCTGGCCCCCAGGCCTCCGTGGGTTTCACTCGAGGTCTCTTGTGGCTTCTTGGGGGTTGCACGTATGTGGCAGCACTGCAGGTAAATGCACACCGACCACAAAACGACGATGCAGATTCCATTACGTTGGTGAAAGTAACCTTGGAGGACTCTCCACAGTAAGAGCACTGACAGGCAAGGCAGAGGTGGAGCCATCAATAAAGAGAGAAGGGTGATGCAGATGATGAGGACAGGCCAGGAGCTGCCAGAGGCGGGTAGAAGATTGAAGGAGGAAGGAGGGTTTGGGGAGCACAGAAACCTCTCCTGAGTGTTCTCGCAGCAGTGACCCCGCTTCACGACCGCCTGTGGGAGAGGTAGCCTGAAGGGTCCCACGTGGGTTAGGAAATTAGCCACAAAGTCAACCTTAATTCATTCTGTTTTCAATATTAGTGCACAGTTACAGTTATAACCTAAATTGCCATCAGTTACTTTTATTTTTCAAGATAAAGTCCTAATCGCGTGGCTGTTATTTACTTGATGTTTACAATCTCTTTTAAGGTGGTTTACTTTATGTGCCTTTTTCTTGTATAACAATGAAACTTTGAGTAAATGTAACAAGTATTATTCGATAAGAAAAAAATGATGCCATTATTTTTTGTTAAACTACGTATATTATTTTCCTTTAGGAGGCGCTTAGAAACAAATTTATAAGAAACTTTGTAGAAAGCCAGTTGCACATCAGTGTGGACAAACTGACTGAAAAGCTCCAGGCATATGGTAAGTGAGTGGGTGTGTAAGTGGGTGTGTAAGAGGAAGTGTGGGTGAGTGTGGGTGTAAGTGGGTGTGTAAGAATGAGTGTGGGTGTGTAAGAGTAAGGCCTCTTTCTCAGAGGGCTGTCACCAGGCTTCCATTTCTTTCTGCCTTGGTGTTTCCCAGTTGATGGTTCCGTTCAAGCTGATAGACTTGGCCTGGGGGGGGCTTATTGTAACCCACATACTTAATGGGGGCTTTTTGAGAGGAGAACGTGGCCAGAAGCTGATGTCCATGTGCTGCTGGGGGCTAGAATAGGCCGGTCCCCAGAGCCGAGGGAGTGACCACCGATGACTAACGGGTGCCCCACACTGTAATTCTGTTTACACTTTCATGATTTGCTGTGTGTTTTTGTGTGTTGTGGGTGTGTACAAACATGTCGGTGTGTTTTCATGTATGTTGACTTCCCCTCCATTAATTCTTTTATTTCTTTATGAAGTCTTGAGCAAAAGCGTCTCTGTGGGTCTGTCAAGGAGGGAGGCTGGGGTGGGCAGGTGGAGTGTCGGCCAGTGCAGAGACCCCCGTGCTACCGCGGACTTCTGTCTCCTCTCCGGCTTCCACTGCCCCCACCTCCCCCCCATTCCCGTGGGCTATAAACCAGCCTCTTCTGATTTAACAGCGTCCTTTCCACTTACGTGTAAGGATCAGCTACAGGGAAGGTATGTGAAATATGGAAGTTGCACTCAGCAGGTTAGTAGCAAATTTTGCAAAGAACAGAATTTGATTCTGGAGTGCTTGCCTCATGGGGATGCCGGGCTGCACGTCACATGCGTGGGGCAGTGTGCACCATGGCAGCGGCCAGCCTTGTGCCCGGGGCAGTCGCCATGTCCCGCTGTGTCCCCTCTCCTCAGGACGGGTGCTGAGCAGGACGCTGAGCCACCTGGGTGCCGGGCGCCTCCACTTCCTGGGCCGCGTCTTGGCCAACCTGTCCTCCTGCGTGCTGCTGGACCGCTTCCAGGCCCTCGAGTCGGCCGCCATGCTGGACGCAAAAGCACGGGAGCTCATGCGGCAGAACAGCTTTCTGGCCAGTAAGTGTCCAGTGACAGAGGGCTCTCTGGGGCACTGCGCCGACGGTTGTCACCTGCCCACTTCTCCCTAAACCGGTCTTACGATGGCGCAGAAAGGAAAGTATTTTCCGGATAAAATAAAATAGAGGAGACAACAGCATGGAGTTGATGAAAGGTGGGCCGTGTTCCGTGCCGACTCGCGTTGTCGTCACCGTCCTCGGTCCAGTGCTATTCACTGCGTCAGTTTTTACTAGTTTGCGATGGCGTTGTATAGTTGAATCTCACAGGACCAATTATAGCTTTCCTGATAAAGCTGTCCTCTGAGTTCCCCCATTACTTCTATTTTTGTCAGAGTATCTTGATGTCCTGGGGGTGGGGGGGTGGGAGAAAGGACAGTGGCTGATTCACTCCATCTACTAACTAATCACTTATTCAAGATAAATATGATGTGTTGTCATACTTGTTTTGAATACACGTTGAATTGGTTTTTTTTTTTGGCTTTGTATTAGTTTGTAGAGCTGCTGTGACACAGTGCCAGACTGTGCAGCTTAAACAACAGACATTTGTCACCCAGTCTGGGGTCCAGAAGCCCGACTCAAGGTGCGGGCAGGGCTGGTTCCCCGGGGGGCTCTCTCCTTGGTTTGTAGACTCCATGTCTCCCTGTCTGTCTTCTCAGCATCTTCTCTCTGTGCAGACTGTGCCCAGATTCCCCTTCTTATAACGGCACCAGTCATGTGGGTTGGAGCCCCCACTGATGACCCCTTTTCACTCAGTAACCTCTAAAGACCCTGCTACCAAAACACCATATTCTCAAGTACTGGGTGCTTCATCTAGGACGCCCACAGGTAAATTGTGGGGAAGATAATTCGATCCATGACAGGCTTTATATCTAAAATTCAAAGTCTGCACGTGGTAGACTAGAGAATCCATATGTGTACATTTTAAATGATAGATAATTCCCCAAACATTAATTCTTAGGAACGCACCTGAAAAAGAAGGGAAGCCTGATTATTTGAGCAACCTCATGTAGACTTTCAAGTCCGGCACAAATCAAAACCAATAATTTCTTTGCATTAATGCCACCACTGTCTGGTTTTATTAAGATGAAAAGGAGATGGGCCTGGGAGTAGGAGGCCTTGGTTCTATTTACCGCTGTCTGTGTGACACTGAAAACCAGCCCTGCCTCCCTGGGCGCGGCCCCTTCGGCTCCCGAAGGCTGAGTGAGCCTCTGGTCCGCTGGCCTTGCAGCCTGACGCTGTGTGGGCAGCGCGTGAACTGCGCCCGGGTCGTCATGGCCCCACTTTCCCTCTTCTGCCGTTAGGTGTCATATTCAACAGTTCCTTAGCCGGCAAGAACTTCAGATCAGAGCCTCTCCCGCTGCCACCTCACGTCACATACACCATCCGGACCAGCATCTTGTATAGTATGCGGACGGACTTGGTGAAAAACCCCTTCTGGAAGTTCCATCCTCAGAGCCTACCAGCCGATGGGTTCAAATATAACTACATCTTCACTCCGTTACAAGACATGATCGAAAGAGCCATCATCCTGGAGCAGACGGGGCAGGAAGCCGTGGAACCAGCCACACAGGCACAGGCGATCCCGTACCCCTGTCACCGCAGTGACCTGTGAGTACCGGGCAGGCCCAGCCCTGCCTTGCGTCCCCTCATGGTGAGGGCGTTCTGTACTCATTCCAAAGAGCTTCGTTCCCCTTTTCAGTTTGCTAAGGTGCGTTTTCCCTAGAATAGGCCTGAGCTGTCCAGATAGGAGGATAACTATTGAGCTCATGTGATCAAGTGCAGCTTGAAACTCAACACGAGGCAGCAGTACATGCCCTTCAGGTCAGGTCAAGGTGCACGTCCCCGGGCTGTGCGTGTCGGGCTCCTGAGTCCACCTGCGGGAGCAGGAAACACTGTCTCCTCTTCAGCAGAAATGCTTAAACAATAGGGGTGTGCTGCCGACGACAGGGTGGGGAGGCCTGGGCTGCTGGCTTTGCACGGGGAGGCCAGCGGAGACCACTTCCGAGGTGTGCGACGTCTGTAGGAGATGGGAGGTCAGTTAGGGGCTGGAGCAGCTGACGACAGGACTTGAAGGAGAGTCGCTGAGGCATTGGAGCAAGCGTTGGGGCCGGGGGCGGCCAGGCAGGGGCTCTGGAAGTGGGCCGCGGGGTGTGGTCCACCTGGGACTTGGATCCTGGGCAGGGTTGGAAGGCAGAGGGCCCGAGAGCCGGGCTGCTGCAGGCTGGGGGTCAGCTCGATGGGCGCTGTTCCCGCAGGCATCTCTGCCCAGCCCGCTCTGGGGCATAGGTGGCAGGGGGGAAAGCCCACGAGGAAGCAGGACCCTGGGATCGTTAGTCATAGAGCGGACGCTGGTCGTGCATGGGACCCGGGACAGTGCTTTCCCGTCCATCACCTGCCTTTGCCTCAGGGCTCATCGCTACACTTTTGATGAGAGAGATGGTGGTGTTGCAGGGGGAGCTGCCCACTGTGGTGGGATAAAAGGCTGAATCCGTCCTGCTGCGCTTATCTTGGGTGCCACATGTGGCGGGGAGAGCAGAGGGTCAGAAAGACAGGACCAAGGTGCCGTTTTAACCCGGGCACTGCGTCCTCACGCACGTCGTTGGTAAGCTTCTTAACCTCTTTGGTAAGATGAAAGCTTTTCTTTCCTTTCAAACTGATATTTTTGACATTGAACATTTCAGACAAGGCTCTTCTGCTTTTTCTTGGAGGTGGTAGCACCGAGGCCAGAGGTCAGGGAAACAGCTGTTGTTGCCAAGGTATCGCCAAGGTGCCACACCTCCTACCAACGCAGACAGCAGGGCATGTGAGAACCAATGGCTTCAGAGAAGGCACATTGTTACGAGCTGTGTTTTTAGGTGCATCTGGGAAGTATGCTGTGATCCTCAGCCATGGCACACGGGCCGGGCTGCTGAGGGTGGGAAGGCACAGCTGCCCTCCACTCCTGGTCGCAGGAGCAGCTGGGGTTCACAGGACGTCCCCAGGAAAGTGTGTTAAAGCAGCGCCCTCCTGCAGACAGCGCGGTGGCAAGTCCCAGACGGCCTGCATGGCCACTTTTCTGCCCCTTCCGAATGTGTGCCGACAGGTGTTGTGAAGGGTTGGAAAGGAGACTAAAATAGATGAAGATGTGGGGTTTACTTACCCTTGTGAAGCAGGAACATTCATCCCTCGAGTTGGAGTTAGCCGAACGCCCTGTGTGACTCTGCTGTCACGAAATGACAGTGGTTAGTCCACCCACTGGGACAGCATGGCCCAGTTCCTCAGAAGCATTTGTTTTACTCCTTTAAGAGGTGAAGAAGCATTTTCCTTCTTTGAACGATTTAAATCTCTGAGATCTCCCCTTGTCATATGTCCATCCCTCCTTTATTTCTAGTTAGGACAAGTATGTATTGCTTGAGGGCTTGGTGTGCCTGCAAGTGACTGAGACAGTCTTAGCTCTTACAGGAACCCAGCACCAGGGTCCTGGTGTTCATTCGAAAGCACACGTGTTCGGAAACCTGTAGCGGTTCCCTAGTACTTACGGACTGAGTGACAGATTCGTTCATCCATTCACTCATTCAGGTGTATGTATGTACGCTCTGTACTCTCTAAGCTGGAGGTGACTCCATGTAGGAAGCAGGTAAAAGCCCTGTTCTTGCAGCCTGCACGACCCAGGGAGGCAGAGTCTACAGGGCATTGTTCTGGATGTTGGAGGGGTAAGTGCCATGGGCAGGATGAGCCACGAGTGCCAAGAGGACTTACTAATGTGGTTGGGTGGTCCTTGCCTGGAAGTGACATTTCACGAAGTCTTGAAGAGTTACAGAAACATGGAAATGAGTTCCAGGCCAGAGGAACAGTGACATCGCCGGACAGAGAGCACACAGCAGGAGTGTAGAAGATGACGCAGGGGGCGCCCTAGGGATTGTGTGGCTGCAGGGGATCTGAGGGACCTGAGATGTCTGAAGGGTTCTGAGCAGGAGTGACGCCACGTGACGTGTGATGTCAAAGGCTTCTCAGGTTGCTGTGTGGAGCAAGGCTGCAGGGGTAACTGTGGACGCGGACGTACCACTGAGCAGCCTGAGGTGACAACTAGGAGTGAGAAGATGGTGTCCTGACCCGGAACGGCAGCAGGAAGGTGGTGAAAGGTGGACAAATTCCAGGTGCATTAGGATGGGAGAGGCAACATTTGATGAGGGCGTGACGGAGAGACACCAAGGAAGGGCAGGCTATTTGTCCCAGTAGCTGGAGTGTGGGAATCACTGTTAGGATAGAAAAGCTGTGGGTGGAGAAGCTTTTCTTTTGTGTGGGGGGTAAGAATGGAAGTTCAGTGGTGAACATGTCTCACTGCCTTTAAGACACTGCGATGAAGCCGAGTGGGCAGGTTTCTTTAGGACGTGAGGTGGGGGGATCCAGCCAACATGACTTTGGGAGTCTCACCATTTAGATGGAATTTAGGACTCGGAGATGGGGTGGCATTACCATGGGGGGGGGTGGATTGAGAAAGAAAGGGGGCCGAGAGCAGGCCCGGGGTCTCTGCCACGAGGAGGCCGAGAGAGTGTCAGGGAGGGAGGTGGGAAACCGAGAGTGTGGCGTCTTGGTGGCCACGCAGAGCAGGTGGCTGCAGGAGAGGAGCGTTCGAGTGTGTCCTGTGTGGCTCACAGGCGAAGCACGTGTAGATGGACACTGGGTCCTTGGGGACCTCACTAAGCGCAGCCTCCACGGAGCGGGTGGCAGCCAGGTCACAGGAGAGATTGGAGGAGCAGACTGGGGAGAGTTCAGACAATTTAGGAGTTTCTCTGTGAATGAGAAGAGAGAAACGGGCAGTGGCTGGTGGGGAATGTGGGCGGAAGAGGTCTCTGTGACCTTGTTTAAGCTTAGGGTGCCAGGGGGATGGCCCAGTAAGGGGAGGCACTGGTGGTGCCTGGTGGTGCTGGGGAAGCCTGTGGTCCTGCTCAGCTCGACTTAACTAAGCATTTCTCATCTTTGGACACAGCTCTCCCTCCCTCCCTCTCTCTCTCTCTCTGTCTCTCTCTGTCTCTCTCCCCCACTTACTATCTATCAGCAGCCCGTGGAACTAATGTTTTGAGGGGCGTACACTGGGAAACGTTACTGTAAGATCGCAGAGTTGCCTGGGAGCGGGACTATAAAATTTAATGTTCCTTTCAGCCCCATGATTCATGGTGGTTATCACAGGACAATTTTATGATCGGAACTGTGGCGTACTTCATGAATATAAGGAATTCCAAATGTTAATATATTGCTTCAAAGAGTAAGGCCACTTAATGAAAAGGTTTTCAGAAAATGAAAAACAGCAATGCTCTAGAATTGTTTTATATACACAAAGAATATTTTTTTGAAAGGACACAGTTAATTCCTCCATTGCTTTTAGGCGCCTTCAACCCCCAGGAGCTGGGCTGAGTCCAGAAGGAGAAGAAGAAAGTGGATGTGTGTGGGGGGGTTGGTGCACCCGGTTGTTTGGCGCCTGGACTTCGATTTATCTTGGGAGAAGTCAAGAGTGAGGGGTTGACAGGGATTCATGCTGGAAATGTCAGATTCCTGCTTTCAAAAAAATACCAGCTTGATCCACAGTACATCTGCGAGAGGTCCTCTCATTTTACACATTTTTATTGTTTCTTTTCCTTGGGGTTTGCTTCCAGGAAACTTATTAAACACCCCTGTCTTGTATTTAGTGAGCACCTATTGTTTCCAGCAGAAATTCCCATTTCTGATCACCCTCAGAGCTCAGAGCTGTTGGAAGGACCCGGACCCTGTCCTGTCCCATCAGGACGGACTGGAAGGTCCATAATTGGTTGGTGACACCACCTGTGGGGGGAAGTAGAATAAATAGATGTATCACATTTTATAATCCTCCACTTTCTCATGCCCACGAAGCTCTTATGGACTCGTTTCCCTGCTGGGCAGAAGAGGGTGGTGTTTATTAAAATGTCAGCCAACAGCTTAGCCGATGTCTCCATGTTCTGTTTTCATCAAAAGCAGCAAAATAGTGCTTCTCGTAAAACTGTGTCACATTTTCAAGATCATCTCATTTATCCTCCGAGAACTTTAGAAGATAAATACAACTCAAGAAATTGAGACTCAGACAAGTCAAGTTATTCTCCCCAAGCTCTGCCGCCATCCTAATGCCCTCTCTCCCTAGTGAGCCGTTAGTCACCACTTATGACGTTTAGGCCCTATGTGTGGGAAATAGAGCGTGTGTACGCTCTTGGTCACTCAGCTGTCACCTTACCCCCTTGCATGTGAATGCCGACGTGTTTCCTTCTGTCCTAATCGGAGCTCAGGGTTCAGCAGACGTCCTCACCCTGGGGCATGTGGGACTAAACTGTGCAGGCATCACAGTGGGGGTGGTGACGTTCAGTGCCTGAGGACCAGGGGTGCTAAGTGTCTTGTAATCAGTGGGGGCAGCTGTGTGCAATGAATTGTCCCAGCCAAATTCCCGAGCACCCTCATTTGGAAACACTGCATGTCTGCCTCTGATATATTGTTCCAGTACCTTCCTTCGCTCATATATTCATCCATCTATCCATCCAATAGCATTTTTTCATGCCCACCATATGATGTGCAATTTCCTAGCTTCTGGGAGAGAGGTAAGCAACGTGCAGTTTTTGCGGTTACGAGACTCGCTGATTAGTACAGTATATACTGTATGTTCCGAACTCTAGTTAGTGGGAAGGGAGGGACACTGAGCTGAGCTGCAGATGTTCTGGAAGAGGCAAGAGGAGCTCAGCTTGCTGCCTGCATGCAGGGGCACCTGCAGAGACGCAGGGGGCTCAGGATGAAGAGCCTTGCTGCATCCGCTGGTCTGAGTTACCATCCGAAAGCCTGCGGCTGCGGCAGCCTGGGTCTGGCAGCAGTAGGACCTGCTGAGATCATGGTCACTTTCCAACTTCTGGGATCACTTTAGAATCTCAGACTTGGAATCACGAGGCAGCAGGACAGAAACGCTGCTTGCTGGTCACGTGACCTTGCGCCAGCGGTTTGATACTGTAGGGCAGAAAACTTCCTTCTTCCCTTCTAGGGTGCTTTGTCCGTCTGAAAATTAAATGGACACAAGACAGATTAACAGGAGAGAAACAAATTTAATTACATATGTATGGGAGCCCCATAAAATATGCGACTGAAAGAAGTGCTCCTAACAGGGGGTTTGATACCTTTTAGACAAAGAAAGACTGAATTTGTGGATAATTGAGAAGACAAGGGTGGGACAAGGGTAGTGAAATGCTGAAGAAGTGACGGGTTTGTCTATATGGACTTCGGACCCTGATTCTCTCTGTTTGGCTGCAAGGATGCATCTGCCCCCCTTCATGTGGGAGGTTTAGTTCCTGTTGTCGGGGGCAAAGGAGGGTCAGGGTGTCCTTCGCGCCCCCACTGTTTCTCAGGCAGCTTTAATTCGAAGTCGTCAGTCTGCCACAGCGGCCCATTTGGGGCATGTTCTCCCATCAGTACTTGGAGTGCCAGGCTCCTCACCCAACGGGGGTGCTAATTGCTGGCCTGCCCACCTCAGCAGCTTGGGGTACTCAGTGGTGAGCATGCTTGTGAAAAGCCTAAGACCCAGAATGGGGACATGGTGAGGCCCTGTGAGCAGGCCGGACCCTCGTGGGCAGCACTTGCTGCTGTTATGTTTGTCCACGTCCTGGTGTTCGGAGCTGAGGCACGACTGATAGTTTTGGTGCTGCTGCTCTGTTCAGAGAGGGGTGCGTACACGTGGGCACCCCCCTTCTCCCTGACGTCCCCAAGTGAGTCAGCAGGTTGGAACAAGAAAGTGAAGAATGGACCTCGCTGTTAGGGACGGGCGCACTTCTGTGGTCAGCTCTGCACAGGCTAGACTGGGACTCAGGCTGAACAGGAGCCTAAATGCCCCTTCCTTTCCCCCTCCCCATCCAAATCCAACTGGCCGCTGTGTTGGGGAGGGCAGTGGATGCAGACAAGTGACTTCAGCCTGCTGGCTCAGGTTCCTGAGGGAGAGGGGAGCGAGAAAGAAAGCAAGGCATCCGTGGTCCTTCTGTTCCGCAGCTGCCCCGGCAGTGCTCTGGGGTCTTCCTGGGATGGGGGCCTGGGGTGGTGGGGGTGGGGTGGAGGAGAAAGGCAGGCAGGAAGGGTGGAAGTTGACCGCCACCCTTTACTTGGATCAAAGTTGTGCACCTTTGAGTGACAGAAACAAAAGCTGACTTCTCTGTGTGCTGCTTTGTGTGTGTGATTCTGATGCAATGTGCTCATCAGCTTCTGCCTTTGAACTCAGTGATGGTGCTGATAGAGGCGAGCCACAGAGAAAACACCACAAACAAGGGGCCACTAGAATGTCAACCAAGGGTTTGCCACCTTCAGAAAAAGAGATGGTGACAATTGAGTGCGAGGAAGATCAGAGTATCTTTTTAAAAAGGCTTCAAGGATAAAGAGCCTTTGATTCCTAATTGGGAAGTTTATCAACAGTGCTTTTGTTTGGGCTCCAGAGTGGGGTAAGTACAGAGAAGACTCTGAAACCTGTTCCTTTGCTTCCTGCTGTCCTGATAGTAGGCGGGAAGCGGCCATCCTGATTCCGAGGTCACTTACACATCCCTGGTCTAATAGGTTTCTATTTTTATTGTTAGTTTTATAAACAAATGGTTATCAAGAGTTGAGAAAACAGTTATACTCAGTACCCTCTTCTAAGATGTCAGTTATTTTGGGGGGACTATTCCCCCATTCTTTGTCATTGTGATGGTGTATGATTTACATTACTTAAAATTATTCCATTTTGCCAAGAATGAAAGTTTTTGTGCTCTGTCTTCATTTGAAAGCCACTTACCCACACTTGCTGTGTATCAGGCACTGTAGTTGACTGACAGATGTAGTGGAAAATGCTGCCCTCCCTCCTTCAGGGAGCTGTAGATCGGGGGTTCTTAGGATCGCAGGAAGGGCAGAGAGCCACAAGTCACCTTCCTCCGCTGGGGATCCCAAGGGATGAGAGTCAAGGAAGGAGCTCTTAGAGCCTGTCACCCCGGGCGGAAGGTGGTGGAGCCACAGACCACTTCACCTTCAGCACGAACCTCATCCCCCGATCGAGGTCCTAGACAGGACTGGGTATCACGCAGGGCAGTCAGTGTCTGTCCCACCCTTTGCCCACTTCCTCTCCAGGGCTCACTCCCTCTTTAACACGCGTCCTCGTTCTGGATTTTAAAAGTGTATCATGTGCACACGTAGTTCCTTCTTTTCTTGTGTTTTTATTTTTTCAAAGTTCCATATTTGGACTTTATTGGTTGAGTCTCTCTCTTTTATTGGTCTTTTCTAAACTGTTACCTTGGGACAACAGATGGTGTTTGTTGTACGTGCATGTGGGTGTGGTTTATGGCACTTTCTGTTTGTAGACTTCTGCCTGCACTGAACACTATGAAACACAATGATTAAAAACCCCAGGAAAATCACAAACCTGGAAAGCTAAACACTGCCCTGCAGCCACTGCACAGCGTACGAGTTAACTGTGTTTGACTTTAAAATGTGAGTCAGCAAGTGGACAGCTCATTATGGTCATCTGAAGTAGAAAAATGCATAAAAACAAAGAGTTAATTGCCTTCCCTCCCATTCATGGTTTTAGTAACAAATATGTGGCTCTCCCTCTGGCAGCCCTTTGCCAAGCAGGGATGTGTGGTGGGCGCCCCGCCTGACGGGCTTGTGGCCCAGCACAGGGCAGACATCCGAGTCAGAAGACGCCCACGCTGCGGTCAAGGGCTCTGGAGGAGGTGGCAGCAGAGCCCGCTGCGTGCAGGGTCATCACCTTTGCCGGGCCCCCTTGTCGCTTGTCTACTTGCTGCAATTCTGCTGTTGTCTCCCGACGTCCCTTCCTGGGCTTCCCCGCCTGTACTCCCCTGTCTACAACTCAGGGGTCTTTTTAAAAAAACTTGCACCTGATCTGTCACCTCTCTGTTTACCCTCGTCCCCTTCCAAAACGCTTTTGTGCTATTCCCTTGTTCTTTGCAGAAATGCAGCCTTGCCCTAACATAGAAGATCCCTGATGATCTGGCCCCAGCTGCTGCCCCGCCGCCCCTCCTGTGAGTCCCTGCGCCCTGGGCCACATCTGAAACGCGCCCATGCCCCTGCCTGCAGTCCTCACCCCATTGCTGCTCTGCCCTAGCGTCTTCCTTCCGATTCCTGCAGGACCCGTGTCTCTCTTCCTCTGTCCTCTGCTTGGCCAATTCCTCCCCAGATACCTCAGCTCACTGCCCTGTTTGAAACACACCCCTCCTCACTATTGCCAAAGCCGTTCTTTTACACACTTGACATTACGTTATATATCTTTCTTTATTGGTTTCTTTTAAGCCCCGCCCCCCCCCGGTCCCTCATTAGAATGTAGGACCCTTTATGGTAGGACCTTTCTCTGCTTAGTTCGTTCATGTGTCACACACCCAACGAAAGGGCTGGTCTCAGCGATGAGCCAGATAATGAGAGTGTGGACCCAGGGCTCAGAGGGCACGGCGTGAGAATCCGGGCACCAATGGCTGGGGTGGGTGTGCCCACGTGAAGGGCGAGTCAAGGAGAAGTTGATAGAAAGCCAAGAGCTGTTCTGGAAACTAAAGAAGAGAAGGAAGGAGGGGAGGCCCGTGGTCTCAAACACTGATGAGAAGTAAAGAAGGAAAATGCTGGAGAAATTCCCATTGGATTTAAGGCGTGGCTGTCACTGGTGTCCTAGGTAAGAGTCATTTCGAGTCCGCATTAGAAAAAGTCCAGATAGAGTGGGTTGAGAAGTGAGTGTTGGGGAGATAGAGAGGGAGACTTTCAATTGCCAATTTCCACATATTCTATAGGTGATAATCTACAATTGCTATCATGGTTGAAGATAGATCGTGGTCCCAATAAGTGGGGGAACTGGTAGTCAGGAGTTTCCTTCCTCCCAGCTGCTCTGTGAGGAGGGTCTCAGAGAGGATGGGGCAGTGGGACTTGAGGGACCTTGAACCAGTTGTGTTTCCTTTGTGAGTCTGCACACCTGTTAAATCACGGCATCAAGAGCCGTCCTGCCCAAGTCACAGGCCTGCTGATGAATCCTGTTCCTGGCCGTGCTCGGTGGCTTGAGAAGACGACGCTGGAAGCAGGGCGGGTGTGACTGACCCACGAGCCTGATTCTGAGTGGAGCCGCTCTGATGCCCTCACGTGACTGACTTGTTTCCTTCCAGGTTCCTGAACAACGTGGGCTTCTTTTTCCCCCTGATCATGATGCTGACGTGGATGGTGTCTATGGCCAGTATGGTCCGGAAGCTGGTTTACGAGCGGGAGATCCAGATAGAAGAGGTACACGGCTTTCTGGCTTCCTTGGGAGACGAGGAGGGGTGGGGGTGTCGGAGATGAATCATAACCTGGGCTCTGTGCCTGCTTCCCCTCTGCTGGTGCCCATGGACCACCTGGCTGGGTCCCGGAAAAATCCTTATGAGTCCGAAGCCAGAATTTCGCAGCAATTTCCTGTAGAGATGGAAGGGAGAGAGACCCATGGGGTTGAAATACGCAAACTGATGTTGCTTGCTCGGCAGTTTTTACACCACTCACACAGCCGTAAGGGCTGGCTTCCCGTCGTAGTTTACGGTTAGAAGTCTCCACGTGGAGCCTTGCTATTTTTGTCCTGATATTCTTAGCAATAGTAACTTGTAACTAGCAAAGCTGCTTTGAAAAGCGGAAGTTTCCGCAAGTGCCTGGGAAGACCTGCCTCGCGATCAGCCCGCGGAAGAGCGGGGCGTGAGACAACGGGACCCACGGGTGACTTACGGGTGTTCACGGAGGTGAAGGCAGAGCGCGATGTGCCTTCCACTCGGCGTTGAGCAGCACTCGCACGAGCGTTTTGCAGACGCGAACCGCTTAGCGTGGACCCTCCTGGGTTCCTGTGTCTCTTCCCCGATCCCGCTGGGCCCCTGGGCAGAGGCCTGGGGGTCCTCAGTCTGGCTGGGCTTCTGGCTGACTCTGCCCGGAATTGTTCTTATTTCACAAGTAACCAGCCCCCCGCGCACAGATCTCACCGTGTCATAGATGAGCACATGGCAGGTTTAGTGGATGACTTAATTGTCGTGTTACTTTGAGTTGAGTTATTTTGCAAAATGCGTTCTAAAACCTGTGTGCTGATCCTCCAAACTGAACAGCCTCAGGGGCGGGATGTCCCCCTTTACTTTTTCTCTTTGTTTTGATTAAATAAAACTAACACAAACAAAGTGAAACAAGAAATGAAAACGAAAACAAGACCCAAGCAAAGGAGGAGGCAGGGTGAGGTCTGGGACGTGCCCCACCGTCCGGCCACGCCCCCTTGCATCGGGGGCGGGGCTTGACACACCTGGGCCCCGCCTCCCTCAGCTGTCTCTGCGCTAAAGCGCTGATGGCCTGCTCTGTGGGGCTCCAGGAGGCGGGGCTGGCTTCCCACCTGGGACAACGGGCAGGATCAGCACTGGCCGGCCCTGCCCCCGTGGGCGTCCTTTCGCGGTGACCGTTCCTTGTCCCGCTTTGCTCCTGGCAGTACCTGAGGATGATGGGGGTGCACCCGAGCGCCCCCTTCCTGGCCTGGTTCCTGGAGAACGTCGCCGTGGTGACCGGCAGCAGCGCGGCGCTGGCCGTGGTCCTGAAAGCGAGTGGCCTCTTCGCGTACAGCAACGCCCTCATCGTTTTCCTCTTCCTCCTGGATTTCGGGGTGTCTGTCGTCATGCTGA
Source organism: Rhinolophus sinicus (assembly GCF_057876585.1). Taxonomy (NCBI): domain Eukaryota; kingdom Metazoa; phylum Chordata; class Mammalia; order Chiroptera; family Rhinolophidae; genus Rhinolophus; species Rhinolophus sinicus. Next base: position 1,698,590 of record NC_142504.1, read on the forward strand.
GTTTCTTCCTGAGCGCCTTTTTCAGCCGCGCGAACACAGCCGCCCTCTGTACCAGCCTGGTGTATCTGATCAGCTTTTTGCCCTACATCATCCTGTTGGTTCTACACAACCAATTAAGTGTTGCCATTCAGATATTTCTGGTAAGTGGGTTGTTTTGCAGAAAAGCGAAATGAAACAAAACTGCCGTCTACCCAGCAAGACCAAACGATTGCCCTCAGGTGTGCTGCTGGAGGGCACTGCTCATGGGATGGGACCCCACTGCCAAGACTTTGGGAAATTGGTAGCGTCCTCACGGGAGCATAGGTCTCTGTTTCACGCATGGAGAGAAATGGATTTCCAAAGCTATCTTAGAAGTAAAAAATAAGCATTTTTCTTGAAGCCTCATGAATTATATATCACATTAAGTGGAAAGATCTTTCTGTTAGCACTGTCAGAGTCATTCGTCCGTTTAAAATGCACCTCCTGAAACAGTGTTAGAAACTTTCAGGCCTGCAATAGAAAATACGCACGAGACACGCATGCTCGATCTCTTCTGACTGGGGCCTGGCAGGTACAGTGCAGGGCGTGGAGTCGCAGCTCAGAGCCCATGGAAGGGATGAAGGAATCATTATGAAACGGTCAGTTCACAGAGCCAGGTCACAGCTGTAACATTTGCGTGACGCCCGCGGTTTTATTTCCCCTCGTGGGCCAGGGGAATTCCTGACTGCAGTGTGTTGGGAGGTTTGGTTGGCGTCACCAGGGAGGATTTGGAAGGTACCAAGGACACTGAGTCCCAGGGCTGCTGAGGGACATTTGACGGCCTTCAAAGTCACTTAGAGCCACACACTGTCATGACAGCCTGGCGTGTCCTCACTGTTGGGAGGGGGCTCCTTCTCTGCTCATTTTGAGGCTTAGGGCAGAATATTTCTGTGAGAGCCGAAGTGTGTTTCTCCGACACCCATACACGCTTCAGTCCTGCATGGTTTCTACCAGCCGTGTACACAGCACAGATTTGCGTGTGTGATGAACGCTGGTGCTGTTCAATCAGTATTTATCCATTGATTACTGCTCATCAGTCTTGATTAGCTTGTGTCACACCTGTAATAATTCATAACCCATGATGCTGTGTTAGTGTTAATTAGGCATTTCCAGAGTAACGAAAGCAACCTGGACCATTTAGGGCATCATTATTTTTGTTTTTACTCCAGCCCTTACATTGCAGGGTTGTACGCGTGCCCTTTGATTTCCGTTTTACACGTTCAAGTGCTTTCCACCAAGGAAAAAGTCTAACTCTGGTACATAATATTTTTAAATAGAAGATACTTTCAGTAGGCTTTTTTCCTGACATAGGACCTCCACACTGGAAATAGAATAACACTTTCCTTCAGTACTCTCTCTTCCCGGTGTAGAATAGTGTATTGTGCTATCCGTCTGCCTGCAGTGTGCTCCAGGGTACTCACACAGTAATAAAAAGGAGTAAATGGCTCTATTCCATTTCCCACTGTTCTGTGTTATACATTTCTGTATACAGTGCATTGGATTTATGACACTTCAAGCATTGTAGTAAAGGGAGGTAATTCCTTTTAGCATTAAAAACTAGCTTGTTACCGCACGTTTCCGAATGGGCTGACATTCAGCTGAGTCTGTGAGGTTCAGACACTGAACTCACTGCCTGGAGCGGTGGTCTGCCGTCGTGAGAGCAGGAATACGTCACGGCGGCTCTGTTTGAATTTTGTGCTGTGTGCTTTCTGGCCCCAACCCAGCACTAATGTGCCGTTTTGCTCTCTCCCCATCAATCCATGGGCAGTGCCTCCTCTCCACGACCGCCTTTGGACAAGGAGTATTTTTCATTACATTCCTGGAAGGGCAAGAGGCAGGTAAGAACATGCATTTAAAAAGTGACTCCCAATGACTCCGGTTTTTAGAAATTGATAGTTATCGTGTTGCACGTGGTACAGCAGGAAGTCTTCATTGCAAAGCAGGACATTTGGGATGAGGTCCTGGTGTTTGGTTTAGTGATGGAAACACCTCCCACCATCCAGTCACTCTGGTCTTAGGAACAGCCATGGCGTCCGTGCTTCAGACACTGTCCAGGTCAGCCAGCCAGCTAATGCTCGGGCCTTCCTATAACACCCCTGACTCACACCCAGGCAACTCAGTGACCTTCTGAATACTTCCAGGAGTGGGGTGTGCACATGTGTCCCATGTCTTAGAGTGTTAGTGGACTGGACTCTGTCTTCCTGAATCTTCTGCCCACTTTTTCTAGTTTCGCTTTCTAATTCTTTCTTTCACATGTCAACCATTCACATATTTTCCAGCTCGCATCTTTGCCTCCAGATTTTCTGGATCCTTCCTTAAGGCCACGACCAGAAGTAGGTTTAACCAGTATAGAATAGAGTGCAATTGTCTCCTCCATTTTCTATATGTTTTTATCCCTATTAATATAGCCTAAACTGATATTTTAAAAATTCATCGGCAGCATTTTCCACTTGTATTGAGATTTGACGACTAATAGCCTATGACAGTACAGACGTATTTCGTACATGTGTATGTGATTTTTGTGGTGTGTTTTTGTAAACACAGGAAAATATATGCACTACATGAAACTCAACTCCAGACACTGTGATGTTTGCCCATTGATCTGGTGCTAGGCTTGCAGTTAGACGTTTCAGTAAATCATCTATGGCGACGCTGTGCTGAGACAGCTGAGTAATCCTGCCTGACCCGTGCTGCGCGCCGTGGCTTCTCCTTAAACTAGATGGATCATGAGGATATAGAAGAAAAGTGGGCGCCCTTCAGGCCTTTGAACATTTTGGACTAAATTCCAACAAGCATACGATGGTCAAACACTGAGTTTGTTTAGTTTTAGGCTAGTATGTAGGAACATTGAGAAAGAGGAATGTTTTCCTTAAATTTTATTTTAATCCAGAATAAATTGCAAATATATTATAAGAAACTGATTGTTTCCAACTTCAGATCATATATATCCTGTTTATGTATCTTGCAAGAGCTGCGAGAATAATATAACTTAGAGTTTGGGTTTTCACAGAGCCCTCTTTACCTTTTTCTGCAGCTTATTTCCCTAAATAATAAGGAAAACAGCCTTTAATGATTTTTAAATGGCAGATATTGAAGTGTTAATGATATCACTGAACTAAACTTGAGGCTGAGTCAGCTAACATCTTCTCGGGAGAATTATGATGGATAGTACTGACCTTCCTTTTGTTTTAGCTGCTGTCATCTTTGCTTGAGCTTCCAGAATGAATGCCCTCATCCACCCAACTCTGCCCTGAAGGGAAACGGAGGCTCTAACTCTGACCTTTCCTTCCTTCCAGGAGTCCAATGGGAGAATATGTACCAGTCTTCAGAGCAAGTGGGCATGGCATTTGGCTGGATTTGCTGGATGATTCTGTTTGATTCGGGCCTGTATTTTTTATGTGGATGGTACCTAAGCAACTTGATTCCTGGTAAGAATTCTGCACTTTAAAAGATGACAAATGGACTTACACAATTTGTAAATTATTGTGTTGTAGTATTAAACTATTGTGCCAATATATGTGAACATTAGAATAGTTATTCTTTAAATAAGACATCGGAAGAGGGTTGTTAGGCTGCATTTCAGTGGGAGCTGTGAATGTTTGAGGATACTTGGTGCTTCTGTGCCCCGAGTGGTGGCAAAGGACATGTGAGGTGGCAGAAGAGTCTGGATCTGGACGGAACCCACCGGGCTCACCGTGCAGCTCCCAGCGAGCGGACCTCGGTCAACTGAACAGAAAAGAGCCTGTAGCCCAGGGGCTGGGACGAGAGGACTGAGAGCAGGAGAGTGTGGTTGTCCCTAGGGAACAAGGCTGGGCCAAGGCTTCAGAGAACACCCAGGGTGGCAGTGAAGGGACCGGGTTGCCAGAGCCTGGAAGGGGCCTGGTGGAACGAGGCTGTGTTTGGTGCAGGGCTCGGGCTGCTTTAGATCCGAGCTGCCAGTGGTGTCCCGGGTATGGAATTTCTTCCATGTGTCAAGTTTCTTCCTTGGTGTGGAAGGCATTTGCTCGCAGCAGACTGCCCTGGAGGCAATGGGCGGCGGCCACCAGCAGTGGTGGTTCACCTGCTGTGTTAGGGGAGCAGTTACTTAAATGCATCCTAACAACCTGCCATAGGTCAACAAGCAGAAACAGCACTTCAAACGCTGTTTAGTTTATATTTTAGAAATGTCATTTTCATGGGATTATACTTTCTTGATGAAATTACTTGTGATTCTGGCTCTATACCCTCCTAAGCGACTGGATATTTCAACTGACATCTCATCTTTAAAGTTATTAGCAATAAAATAAAAAAAGAGTTTCTAGTCATGTACAAATTTAAAATGGAGGAAAGAAACGAGTTCATTCTGTTTATAAAAATACTTTGCAAACTTTGGGAGCTCAGTCATCATTTAAGGATGAGTAAAAATCAAAATAATGTGGGTGATTGAAAGCATGAAAATGTGGCCCCCAAGAGGGAGAGAGAGGGCATAACTTAGAAATACAATTTATTTTGGAAAAATTTATATTGTATTGTCTTGGTACTTCAAGTAAAATTTCAGAAAAGGTGGATTCTAGGGAACAAGAGATTAAAAAATATACCTAGATATAAAATGGCGGAGGTCTTAGACTCCAGGGAAAGGGGAAGAACCTGAGAAGCATAAAATCCAGCAAGAACTGGGTGCCCTTGCCCATGCAGAGACCAGCATACCATTTGGCCAGGGAGTCAGAAGGGTCTGAATTTCCCACCAGCCATCAGGACCTGAGGCTTAAGGATCCCAGGGCAATACTGTCATATGTTACAGTCAGGCACAGGGACTTTCGATGTTCAGCCAGGCTTTCCCCCACGTTCCACAGGGTTCTGATTGACAAGGCGGAGTCTGGCGTGAGCAAATCCTTTAGCCCAGACTAGAGGCAGAGAAGTCGGACCAAAGAGGTTTTTTTTCTTTAGCCAGAGCGGAGCTGCTTTCAACAAGCCTTCAGGCATTTCCAGTGAGTGAGCCCCCATCCTGCTCACTTCTCTGGGTATAGCAGCTTCAGGAGGGAGAACAAGGGAGGGAGGGAAGGAGAGAGGGAGGGAGAGAGGGGGACAGAAAGGGACTGAGAGGGGCAGAAAGGGACACAGAGGGGGTTAGGGAGAAAATGTGGATATTATTTTAAATAGATTGATTTTCTCCAATTAATGTATAAATTTATATAACTTTAAATTATGTAGCATTTAACGTGAAACATTTAAAAATAATGAAACTTATAAGTTATTTAAATAAACATACTAAGAAAAAGAATTTGTTTCTAATTGATGAAATATTTCTAAAAGATAGCTAGGAATATAAATTAATAATAATGGTCAAAAATTATTGAAAATAATGACAGCCACAGGGACTGATGATTGTATAGAACCTCACTGTCAGTTGATGAGGATGAAAACAGTGGACCAATGGACTGCTCGTGGACCAGCGGAGCCACAGGACACATCAGTAACAATAACTTGCTCTGTGGTCAAGTTTGCTTTTTCAATCAATTAGAAAGGATATATTATTCAATCAACCTATTAGGGAGGAAAAATGAGGCTCATACACAAATTCATCAGAAATAAATATCATTAAAAATAATGAGTAAACAGGAAAAGTATGATTTTAAAGATACGAAAGGCCTTTCGAAACCTAACTCCAAAGAGATAATAATGAAAATTAACTGAGTTTCCTTTAGAAGAATTTAAGTCAATATTTCAAAATATCCAAATGAAGAAAATATATACAATTTACAATTTACAAGCTTATAAAAACTATTTAATGAGTATATGAAAGAAAATGATAAAATTCTCAAATCGAGTTTTAAACAGACATATCTCAATATTTATGTATTTAAAAAATTTTTTTTTAACATACACAGTTTGGTTCATATGCTAAATGGTTGGCGTTTATGAGGAATTATTAAACAGAAAAAAAAATTATTTATTTTCTATTTCCGTTTTTCTTCTTTCAACATGCATTTCTCCTATAATTAATTAAACTACAAAGTTGACTATATGTATTATATTTTTTGATTTTTAAAAATGCCCAATAATTTAATAAAAGGAAAAGAAAGCAAAAAAAAAAAAAAATGTTTTGGGGAGAGGTGCATACAATTACATAGGAGGGAGAAAGATGTTTGTGAGCAAACTAGCATGATGTTGGCTGAAAGAATTTAATTCAGTAGTTTTGGTGCTGAAAACCCTTTCTTCCCACTCTTCCTTAAGAAAAGATGTGAGAGATTTGGGTTTTCTTCTCCCCGGAAGGGGCTGAAGGCACAGAAGAGTAATAAAACGTGGGTGAGCAGTGAGCGGGCAGGAGCCACGTCTTTGTAAGGGGGTGGGTGACGTGCCGTGCAGGACAGATGGACATTAGCTGAGGGCCAGGGTGAGATTACTGGGCTACGGGGCCTCCAGGCCCGTGTTGCGGCTGAGTTGGCCGATTTCTGTACCATCCATGCAGCTCTCCTGCCAGGCAGCGAATGCCAGTGTTGGCGCCTGCGTGCTGTGTGTTCTCTCCTCTCCTGGTGTTCGGTCTGAGACCATCCCACACCTCTCAAGCTGCCCACTTCCTGGCCCTACTCCCCGTGCCAGATGGCTGGTGTGCAGCAAGGTTTTCATTAATTTTCTGATTCTTTTTGCTTCTGGCAGCTCTGGACACCAGGGATTAATCACCTGGCCAAATGTTGCACGGAGTTGTCCAAAAGCACTGTTCTGGGGGAGGGGAGTTGACGAATGGTCAGGGATGGAGGGGGGAGCATGATCACAGGCTTTGTAGAAGATGCTCTAGGGACTGGAATCTAAGTGTCGTTGGATCGAGCTCATGTGGGAGGACAAAACAGGGAAACGGTTCCGCCAGAAGAGGCTTCTTAAAAGAGCAGGGAACACTCAAAGGATTGAACTCTAAAAGAATTGAAAGCAAGGTCTCAAAGAGGTATTTATCCACTCGTTCACAACAGAGTATTCACAACGGCCAAAAAGTGGAAGCAACCCAAGCGTGTTTGATGAATGAATGAATAAACAAAAGTGTTGTATGCACACAATGGAGCATTCCTTTATAGGGAAGGAGATTCTGACATAGCTATGAATGGACCTTGAAGACATTATCCTAAGTGAAAAAAAACTAGTCACAAAAGGACAGGTACCATATGATTTCACTTACACGAGAAACCTAGCATGATGTCAACTTGACTGGCTAGGGGATGACCAGCTGGTAAAAAATTATTTCCGGGTGTGTGTACGAGGGTGTTTCTGGAAGAGATTAGGCTGAGGAAAGAAAGTGGCCGCCCCCAATGGACACGGGCATCATCCAATCTGGTGAGGGCCCAAGTAGGAGAGAAAGGTGAAGGAGGGGCGAATTTGCCGTGTGCTTGAGCTGAGACATCGTCTTCTCCTGCCCTCAGACTCTGGAGCTCCTGGCTCTTGGGTCTTCAGAGTGGACCAGGAGCTTGCAGCAGTAGCCCCTGGTTCTCAGGCCGGGGGGTTTGGACTGGAACTGCTCCACCTTGCAGCCAGCAGATCACGGGACTTCTCAGCCTCCATCACTGTGTGAACCAGTCCCTCATAACAAGTCTATATCTGTTCAATTGGTTCTATTTCTTTGGAGAACCATGAGTAATGTACAGAGAGTAATCAAATTCATATAGAAAGACAGTAGAATGGGGGCTGTCGGGGGCTGGGGAGGGGAAGATGGGGAAAGTGATCGGAGATTGATTGCACAGCAGTGTGAATGTACTTACCATCACTTTAACGTGATTAAGATGGTGAATTTTGTATGTATATTTTGATCTTAAAAAAACGACTTTGCCATCGAGGGAAGTATCTGGTGTGCAGAAGTGCCACTTTCTAGATCCTATTTGAAGAACTATGAAATTTGAAGTAAAGGTAATTGGGGTGAGCTCAGGGAAGCTGAGTGGTGGTAGGAGTGCCCTGCCTGGGGGTGAATGTTGGGTCATTCCTTGTCGTGTGGGTCAGTGGGACATCTGCCCAGCTGGTGGGTTTCAGAGGAGCATTTTATTGTAGTTTTCTAAGAGTTAAATAAAGTCAGCTTGGGACTCAGAGGAGAGGAACAAGCCATCTTCCTTAGGGGACCAGGACATGTAAACGCCACATGTGGGCATCTTGTGGAGAGCCCCCGGCCAGGTGGGCTGCGCTGTGAACTGGCTCCTGCCAGGTTGGGAGAACCAGCATCTCGTGTCCCTTCTTCATTCTTTCCTGGTCTCCTGTTCCTTCCAGATCCTGGTTCTCTGCCTTCCCTTTGGGGGAAGGTCGATATCCAGCCCATTGTCTCTAAGCCCCGACACCTGCAATCCCACTGTGTCTCATGGTGGCTTCTACCACTACCATCCACTCGTGACTTTGAGCTTTCAGGTGTCTCAAAACCAGCTTTCTCCCCACCAGAGACAAAGGTCTGCTGGTTGATTTTCTGAGTCTCTGTTAGTCCACTGGATGTACCTTGTCCAGGAAAATGTTACTAGGTCACACAAAGTGTCCTGAAGTGACAGGACTCCCAGCTGGGTCGGACACTACACCTCGCAGAGGTGGAAGGACCTGAAAGCTGCTTTGAAGTTACAAACCCTCAGCTCTGCATTGTGCTTTAGGAAGTCTTCTGATGGGTTTTGATATTTCTCTTTGCTATTATAAACCAGTTTTAGCTACTGGCTAGTTAGGAAGGAAGACCAGGTCTGTTGCAAAATAAAAGATCAAAGCGCCAACATCATCCCGGCTTTCAGAGCTCAGTGTCAGGGCAGGTCTCCAGGCCCCACTTGAGGGCTCCCAAGCAAACATCTGTCCTCGGAGACTTCGTTTCAGAGACTCGTCTTGCTGTGCTTCCAGTTAAATTGGGTTCTGCTTGATCTGTCGAATTTCATTGAGTTCTTCTTTTATTGCTGTCAGTTTTGGGGGAGCAATGCTAATTAGTTTCCTGGCCTGCGAAAGCCAGCAGGCAGGCCCCTTCAGGGGGATGCTCAGCATGAACTGAGGGCTTTGCTCATAATAATGTTCCCTGTTGCAGTTGGTAACAGGGGTGGAAGCATGTGCTCGTGGAGCGTGCACATGACACAGTGTGACGGGAGAAGCAGGAGCAGACGTCCGGTGTGCTGGGGGCCAGCAGCCGCCACGCTAAGTTGGCTCTGGCAGCTCCTGCTCAGTTAGAGGAATAGATTAATTAGGGGGATTTTAGAAGTCCAGACAGATTAGAGCGGGGATGGTTTCATTAGCAAGTCCACCATTAATATTCAGTTTGTTTCGCGTTTCTTTTTCCTAACGCCGGAAGGCGTCTCTTCTCTCTCTCCTCCTTCCCACCCCTGCAGCTGTGACCCGAGTTGAGGCCTCGTGGCACCTTTTCGGGACCATTCAGGGTCCTTCACCTCCTGCCCAGCCCTAAGCATCCCCTTCGCCTCTGCTAATGCAAGCTCTAGAACACCAGAAGGCCTTGGAGTTCCACTGCCCTTTCAGTAGGTCATTCCCTCTCATGCTGTCACCGGCAGTGACAGTGCCGTCACCTGAGTGAGGTCTCTGCAGGGAACTGCTGCCTGAGGGCGGAGGGCAAAGCAGCTGACAGCATTTGCGGAATAGTCTTCCTGGCTCTGCTTGCATTTTATCTCCTTCCATTTCCACAATCTCATTGTCCACGTGTGTGTCCAGGTGTGGGAAGAAATGGGTGCAAGAGGTGACGCGAGGTGAGGTGCTTGTTTGAGTCAAGGACAACCTGTTTGAAAGGGCAACAGAAAGCACCCTCCCTGCTGCACGCCTGTGTCGGGTAAGCAGGTACTGCCAGAGGTCAGCCAGAGGTCAGCCATGTGGCTTCTGCAGCTCGCCTGCCTTAGGTCCTCGGACAAGCCTGGCTGGACCCCACCCCTTCCCACTGGGACAGAAGAGGGCGTAACACCTGCTCAGCCTCCCTTCACTTCAAAGGTGACTGGCCACACGTGTTCCCTTGTCACCAGTTTGAATCACGAGGATTCGGTGTGGTTAGAGTGTGAAGGTCACGTATCTGTCCCTAGCTCGATGGTCGCAGGTCTCAGTCATGGGAGAATTCAGACCACTCTCCAAACTTAAGTAGAGTGGATGTGTTAAAGAAAACAGACGTGTTAATGGTTAAGTCCACCCTCATTTCAACATGTGGTGAGGGAAAAGCCTATTAAGTGGACCGGAATGAATTAGGAGAGTATGAATGAAGAATGCCGATATGCTTCATACGGACACGTTAGCGTTATGAACTAGTCTTCTCTGTAGAGGTTTTAATTGACTAATTCCTTCCTGCTTTTAGCCCGTGTCTAGTAATCTGCAAACATCAAGGCAGAGGGACAAAGGAAAGTGACAGCTAAACAGAAGAGCCATGGGCGGGGCGAGCTCTCCTGGGGGTACACTCAGCGATTCATTTATGTTTAATAAGTGCCTGCCTGCCTGTTGAGTCCCTGCTCAGATGGCCTGGGAGGCGCCGGCGGTGGCCCTGGTCAGGCGGGGCAGAGGGCGTCAGGCCCATGCATGGCTCATGCTCTCTCAGAGCGTCACTGGTTCATGTATGGGATGCATGTGGGACATGTCATCTGGGATAACACTTTATATTCATTAGGAAAGATTCTTCTAAACAGAAAAATAATAAACTGACTTGAATTGTGTCTTATTTTTAGGAGCTTTCGGCTTAAGGAAGGCCTGGTATTTCCCCTTCACTGTCTCGTACTGGAAGGACTTGTGCGGCTCGGTGGTGAAACGGTGGTGCGCTGAGTGTGCTGGTCCCATCTCCAGTGAGGACTTGGACAGGAAAGGTGTGTAGAGGGTCGTGCACTGGACGCGTCGTCTCCCTTCCAGTCAGGTTTGTGGCGGGCGAAGTTTCTGGCCGAGCCTTTGTAACTGACTGCACTTGCACTGTTTCCCGGCCCGTTTACAAGCTACTGTGGCCTCAGAAACACGGGGACAGCAGCAACGTGCGGAAGAGTCCCCTCGGATGTTTACGCAGCGTGGTGGTAGGGTTACCTGTTAACCAAGGTGGTAGGGTTACCTGTTGTTACAGCGCCCGTGTGTTACGTGCACTTGTGCACACACGATGTCAACCACAAACCCTTCAAGATGGAACGTTGTCCTGAAAGAAAGCGTTTATTGAACTACATTCTAGCAGAAAGGGACAGGTCCCGGGCACCAGTACAAATGGGGTGATAGCCGTGTCGTGTCCTGGGACTGACGGACTCTCCTATAGAAACATGTTGGGGAAGACAGGTGTAGGGTGTTTGGAAGGAATTCACACTGGCTCTAGGTAAGGGGCTGAGGTGGCGGGAGCAGGTAGAGCAGAAAGCCATGTGACAGGTGCCTTGTGTGTGAGGAAGAAGCGTCTGCTGCTTCGGGGTTGTGGGCGACAACCTGAAAGCTCACGTGTCAGCAGGGGTGCGGGCATCGGGGCTCGTTTATTCCTAGGTATTCGTGCAGACAGCACCTGGCAGTCCATGCAGAGTTCCAACACGCATTCGAGGTGTGAGCGTCTCCTGTTGGTGCTAGCCACGGCTTCTGACTGACCGTCCTATCTGACTCGCCTTCCCCCCGGCTGCTGTGGTCCAACTCGGGACTGATGGCTCAGAGCTTTGCTCTTGTCAACTGTGATTCAGTAAAATGAAGCTTTAATTCTAACAGGAGTTTGTATAAACTACAGAAACAAAGGTGGGAAGCTAGCAGGTGGTTTTAAAGTGTTCACACGTGCTAGTGGATTCACTGTTTCCATGAGAGGGCACGTCACTGCCCCTGCACACGACGAAGGGGACAGGAGAGGGGACAGGGCAGGACCGGTGGTCCCTCTGTGTTCCTGGGGCACCTCTACAGAAGGATGACTTCAGAGAGAACCTGCAGATAAACAAGCTCCCGGCAGGACAGCTTTATCGTACGTCAATGCTGTAATGTAATCATTTTCTGATTATACAAGTAAAATATGAATCTTTGAGGAAACTGGGAGCACAGTCAGCACTGTTACCTCTCACCTCCTCGGGAGACTAGTTCATGAGGACATTTCACTGTGTAACTAACCTGCCTGCTGTTGGCCTCTGCAGATACACAACCGTGTGTGTGTGACCTTTTTCTTATACAATGGATGACATAAGGTACAACACTTTGCAATCAGAGCTTTCACTTAATTCTTGCCAGTATGTAACTTGCCTCTTGATTTTGGTAGAGAGAGACTTTCGAATTGTTTCGTGCGTCTCACAGCCAGAGTTCATGCAAGCGGTCCCCTGGAATACGAGGTGCGAGCAATACCTGGGGACTCGGGAGGCCTCTTGCTGAGTTTGCATCTCCCTCGCAGGGTCATCGCCGCAGAACGGGAAGGGAACGCTGGAAGGAGGCCCCCTGGGTGTCACCCTGGTGTCTGTGACCAAGGAGTACCAGCCCCACAAGGCGGCCGTCCAAGACCTGACCCTCACCTTCCACAGCGGCCAGATCACCGCCCTGCTGGGCACCAACGGCGCCGGGAAAACCACTGTCATGTGCGTCTCCTTGCACCTCTGTGTAACACGGGGTTTCACTATTAAAAGTACCTGTTTACCTGTGAGACAGGAGGCCAGGGTTCTTTCTTTGTTTTGAGTCTCAGTGCAGTTTGTGGGCGCAGAGGAAAGACAGCCCTGTGGCCAGAGCTGCTGTGCGCCCTGAGCCAGCAGCCACCCTGCAGGTCTGGGGCCGGCAGGGGAGCAGCATGGAGTTCAGAAATCTTTAATTTTTCCTTTATTCCCTACAGATAATTCACCTGCTTTTACTGTGGTTTTTGAAAGTCCTAGGACCTTTTCATTTTTCTCCTGCTGAGTTTAACTTTGCTTGTATTTCTGTAGAAGGATGAAATTCAGAACAACGTTTTGGTTTAGAATCCATTGGCTCCAGATTTGATTAAAGAATCAAATCGTGTGATCCCAGAGAAATAACGAGCTCAGAAATTCGTGGTCCACAGAATAGCCCTGAGCTGGCTGTGGAAATGGTGGCTTTTTAAGGTTAAACCACCAAAATTATCGAATTTCTCTTTGAAGAAGTTGCTTTCTTTCTTTTTTCCAGCAGGACTGCTTAATTAAACAATGAAAAGGACTCTTGTCTGCCTTATTGAGAAAGGTAGAAAAATAAACACACACAAATCTTCAGAAATCTCGTACTGAAAACAAATTTAAGGGACACGGTGTGGCAAGTTGTCTTCTTTCCTTGGATGATGAAACAGGGCTGCAGACGCCGCTGCGTGTTGCTTGAGTGTTTTCACTTTGGGGACGTACATGTTACACAAATAACGGCCAGAAAGCTGGCAGTCCGTGTCGTGCTCTTACCAGTGCTTGCTTCTGAGCAGGAAGAATGAGAATTAAAATTGCAGTTTCCTGTTGTTTCGAGGCACTGACTGTGTCTCTTTAGTAGGTGTTGGAAGGCCCTCTGCAGTCATCGTAGGGGTCTTCTCTCCCAGCAGCTCTCAGACAACAGGCTCAGAGGCCAGTTAAAGGACTGACCATCACTATTTAAAGCAAAAAGCCCGAGACGTGTAAGGAATGTGTATACACTATTCTGTAGTGCCCCCCAGAAGGTTTGAAAACAATACAGCAGACAGCTCTCAGTCAGGTCCATTGAGTGACTTGTGTGCACTCGTAGTGTCTGTGGAGACCCCAGTTTGATGAGCTTGTGACGTTTGGCTGCCGCTGGGAGGGGCCGCCCGGAGACACAGGGCCGTCTGGCCCCCCAGGTGTCCTGCACCCTCCCGAACCCCGACCCCCACATGGCACACGTTGGATCCATCGCTGGACAGCAGTTTGCACTTCCAAGAATTTCTTATAAATGCAGTCGTGCACGCTTCTCCCACTCAGCAGATGCTCACAGACCCAGTCGTGGTTGGTGCTGTGATGCCTTGTCACCAGCATGTCCCTTATGCTCACTCTTGGTGGCAGTTGAGGTTGTTTCCAGTTTTTGGAGATGGTAAACAAAGCTGCTGTGAACATCCAGGTAGATACCTCTGTGCAGACACCTTTTAATGTCTTCCGTGTAAGCACTTGGGAGTGGATTTGCTAGGCTGTGTGGTAGAGGTATGCCTGACATTTTAGAAAATGAGAAAATGGCATAAAGTAACTAATGAGCTTCCTGCAACGAGGTGGCAGAATAAGGCAGTCCTCGGTCCTCCACTGGCCATGTTGGGCAGGAGTGGTTCTGGAGCTGGGCCACTCGTGTTTCTATGCTGTTGCCAGGGACAGGTGGCCTGGGCTTTAGAAGAGAAAGACTCGGCCTCAGGGTCGGGTGTCACGGTTTGCGTTTCTGCTTGGTTGATGTCTAATTATGGGGACTTAGGTAAAGGCGCCCTTTCTTTAGCCGGCCTCCTCACCTGTAGACATGAAGTCAGATTTATAACCGCACACTCCCAGGCAGCTGTCACGGGCTGTGAGCTTTCCAACTTCTAACGGGCTGTGTAGAGAACGTCTGCAGGAGAGGACGATGGCCGTGTTGCCTGGGACGGACTCGGTTGCTGAAGCAGCGGCCGCCTCCGTTGTCCCTGCTGATTTAGTTTCTCTGGCAGATCCATGTTGACGGGACTGTACGCTCCCACTTCTGGAACCATCGTCATCAATGGCAAGAACCTGCAGACAGACCTGGCGGCGGTCAGAAGGGAGCTGGGGGTATGTCCTCAGCAGGACGTCCTGTTCGACAACCTCACCGTCCGCGAGCACCTGCTGCTCTTTGCTTCCATCAAGGCTCCGCACTGGACCCGGGCCAAGCAGCATCAGCACATCTGCAAGTCAGTACTGGTCATCCCGCCGCTCTCCCTGCCCTGCCCCGTGACCATTAGTGAGGGTACAGAAAACGTCAGCGTCGCCATTTATGAGAAGAAACAATTAGCAAGTGCTTCCTAGCTGTGGAGTTCTGACACAGCCAACACTGGGAATGCCATCAAGGCTTCTCGGGGAAGACTTTGAACTTGATTTGCCCTTGAATTGGGGAATCGATGAGCACGGGTGGGAAAGCGTGGCATGGGCTGTCGGTGGAAGTCTGTGCCTGGAACGTGGGCTGGGGTGGGTGTCCTGAAGTAAAGCAGTGGAGCGAGGGGCCCGGCTCCGTTGTCAAGAGCCCAGCTAGTCGTCTCAGAAGTTGAACGTTGTCATGCAAGTGGGCGATCACGGGTGGGACAGCATGGTCAGCCTGAAATCTGGAAGGTCTGTCTATGACCGCAGGGCAGACAGCAGGGTCACGGGACAGCCTGGTGACAGAGGCTGCTGAGGGCAGGAGGCTGTGAGAGCCCGACTTATGGTGGGGGCACAGGAAGGCCTGATGTGAAGTGTTCAGGGCAGTGGGCCGGGGGGGAGGCCGTGTGGTCACCTGGATGTCCGAGGCAGGGTGGGGGTGCAGGCGGAGGCTCGAATGCACCAAACAGAGACAGCACAGGGAGGACCCAGAGGTGAGGACGTGTGATGGGGAGAGAAGTGGGGTAGCCAGGACTGGCCAGCGAGGCCAAGCGACAATCTCCTTTCTCACTGGGACTCTAGAAGCAGCTTAGACCAGAGGGAGAAAGGACACCCTGAGGTCCCTGGTCAGAAAACAAAGTGGCGTTTCTGGAGGATGAGCTTGGAGGGGTGGGTGGAGGGAGGACAGTAGCAGTGGAAGGGCCGACCCAGGGCTAGCGGCTGCGCCCGGGAGTAGTGGCAGCTGGGCGGAGGCTGCCTGCCGGCCTGCGCCCCCTCCGGGTGTGTGTGGCACTGGGCCGTGAGGCAGGAGTGTGTGCGGCCTCCTCATCCTCAGTTTACCTGCGAAACAGAACAGGTGCCAGGCCTGTGTCAGTGTCAGTGTGAGTGAACGGACACACCTGAGCACATGGGATCTGGGAAGCCCTTACCCATCGCGGGTTCCTTTAATACCCTCTTGTGGGCTTTGTATTTTAGAGTAAGGCTGTGACGGAGGTGGAAGTGTGCTGGGGGCAGGCGGAGGGGTGTTTTGTCCTCTGTGCCCATGTGGAATGTCAGTACACGCTGCTCCCTTGGTGGGATTCTCCCTTGGTGTTTCCAGCCCCATCATGAGATAAGGGGACTGAGGCTTCAAGTTGTCACACATTCTATGTACCTTGGTGATATTATTGGAAACTGAGGGAGGTGGTTCAGACGGTGCTTTGCCCTGTTGTCCCATGGGCGTGGGCTCCCTTTCCCTGCTGCTTTGCGTTTCCATCACCAGCAGCCAGCTCACACCTTCGTCACCGCCTTCCACGGAGATGCCAGATTCTGGCCACCCGTCCCGCTGCCTTCAGCTGCTTCTCTCTATTCCTCTCATCCTTTCTGTCACCTCTGCAAGGCTCCTCTCTGCTGTGAGGGGGCAGGTCCTCATCTCATCACGTCCTCAGAAGGGGCTGGTCACAACCATCACGTGAATGATTTCCCGATTTTCAGGGAAAACGCTGCCTGTGCTGTGGCAGCCCAGCTCCAACCTGAGCGGGCAGGTAGTCAGAGCTGGCTGTGCAGCACCAGGGGCGAGCGGGTGATGTACAAACTAAATTAAAGAAAATCTTGGGCCGCCTGTTTTAGTGGAAACCTCATCTACTCTGGACCACAGCAAACTGCGTGACTGGGTGTAAATTGGTTTCCTGACAGTGCCGCACGGCTTCGCCTTCCGTCTGGGCACAGGCAGCCCAGGTAGTCTCCAGGTCCCTATGTGTTACCTAGCAACAAAGCCAATTTGCACACAAGCAATCAGAGTGAGATCATGTTTTAGTGCAGCAGCTCCCAATTAGAGGGAACGCAGGCGCCGACGTCTGAGGGAGAGCCGGCAGCTCCGTGTCACGCTCCAGAGCGCTTGGTCTCCTTAACATGCAGCTTCATCCCAATGTGAGTTCAGGGGAGATAGGCTCCCTGGGGGTCCTCAGAGTGAGCTGGTGTCAGGAGTCAGGTCATTACTGTGGTGCCTTTAATTGGCCTGGAGAAGATTCAAGAAGCCTCAGAGGACCTGGCTCAGGCCGTCAGTCAACGAGGTGTTGTTATGTAGGGAACATCAGCATGGAGAATTCTGGCAGACGGGGGACTTGGGTGGAGGCCAGTCTGTGATGGAGATGAGATGGTCAGGGGTGTGAGTGCAGGCAGACGAGAGGGGAGGGCAAAGGACTGAGCCCCGGATGCCCCGAGATGAAGAGGACAGAGGGAGGAGGAGGGACTGGCCAGGGTGAGAAGGAGAGGCCACTGGGGGAGGAGGGAGACAAGTCCAGGAAGGAGGCCGAGTGGTCAAGTGCATCGGACGCTAAGGGTCAAGTAAGGTGAAGACTGGGAAGTGACCTCTAGATTTATATGTTGAGGCCACTGGTGACCTCGGTGAAGCATTTCACAGCATGTTGGGAAGGAAGGTCAGACTGGGGTCAGTTAAAGGGAGAACGGAAGGAGAGGAACTGGAAATACTTCTTCCCAGGAGTTTTGCTGCAAAGGAACAAAGAGATGGGACGGTGCAAAGATGGAACAGGGAAGTCAAGAAAAGGCGTTTCCAACAGAACAAGCAGTGGAGGTAACTTGAGAGGAGGGAGACCTGCCGGAGTGCTGTCCCACTCGTGGTGGGAAGGCACCTAGTCCAGAGGGATGGGCCCAGGGAAGCCAGTAGGAGGCAGACCATGGGACTGAAAACTCAGAGGAAGGCAGTGGACTGGGTGTTGTGGGGCTGAGTGATTGCCGGAGCTCAGGATTAGCTGGGAGGAAAGATGCGCTCGGGAGAGGATGCGTAGGACCCACAATGGATGGTGGGTTGCAGATCATGTGGCTCCCACTTCCTGGGTCTCGCCCGGCCACCAGCGAGACTGGGGTGCAGGAAGACCCCTCGCTGGGGTACTGGCGGATGTTTCCTTTTGTGTCTTGACCAATCGCCATTGAGAGTATAGTGGTATGAACCCCTAGCTATGGCTCCGTGGGTGTTCCTTTTCGGCCTCGCCGTGTCCTGCGTTCCTGTGCAGAGAGCAGGAGCTGAGTCCCTGCGTGACAGTGCATGGTTGGGCCTCTGGAGGGGCTGTGCTTATGGGGGATGACGAGGTCCAGGCTGGGATGGTGCGGAGGTCACGGTAAACAGAGTGCAGGACTCTGGTTAACGTCACTGAATGGGGCTCATCAGGTTCACCTCTGTCGTGTTGGAGTCACCCAGTGGGGAGGTGTTGGGGGCGGAGTCTCATTGGGAATAGAGGTCAGGACGGCTGCCTGCTGCAGATGAGTCATTTGTCCTCTCTTCCCAGGTGGGGTGTTGTCAGCAATGGGAACTCCTGAAAGCAGGGACGTAAATTGCTGCTGTAAATTTAGATGGAGACTCACGCAGTGGAAAATGCACTTGGGCTAAGGTGAAGTAGGTAGACTAAAACCTGGACGCAGAGAAGCTGGCGTGGGCGCTTTCTGGGTCAGGACAGGAAATACATAAATCACGAACCAGACATGAGACATTTTCTTAGTGGGCAGGCAAACACGAAGCACGTCCTTGGGATTTCTCCCTTGTTCTTGCTTAGGATTCTGGAACTTTCCAGGATCCCACAGTTGTTGAAGCCCAGCCATGGGAGCCCTTGGCTCCCTCTTGTCCTGTGTCCCTCTTGTTCTGTGTCCCTCTTGTCCTGTGTCGCCTCCACACGCACCGCGGCTGGCAGCCAGCCCGGAAGCTGTGAACGTGCCTGCAGCTTAGCGGGGATGGACACTCGTTTGGGTGGGGAGGACAGGGACAGGTTTCAGGACGGCTGCTTAACGTAGGTTTTCAACACGTGAGTGGTGAGGAGAGAGAGCTGTTTGCGCAGAGTCAGCGGGTGCTGTGACAGGAGAGGTTCTTTGTGAGCGGAATGGACCTCGAGAAGGAGGTGAGGCCCCACATAGGAGGCGCCCGGAATGTGGGAAAGGTCCCTGAGAGGGAACAGGAACAGGCTTATTTTCACGGGAATGGCACCTGGTGACTGCTATTTGCACGTGGTGTTCTGGGAGCGTAGCACACACACAGCCAGGCAGACACTGGCACAGCTCTGCACGTGGCCCTCATCTAGGGCCTTGACCACACGCCCGCTCCGCTGTGCGCTGGGGCCGGGCCCCTGCTCCTCCTGACACACGGGCTCATCAGCCACCCTCCCTGCTCTGTGGTGTCTGCAGGGGCTGGAGGGGCCGCTGGGGGTGGGCAGGGGAGAATGGAGAGAAATACTCCTCTAGGGAGGACACCACCCTGCCGAGCGGGCACACGTTTGGTCAGTTGGCACAGTCCCATGTGACCCTCAGGAAGGGGACGCTGCTGTGTCAGGACTCATGCAGAGTGGCTTCCAGTTCTCGTGGGTGTGCCCCTGGCCTGCAGAGATCCAGGTCATTGGAGCCATTATTTGTGAGGTGACATTGGAAGCGTGTCTCTGAGGGGCTCGGGGACAGTGACAGCCTTACTCTCGTTCCAGGACTCTTCAGGACGTGGGGTTAACGTCACACCAGCATAAACAAACCCGTGCCCTGTCTGGAGGCCTCAAGAGGAAGCTGTCCCTCGGTATTGCTTTCCTCGGCACATCGAGGACCGTGGTCCTGGACGAACCCACCAGCGGGGTGGACCCTTGCTCCCGCCGCGACATCTGGGACATTCTCCTCCAGTACCGAGAAGGTAGGGACGGGGCCTCGTTCCGCTGCTGTCCCCACAGGTCTGTGCAGGGGAAAGGCACACTGGCATGTGAAGAGCCAGATCCCAAGAAGTACATGTCACCCTTTTCAGAAAGAGATTTTCGCAGCCGGTTCTAGAGATGCATCTATTACGGAACATCTGTGCCCTGCTAGGGCGGCTCGCTCGGAGTTGGCTCTCCTAAGGTGCTGTTAGCGACGCTCGTTTCTCATGATTTCAGTTCAGACTGTACCTCGCCATCCTGTCCTCCGTTGCAGATTCGCAGATTATCAAAAGGGGCAGAGACAGGCTTCCAGCCACCGAGGAGGCTCGGGCTGTGGGGCCTGGGGCTCTGGTTAGAGGTTCTGTTCCTCACGTGCGTTACGGTGAACGTCCAGTCGAGGGCATCAGAGGGGAGGTGACTAATGTCCAGCCCCTGGTTCTCTGTGACTGACAGCTGGGAAGCACAGCTGTGGGGATCTCATAGGAACCCCCTGACTTGGAGGACACCGCAGAACAGGAAGCTCGTTCGTCCTGGTACCGCTCACCCAGTGCCCGGGCATCAGCGCCAGGTGACCACACGTTTTTGTACAACGCTGGTTTGCTTTTCTCTTGTGCCTTTTAAATATAAAACCTTCTTACTTGACCTGAAGCCTCCACATCCCTAAGAATTTTCTACCTAAGAAATGCAAAGAGAAAGAACCAGAAAGAAACCCTCCCCTTCGCTACCATTCAGAGGGCAGTGCCCACGAGACTCGGGTCATCAGATTCCCTCCTAAGTGTAGAAAAGATGCTTGTCTGTCACTTGAAGCTTAGGCATAGGGCTGGGATCAGAGAGGAGAATGATGTACAAGCCTGTTCCTTTCTGTCCCAGAGAGTTAGGGGGATTGCGGAAGGAGACAGAGGAGGAAGCAGGAACAGAGTGAGAGAAGGTGGTGTTCTGTTCCTGCCGTTGGCCGGGGGCGGGCAGTCACCCCAGAAAATGTCAGTGGCCCCATGCAGCATGCCCAAGTTCTCAAGCAGAGCGCTGGGGCCCAGGGAGGCACCCCGGCCTGTGTCCCACACTTTGATGGGTCCACAGGCTTTGGTACCAATGGAGACAGGGCCTGCCCGTGATGCTGCCACGAGGTGATGAAGTGGCCCTTGCAGCTGGATGGAAGCCAGGGCCGCGACTCAGGCCAGCGGGCAGCTGGACTGGGGCGGGGCCTCCAGAGCGTGAGTGCTTGGACCTGAGCCTTTCAGGGGCCTCACCCACAGTGAGAAGGTGGAAGGGGCAGGACAGGTGGTGCCGGTCATCACCCAGAGCCCACAGGGCGCTGATGGCCTGTGCCCCAAGACCCTAACCATCCTCACTGACGATATCACAGAGCCCCCCTTCTCTACATCCCTAAGTCCCCTTTGGGGAGAGAAGTGGGAGAGGCAGAGAGGAGAAAGAAAGCATGGACTTTCTGTGCAAGAGACCCTGCACTCCTCTTATAGGGACTGATGCTGTGTGAGGTCAAACTGATTAGAACTGCCACCAAGTGGGGCTGAAGAGGACAGATGCGAGGCAATGCGCTGACCCCACACTCCCCGGACGTGTGAGTCTCGGTGTGAGCTAAGTAGGCAGGCCCACTGCTCCTGTTTATTCTGGAAATGCGAGATGGGGTAGGGGGACCACCTGCCTGGGGGGGCGCGGTGCAGCTGCCTTACAGAGGAACACTTGTCCTCGGAGGTTTGGGATGGCTCTTGCGCTGCCTGGCATCTACCAAGAAGCCGTCATGGATCAAAGTCCTGTGAGCTTCACCCATATCGTCTAGGAATGTAGATTGCAGTTGACTTGTTTTTCGCCGACTTCATTGTCTGGTGACGTGTCACCTGCAGTCGAAGCAGCACTAACCCGAGTGACTCTAATCCAGATCAGGGACCAGCACGTTTTCTTAGCCTGGAAGGACTTCCGTGCAGGCAGTTGGCCTTGGTCTTTGGGGCACCCCTGTGGTGACAGTGGTCACTGTGGAGACTCCACCTGTTTCTCCCGGGTCTGCTTTCACAGTTTCTCTAGATGAATTGAGAATCTTGGTCGTTTCATCTTTCTCTTCCATTAAAATATATAAAATCAAGTGGAGTTTAAAAATATGTTCAGCCTGCTCTCTTGGAAACTCTGATTTTGAGATAAGGATCAGTGTGTTTGTTTCTAGTCAGTGCAATAGAACAGGTGGAAGGGTCGCTGTCACCCAGTGGGGCGTGTGGAGGCGGCAGTCACGAGACCCTCCTGTCCTTCCGCTCCATGAGTGAGCTCCCCTGTGAAAACGCCTCTGGTGTCCCTGGCTTCTGCCCTGCTACGGTCAGTCCCAGCCCTTCCCTCCCCAAGCAAAGCGAGCAAAACACCACAAGACGCCGATTCACAGAGGCCACATATGAGCTTCACTCGCGTCTGCAAATCGTGGTCACAGGCATGGCGTCTCTCTGGGAGGCCCCACTCCGGTGCCCCCCTCCCCTGGCTGCCCTTTCCCACTTCCCAGAACACTCTGTGGGCCGTGGCTGCTGGGACTCTCCCACAGAAGTGTCAGGTGCTCCACCCCTGTCACACGTCACGAATGAGTTGTGTGGTCGCGTCGTCCCTGGTTGTAAAGGACACAGCGTGTGCCAGGGCCGTCCTACACCTTCACACGCTCTCATTCGATTTTATGCGTGAGCCGCTTCATAGGAAAGAGCCTTGTCCTCAAGTGTCCGTGAGATTGTTGCCTGAAGCCGAGTGCGGGGACCTGTGCACCGGGAGACACAGAGACGCCCCCCAGATCTCTCTGCTGATTTCCGCTCTGCGTCCACTCAGTGACCTTACAGATGGTGGTGGCACAGGGACTCGTGCTTTGTGCCTCAGTTCCAGCCTGTGTGCCTGTCAGGGCACCGCCTTTGGTTCCCGGTGGCGGAGGGTTTGTAGAAACTGTGTGAGAGCCTGAGGGGAAGCCGTGCTGGAAGTGTGTCAGGCCTCTAGTTTGTGGGGTGGCCCCCGAGGTGTCCATTCTTCTGATTTAAGAATTGGTGACGATCCTTATGTGATCCCGGCTCTCCCTCTGAGGGGTGGGATGGGTGGGGCCTCCGTCGCCTTTGTCACGCGGGCTCTGACGCCCTGTCTGTCTTGGGACACAGGTCGGACGCTCATCTTCACCACCCACCACCTGGATGAGGCGGAGACGCTGAGTGACCGCGTGGCCATCCTGCAGCACGGCCGCCTGCGCTGCTGGGCACCCCCATCCTGCCTGACGCAGGCCTACGGCCAGGGGCTCAGCCTGACGCTCACGAAACAGGTGAGAGATGCGCGGCTCAGGGACCTTCCTGTTGGGGCACAGGGGACGTTTCATATGTGGGATTCAGATGGACCTCATGAGCATTTCCCCTGAACTAGCCGGGCCTCACACTGCCATGGGGCTCAGGGGACGAGATGGAAACGGACGCTTGGCTTCTGCACGAGGCCCCGGGGTCTCAGTACACGAGGGGGGGAGGGGAGGGCGCAGCGAGGAAGAGAGAAGTGTGAAGAGGGAGGGGTGAGACGGCAGTGTGCGGGGGCGGTCAGGAGCTGACGAGGGCACTGAGCGAGGGGCTCCTGGGCCAGGGGGCCGACTGGCAGGAGGGCTCCTTGGGGACAGGCAGGGTTTCCTGTGCTGTGCGGCAGGGGCTGCAGAGGGAGGTGCTGACACAGTGGAGGCCTGTGCTCAGCGCCCCAGGCGCCCCACTGAGTCCTGAGGGCCCTGTGACTAGGAGGAGTCGGATGAGGGTCCCTCGTGGGGTCTGCCCGGGAGTCTGGCCAGGCAGCACTGTGACCCCCGTTTTAGAAATATTTTTGTGACAGTGACACTCCATTCAGGAGGCTAAAATTTACCATAGTGTGAAGCGCAGTAGTGAGGGACCCAAGAGGTGAAATTCTTACTTCAGGGGACCCATCGGGTCACACTGGGAGTTAGGGTTGCCTTGTGTCAACCAGGTGTGACATGCAGAGGTGGCCCTGGGGTTGGCAGTCAGAGGTGGGCTCAGAGGTGCCCCCGCCCGTGGTTGCCTTAGGCGTGCTGTCCTGAGGTTCCTGTCTGCTTCCTCTTGAACCGCTGTCCTGAGGTGGTTCCTTCCCTCTCGGGGGGAATCCACGCCTCGCTTTTAAGAAGACCCCCCCACCCATCCTGTGGTCCAGTTGCTGGCCTGTCACCTTCCTGACTCTCCTCTGCACAGAGGGCGCCCCATGACTGTGGACCTGGAGGCTACCGGGTCACCAAGGCGGGTGTGTGGTCAGCACCACAGAAACAGCTTTCTGTTTAAAAAGCACAATATGTTCTTGAAATGCCTGTCGCTTCATGATATTTCTTGACTTTGCTGCTTGGGATTGGAGTGTCACAGTAAGCTGCTTCCAGATGTGTGTGCGATTGGGTGACGTGTACTTGCCATGTTTGGACCCCAGCCCTTACTGTTCCCTCCATTTTTTTGGACAGACTTCTGTCCTGGAGGTCGATGACGCGAAGGCCACAGCTCGTGCTACGTCCCTGATACAGACCTATGTCCCGCGGGCGTTTCTCAAAGCCAGCAGTGGGCGTGAGCTGAGCTACATCGTCCCCAAGGAGGCCGACCGAGCCTGCTTCAAGGGGCTCTTCCAGGCGCTGGAGCAGAACCTCCATCGTCTGCACCTGACGGGCTACGGGGTTTCCGACGCCACCTTGGAAGAGGTACCCAGACGTGCCCCAGCTTTTATTCCTGAGGTCTCCCCTCGCCTCAGAGACGAGCCATGGGGGAGGCATGGGCAGGGGTGGGGAGCACTGTCCTTGTTAT
This sequence comes from Rhinolophus sinicus, assembly GCF_057876585.1. Taxonomy (NCBI): domain Eukaryota; kingdom Metazoa; phylum Chordata; class Mammalia; order Chiroptera; family Rhinolophidae; genus Rhinolophus; species Rhinolophus sinicus. The sequence goes on from NC_142504.1 coordinate 1,722,926, forward strand.
TTATTCCCAGGCGCTGATGGGTGTGAGGCACAGCGTGAGCCAGTACGGAATGTCATGCCCCTGACTGTTGTTTGTTAAGGGAAATGGGCATTTTTATATTTGCCAATGTTGGTCTTCAATCCAGAATCACTCGGAGTCTAGCTCATGGTGGCAGGTGGCTGGCTGTATCTCCTCACCGGGCCCTTGTCTTTTCACTGTGCACTGTCATTTGCCCAGGTGCCCCACTGCTGGGCAAAGGTGAGGTGCCGGAGGTCAGGCAGCCGGACACTGCTGCCTCTGGCCAGCCCCCCAAGCCCCCCAGTTCTGAACACTGCTGCTTCTGGCCAGCCCCCCAAGCCCCAGTTCCACGCTCTCACTTGGCACTGAGCTGGTGGACATCAACACTCAGTGTGGCTTCTTTGTAGAGTCCGGCCGGTGGGAGTTGGACCAGGCATCTCCTCCAGGAGGAAATCACTGCAGCCCTGGTGTGGCTGCCTCTGCATGAGCCCCACTTGGCTCTTCCCTTTGCAGTGCTGTGATCTGTAGAAAGCACCACAGATTGAAAAAAAAAAATCAAGTGCTGCAAATTAAAATTTAAAAGCCTGGGAAGAGTCCTGGACCACTTTCTCTATATTACCCAGAAATAGTAATAATGCCCAATCAGGTGTGTAATTAGTAGTTGGCACGGAGAGTCTGAGACTGTATGAGAAACTTGAAGTAACCACAAGAGTCAGAGCCCTGACTTTCACACACAGTGTTTGTTCAGATCAAATAAGGTAATATCCTGAGTACAGATGACAAAGGACAAGCAGTCACACACGGGTGATGATCGATACAGCAGCTTCTGCTGCTGTTACACCCAAAGGACACACGCAGTGGGACATGGTGGAATGAAGCACTTCTGGATTTTAGTCCCTCGGTGTGTTTCTAATGTTACGGTAGCTACCCCAGCATAGCGTCACTTCTGAAAATCTTTCTTATGCTATAGTCCTTAAATATTTGTGTTTCTGCTTAGTATTGTCCCTTTTTTCTCTAAAATATTCTTATGTGTACTTTCCCCCTTCCAAATTCCCCTTTTGTGAATTTCTCAGTCTTCCTCTTCTTTGCCCTCTCTTCTTTAAAACAACGTATATTTATTAAATCTCACAGATGTAGAATAATCCACTCATGAGTTCTGGCAAGTGCGTGTGGTCGTGGAGCCACACCACGGGGAGACGCAGAATGGCTCCGTCCTCATGCCTCCTTAAAAGCATGGTTCCCCACAGCTTGCCTCTCTGCAGCTTGCTCTCTCTTCCCCAGGAGCCCCTCAGCTCAAGTCCTTGCAGCCCATCACCCCAAAAAGCCTGACAAGATGTAACAGAACCAGCTGCTTAACTGCTTTGCAGATTTTCTATGTGCTTCTCCAATTTCTTGCACTAATTTCCACCGGCTACATTTAGTACATGCTTTGCACATAATAGGTGCTAAATAGCTATCAATTGATTAGATCTCATCTCTCTCTTTTCTCTCTCTCAGTCACACACAGACGCTAAAAAGGAAGTCATCTGTGTAAAGGACGACACTAGCCAAGGGTCTAACGTACATGAAATGTGTTTAATGAAATATTACATTGTCCTTGGATCTGTTGGAGAAAGAGATCTTAAATTGGGAACAGATTAGACTCCTTTAAAAAGCTTTCCTTTGTGAACTGTGGTCTATAAAAGATCTATCTCCACCAATTTTGTCTTTTTACACTCGGCAAGTATTGACTTCCTGCGTCTGCCTGCTATCGACCCTCGGTTAGCGTGGCTGCAATCACACTGCCCGTGCTTTTCCCTTTAATCGTCCAGTTTGGCCCAACGACTTCACAGTGTGTCCCGAGGGCTTGCCAGCGAATACTCCTGACACTGGGGCTAGAAAGCAGATTTCATTTTTAACTGCAATACGTTTCTTGTAAATCGCTGTCCCTAAGTGGGGCCCAAGCCCGTGAGGTTGGGGTATAAGATTTTCATGGTGGTCAGCAGTTGTTATAGCGCTTACACTTGTTCTCTGTGCAAGGACCGAGGTTTGCCTGGTGTGGACTGGGGCCCGGGAGCGCCGAGAGCTGGGCTGTGGGGTGGCGTGCGTGCGGCCATCTCCGAAGCCAAGGCAGAACCGTGGGATGTCATGGAGATGGAGGGTGTTTAATTGACTTTAGAGCGGTCTCAGGGTCACAGCAATGCTGCGCAGAAGGGCAGGCCCCATGCCCCCACCTCCACACGGGCACGGCGTCCCCGTTACCAACACAGGACTGCATTTTTAATCATCCGGAACTTTCTGGTAACCTTCCAGACAGGTGGGACTGCCCTGTGAGATGCTTTCTGTTCAGTGGGCTTCTTTGTGCCTCTGTCAGAAGGTTCTGGATGCCAGCCCCGTGGGTGCACGGGCCCAGATGCCCCATCCTACACGGCATTAAGGGGAAAGCATAGCCCTTGGATGAAAAAAGTCAAGTCCAGGGTGGGAATGAGGGCCTGGCGTTTATTTTTGTGCAGTTTACTTCTTGGGAACGATTTCTAAGAACAAGGGACTCCTGTCCGGTCTTTGCCCATCAAGCTCCAGCCGCCCCGATCGCGTCCCTAAGACCAAAGGGCCCCCCCACGACCATGAGCCTCAGGCCTCCTGAGTCGTCGTCTGCGTGAGTGCCTCAGTGCTCTCGACGGCCATGACCTTGGTGCTTTGAAGATGACAGTGGTCCCTTCGTGCGTGAGCCCCAGGCTGGTCTGCCGCGTGTCCTCGTCACAGAGCCCGTCCTGCGTTTTTGTCTGGGATACGGCAGGACTGGCGCTGGGTCTCTGTGCTTTGCCTGCCCGGTGCCTGAGGCTTGGAACTGAGATCACTCAGGTCTGCTGGTGTGTCCACTACAGATTAATTGTCCTGTCTTGTCATTATTAACTAGTTTTGAGGACACACTTTGAGACTCTAAACTTCCGTTCCTCACGTCACTTCCCCACACGTGTCCGCATTTTCCTTGCCTGAGTTGATTTCATGACTGTGACGTTGGCCAAGTGGTGATTTTTCCAAGGAGCCCTGGCTGTTAGGTGCCCCCTGGCCCTGGGGACCCTGCTGCTCCCCGGTCCTGCTGTGGGTGGAGCTGGAGGTTCTGTATTTGCTGTTCCCTCTCTCTGTGTGTTGAAAACCAGGCGTTCACCTCCCCTGGGGCCTCCAGTGCCAAGCCAGCCACCCAGGTTCCAGTGGCTTCCCCTTCCTTGTTTGTCCCTTCCGGTCTGACATCGAGAAACTCAGCTGCCACAGCTCCACAGCGTCCCCTTCCTGTCCGCCCTCCCATCTGCACCGCTCTGCTCAGAGGCCCCCGTCAGAACCTGGCCCACGGCAGGCCCAGGCCCTCCTCAGGCAGGGGCTCCCAGCCAGTGTACCTCCCGCTTCCTGCCCCTGTGGGGTGGGGGGTGGGGGGTGGGGGGGGGGAAACGGGGAGACCTCACTCTTCTGAGAGCCGGGTCTCCCAGTCACCTGAGACCCTACTTTTTCTCCTCATAATAAATTCAGGAGTTGGAGGATTCCTCATTTTGGGATTTGGGGCTTTATGACAGCCTGCTGTCATCTCAGCACTGATGGTGCCATCTGTCCCCCAGACTGCAGGGCTGTGGCTCAGCCTTTATGTGGCCCACTCTGTTTATAAAAAGGTACTGCAGGGTAGTGTGTGACCCAGACTTAGCTTTTTATGCCTTATTTAATTGAATCTTCACGGAAACTCCGTGACGTTCATATAATTATCCCCTTGTGCACATAAGGGACTGAGAGACTAAATCTGAGAACAGCGATGAGTTCCCCATAGTCAGGAGTTAGAATCTAGTTGGGGTGGACCCTCCAAGTTTTCCATGTTTCCCTCTAACTTTGTTGGCCTTGCAGGCTCTGTCTAGGGACATGCCCCGTGAACAGCCATCGCTGTAAAGACGCACTGTGGGCTGCTAGGTCTGTGCTGGGCCAGATGGGCCCCCGGAGCCTGTGTCCTGACCCCTGGAACCTGTCTGAGTGCCTGCTGGGTCTTGTGATGGGAGATTATCATGGGTGGGCCTGGTGTTATCAGATGCGCACGTGTAAGCAGGACATAGGAAGGGCAGACGGGGGAGGTGATGTCTTGATGGGAGCAGAGACGGGACTGAGGGGCTTTGAAGATGGAGAATACGGGCAGCCCCTCGAAGCTGATGAGGCGGGGGGTGTCCACCAGCGCCCCGGAGGGGGACGGCCCCGCCAGCACTGTGGCTTTAGGCCGGGAGGCCAGGTTTACGCTTCCGACTTCCAGTTAGAAGGTGATAAGTTTCTGTTACTTTAAGCCCCTCATGTTGTGGCAATTGGTTACAACAGCAATCTGGAACTCTTATCGGTTCCTGTAAAATCATAAAATCTTGCTGTGTGCCCTGTGTGGCACGTCAGGGGACAGCTCTGCCCACAGTCCTGTGTCTGGAGAGGGCTGGCGGGTCACTTCCACATTCCTTGTCATCTGAGCTCTCCGCATGGTTTTATCTTCTGCTTCTTAAAAAGTAAGAGCACTTCTGCGAAACTGAACAAATGCAGCATTGTTACATGTTGGCCAAACTTGGAGCTTCTTCCTCTGCTATTGTCATATCTCGGTGGGATGTACTGTCCTTGTCTTGCAGAGCTTGGTCGGCTTCCTGCGTCTCCGTAGCATTGAAGCCAAAGGCCCCTTGCTCTGACCGCCTCCAGGCTGCAGCTCATCAAGCTGACATTCTCCGTGCAGGTCGGGTTTGGGGTGTCACAGTACCTGACGACGGGTGGGCGCAGCCCTGCTATCTGAGGGACTAATGGCACCGTCAGCATGCGGTGACACTGGCTGTCACAAATGCTTAGACCTGCAGCTGTCCTTAATTTAGAAAACGTGAGTCCCGAGATGGAGGAGCCCCAGCTGCCAAACGCAACTGTTCTTTGAAAACAAAGAGCAGAAATGCCAGGGGCTTCGCATTTCAATCCATATTGTTGTTAAATTATAAATTATTTCCACGTCAGTTGGTGTCCTTGAGATTTAATTTCATATTTTTTCCAGTTTTATTGATATATAACATTGTGTTAGTTTGAGGTATGCAACAGAATGAATCTATCGATGGATCTATCTATGTATCTATCTATCTATATCTCAAAATGATTACCATTATAAGTTTGGTTAACATCACCTCACAGTTACAAACTTTTTTTTGAGATGAGAGCTTATAAAATCTGCTCTCTTAGCAGCTTTGATTAATGCAACGCCATACTGCTAAGTGTAGTCACCATGCTGCACACTGCACCCCAGGACTTACTCATCTGATAACCGGAAGTTTGTATCTCTTGACCCTCCGTTTCTCCCACCCCCACCCCCACCTTGGCAACCACCAATCTTCTCTCTGTTTCTATGAGTTTTTTTTTTTTTTACATTCCACACGTAAGTGAGATCATACAGTATTTGTCTTTCTCTGTCTGACTTACCTCATCTAGCATAATGCCCTCTAGGTCCATCCATGTTGTTGCAAGTAGCAGGATTTCCTTCTTTTTTATGGTTGGACATTTCTGTGTGTATGTGTGTGTGTATGTAATTTACCCATTTATCTATCCATGGACACTTAGGTTATTTCTGTATTTTGGCTATTGTGAATAATGTTTCATGAACATGGGGGTGCGGTTATTTTTTTTTGAGATACTGTTTTCATTTCCTTTGGATAAATACTCAGAATTGGGATTACTGGGTCATAAGGTAAATCTGTTTTTATTTTTTTGAGGAAACTTCATTTGTTCCTGCCAACAGTGCATGAGGGTTCTCTTTTCTCCACATCCTCACAATACTCACTTCTTGTCTTTTCGACAGTAGCCATTGTAACACGTGTGTGGTTACATCTCACTGTGGTCTTGATTTGCATTTTCCTGCTGACCAGTGACGTGGAGCATCTTTTCATGTGTCTGTTTGCCATGTGTACATCCTCTTTGGAATAAGGTCTTTTCAGTTCCTCTGCCCATTTTCAGTTAGATTGTTTGTTCTTTGCTATTGAGTTTAATTTCACCATTTCTTATTTCATTTTTTTCATTTAATGTGATGAACTTACTTAAAAGTTGATGAATAGTTTGACCAATCCTCATTTGATTGTCCTTTGACTTGGGAAGCCTGAGCTAATTCCAATGAGCTAATTCAAGACATTAGATGAAACAGAAAAGGACTTTCTAGTGTTTTTAAATATAAAATGCCTGGTGTAGGTCCTATTTGGTCCATCTGCATTGGCCTTCAGGTACAAATACTGCCTTACCAGTTGTGCTAGAAGTACGTACCAGATACTAAAGAATCCATGAAAACCCAGTGTGGGACTTGTGTTTCCCAAACTTGATAGATGCCCTGTCATCAAAGCCATGGGGAATATTCCATTCTGGATGTCGTGTTTTCACACACAAGACGCTTGGTCAGAGGAGCGTCAGGACCACAGTCTCGCTGCTTTCACTTAGCATGGGGAAAACAGCCCAGAATAACAGGGGTGATATCCACCATCCAGAACCCAACGCTTTGAATACAGCAATCATTGTCATGGTGTTTTTGAAAACGTGACCTTTATTGGCCTTATGTGCTCATCTGGTGACATTGACATTTTTTTGTATTCTCACAGCCTCTGGCACGGTGTGCCTGCAGTTAGGACGAGCTGACACTAGGTGGCGCTCATCTCATAACATTCTGACTGTCCTAACCTTGCCTTTCCCCTCCCACGTGTGGCTTTCCAGAATGCTGACAGTGAGCCCTGTTTACGGAGAGCAAAACGTCCGCCGTTATTCTGTTTCCCCCGCGCATACACACGTGTGCACACATGTCCACACATCCACACACATGCACACACAGGCTTGTGATGAAAGGAAGAAGGGGGAAAGTTTAAAAAGAATAGATGAAGATTGCTCTCTATATAAAAGAATACTTCCTTCATTATCAAGATATGCTTCATGGAATTCACAGTTGCATTTGAATATTAAGTGAAAACTCCATTTAGAATAAGATACAAAGGAAACGCTGCTCAGTGAACACCTCTGGACCGGCACTGTCTCCATTATCTCTAGTTTCATTCTTTATCAGTGCACCGGCTGAGTGCTTGTCATGCTAGGCCTGCATGCCCTCCTCTCTAGTGGGACACAGTGCTGGTGTCACGGGGCAGATGGGACACCTGTGGTCGTCCCACCACACTTCTTCCTCCTCCCAGGCCACCTAGGACCCCATGCTGCAGCCGGCAGGCACTGTTCTCTCCACTTTGTATATAAATGCATTCAGTGTTTGCAACAATTCTGCTCCAATTCTGTCCTGCAGAGGGCGGAGGGCGGAGGGCACAGTCCTCTCAGCAGGACCCTATTCCAGACTAACGAACCGCCCGCCCAGACTCTGCACCTCTCCCCTCCCCCAGGCTTGCTTGCTGCTCCCCCTGTCTGGTGTCCCCTGCACGTCTTCCCTGGGGACTTGAGGCTCCTCAGAATGCTGAGACACAGCAGTCCTTTGTGTTTATAGTCTTCAGTAGCTCCAGTCAGCATGTACTGCCGCTTCCAGAAGTCCAGGAGGTGGCCGACTCGGGGTGCTCAGTGGGTGCGTCGAGTGTGAGGTCCCCACGGGATGGCAGTGACACCGCCCTCACAGCAGGGGAAGGCAGGAGCTGGGCCAGGGCCAGACACTGGTCTCTGGGCTGCAGGCAGGGGATGGAGGGATGAGGCACCTGTGCGATGCTGCTGACAGAGCAGAGTGACCCCGCATGGAACCTGGCTTGGTGTGTGGCACAGGCCACTGTGTCAGTCAGTCTGGCTAACTGGGTGCCTAACCGAAGTCCTGCGTGCTTCCGAGCCTGTGCAGAGCACGTCACAGCCGCCATCAGCTGCTGTCATGACCCCTGGTCTGCAGACCAGGAAGCCAGCAGGCCTGGCAGGGACCACGGCCCAGAGGGGAGCCTCTGACCTTCCCCATGGCGATTTCTGGCTTTTTGCAGGAGTCAAATCGCCTCTCCTCTCGCCTCTGCCCAGGGGTGTGTTAGGGACGCCCTCCTTTCCAAGGTCACTGCCCAACCTCCAGGTGTGGCTCAAGGACCTGAGCACCCTGCCCATCCAGTGCCCAGCACATGTCCTCTGTCTTGGCCCCAGTGGCTTCCTCTCCTCACTGTCGCTGATTTGGGGCTGAACCCTGGGTTTGAACAAACCAAGGTTGGACTTCTGCTTCGAGCACTCACCAAGTGACTTCAAGCCATTTTCTTTGTTTGTTTTAACTGGGGAATATTGGGGGACAGTGTGTTTCTCCAGGGCCCGTCAGCTCCAAGTCATTGTCCTTCAGTCTAGTTGTGGAGGGCGCAGCTCAGCTCCAAGTCCAGTCGCCATTTTCAATCTTTAGTTACAGGGGACACAGCCCACCATCCCACGGTGGGAATTGAACTGGCAACCTTGTTGTTGCGAGCTTGCGCTCTAACCAACTAAGCCATCCAGCCACCCCACCAGTAGCTCAGTGGCAGCTTATTGTTTTTAATCTAGTTGTGCAGGGCACAGTTCACTGGCCTATGTGGGAATTGAACCGACAACCCTGTTGTTCAGCACTCGCGCTCTAACCAACTGAGCCATCCTGCTGCCCTTCAAGCCATTATCTTAAGTGAACGCTTTGGGGGATGAGGTGCGCTGCCACCCATGGAGGAGACGTGCTCAGTGGATGCTCACACAGAACGTCTTCCCCCTGAGACATAAGCTGTGAGTGGAACCGCTTGACTGCCCGGTTCATCTCTGCGTGTCTGAGTCACTGACTCGAGTGGAACTGGCTTCACGGTGTCAGGGACGTCACTTTGCCCTGCCCCCTGCCGTGGGTCCGACCAGCCTCGCCAGAATGCAAGTGCCTGAGGGTCACCGTCAGGTTCACTCATCCATGTGTCCTGGGAGCGGCCTTACAGCCAGCTTACTGAGAACTGGGTGGCTCTAGAGTTCTGCCCATTGAGTGAATGACTCCATGAAATGTGATGCGTTTGGTGACTATCGCTGTAATGACCTAGGTGGTAATTAAGGCAGAAGAAAAAGTGCAGTGTGGAAAGGAACGTAAAATAATACAAAACTCTTGTTTGATTTTCAAAAAGGTGTTTCTGATGCTCTTGCAAGATTCCCCAAAGCAGTCTGACCTCGCCCCGGAGCCCGAGCTGGAGCCGCAGAGCCACCAGCCTGCAGAGAGCGATCCTGGCTGCTGTGAGTACAGAGCGTGCCTGCATTCGTGCAGGAGGGACACACCACTACCCGTCACTCAGAGCCCTTGTTTTGAGGTTGAGCACAGAGAGGCTGAAGCAGCGACAGGGTGTAGTTGTTCACAGGCAGCAGGCTTTGTCTTCTCCTGCTGTGAACAAAACAAGTGTGTGTCTGTGGGCAGCTTCGTGTTTTCTCCAGGACTTACTATGTAAGCTCTTTCTTAGTGTCTAAATGAGAGGGGTGAAGGCAGCACGTCTGTCTCACCTGCATCACCGACACTCAGCCCAGCCCACGTTCATGGCGGGCTGCATGGCCAGACGCTTCGCTGGGGCCAGGCTGACATGGAGAGACGTGCACACGTGAGCCTTGTCTCACGGAGCTTCTGTCCACACCCCCCGGAACGTGGGCCTGGGTTCCATGGGCAGACGTCCGTGTGCAGGCGTCTGTGGTCAAGCAGGATCCAGATTTGGTTTCTAGGCGCGAGACTGCAGTGCAGTCAGTCCAGTTCCTGCGTATTTACCAGCGGTAACTCACCGCGGAGCACAGCTGGGCCCCAGAGGTGTGGGGGGACCTAGCCTCGGAGCCCTTCTCCAGGGGCCTCTGCCCCTCAGGCCCCTGAATGAACAGCTGAAGTTGATGGTGTTCATATCAGATGTTCACCAAACCGCGCTCCTGCCGCTGACCCACAAGTGTCCCAGTCGCTGCCCTTCCTCTCCAGCTGCTGGTATTTTCAGGTTTAAAAAACACTGATTTTAGGCATTGTAATTGGTGTGTAGGGGTTTCTCATTGTGGTTTCAGTTTGCATTTCCTGATGATTGATTACGTTGGGCATATCTTAGTTTAACAACTTTATTGAGATACAATTCACATACCACACAGTTCACTCCTTTGCAATGTGCATTTCACTGGCTTTATGGAGTCGGGTATCCATGACCACTGTGAATTTTAGAACATTTCCATTACCCCAAAGAAGCCCTGTAGCACTTAGCCGTCACCTCCCATCACCCATGTCACTCAGCCCAGCTGACCTACAACCTGCTCTCTCTCTGTGGATGGGCCTGTTCTGGACTTTTCCTATAAGTGGAACCACACACTGTGTGGTCCTTTGTGACTGGCTTTGTGCACTCAGTGTGACGTGCTCCAGGGTCACCCTCGTTGAGCGTGTGTCAGAACTTCATTTCTTTGGATTGCCGAATAATATCCCATTGTGTGCATGGGCCACGTTTTGTTTGTTCATTCATCACTCGATGGCCATTTGGCTTGTTTCCAATTTTTGGCGAATGTGAATATAACTTGAACATTGTGTACAAGTTGTTAGTGGATGTGTTATCTCTTGGGTCTGTGTCTAGGAGCGGAATTGCTGGATCGCGTTTTAACCATATGAGAATTTCTAGAGCATTATCCAAAGTGCTCGCACCATTTTACGTTCCCACCAGCAGTGTTTGAGGGGTCTGATTCGTCCACGTGCTCACCAGTGCTTGTCATTGTGGTCTAATGACAACGCAGTGGCCGTGGGGTGCTGTCTAATTCTAGGTTAGATTTGCATTTCCCTAACGGCTGATAGTGTGAACACCTTTTCATGAGCTTACTGGCCATTTGTGTGACTCCTTGGAGAAATGTCTATCAGATTCTTTGCCCATTTTAAAAATGGAACAAATTATATCCTGGAGTTGTAACAGTTTTTTTATTAGGGAATTGTGATTTTTTTATTATGAAGCGTGATGTTAACTGTGGGTTCTTACAAGATTCCTTTATGAAGTTGAGGAAGTATGGATCTATTTCCTGTTTAATGAGTGTTTTTATCATGAAAGGGGGTAGAAGTGTGCCCAGTGACTTTTCTGCATCTATTGAGACGGTCATGTGTTTTTTGTCTTTTATTGATTGATGTGATGTATTTCATTCAGTGAGTTTTGGGTGTTAAAACAGCATTGCACTGACCAACTGGGATAAATTCCCCTGGATCTTGGTACATAATCCTTTACATGTTGCTGGATTTCATTTGCAAGTGTCTTGCTGAGGATTTTTGAGTCTATATTTATAACAAGTGTTGGTCTGTACTTTTCTTTTCTCATGATGTCTTTGTTTGGTGTTGCTGTCATGGTGATGCTTTAGACTGAATTGGGAAGTATTCTCTCCTTTTATTTTTATTTTTTGGAAGTGTTTGTGGAGAATTTGCTAGTGAAGCTATGTGGATCTGAATTTTCTGTGGGTCGTTATTTTGATGAATAATTCAATTTCTTTACTTATTACAGGTTTATTCAGATTGTCTGTTTCTTCTTGAATCAGTTTTGGTGTTTCGTGTCTTTCTAGGAATGTGTTCACTGCATGTGAGTTGATTGGTATACAATTGTTTGTACCACTGATTTAAAATTTCTTTTGTTTACATAAGGTTGGTAGTAACATTCGCATCTTAGTTTCTGATGCTAATAATTTGTGTCTTCTTTTGTTTTCTTCATTAATCTAACTTAAATGCAACCAACTTTATTAATCTTTTCATGGGATCAGCTTTTAGTTTCACTGACTTTCTCTATTGTTTTTCCCTTTTCTATTCCATTCATTTCAGCTCTAATTTTTGTTTCATTCTTTCTGCTTGTTTTAGATTTAGTTTGCTCTTTTTTTCCCAGTGTCTTAAAGTAGACGTTTATATTATTGATTTGAGATCTTTCTTCTTTTATAAGATCATCATTTGCAGGTATAAATTATTCTCTAAGTACCGCCTTTGTGTGTATCCCATAAGTTCAGTATGTTGCATCTTCACTTTTATTTACCTCAAACTATTTTCAGATTTTCCTTTTGATTTCTTCTTTGGTCCACTGGTTATTTAGTATTATGTTTTTAAATTTCCACATGTTTGTGAGTTTGCCAAATTTCTTTTTGTTAGTTTGAAATCATTCCATTGTGACCAGATTAAAACTTTGTCTGATTTTAAACCTTTTCAATGTATTAAACCTTGTTTTATGGCCTAAAATGTGGGTTATCCTGGAGAAAGTTCCTTGTACCCTTGAAAAGAATGTGCATTCAGTACATTCACACTGTTGTGATGAGTGGTGGGTTCTATAGGTGTCTGTCATGTCTAGTTTGTCTATAGTATTGTTCAAATCTTCTATTTCGTTGTTGACATTCTGGTAAATTATATTATCCATGAATGGTATGTGAATATTGTTGTTTCCAACTTTTATTGTTCAATTGTCTATTCCTCCTTTTAATTCTGTTAGATTCTGTTTCATGTACTTTGGGGCTCTATTAGGTGCATAAATGATCATAATTTGGTTATTTTCCTGATGGAAGGCTTGTTTTGTACCTTTTATAGTCTTCTTTCCTTTTTGTATTCTTCCTGACCCTTTTAGTCCATGCTGACATTGTATCTGATGAAATGATTTTCACAAGAACTTTGTGCGCCTTCCTTGGTTTTCAGTATTATTCCTCCACTAGACAAAAGCCAGATCTTTTTGAGACGATCCCTTCTCTATTTATGGCTTCTGCAGAGACGGTGGAGGAAACCACACCATGAAGCTTCCTAGAAGCCCTCTGGTTTGATTGACTACGTCTCTGAGACCCATCCTTAATTTTTTTTTTATAAATTATTTAAATCTAGGGAGTTTATTAATGGAAGAGAATATCAAAGAGGACATTAATCAATTAGTAAATCTGTTTATATGTGTGTATATTTACTATGGTAAAATATTCATGGTATACATTTTAAGTGACCAGTTCTGTGGCATTTAGTACATTCACACTGTTTTGCAATCATAACTGCCATCCACCTCCAGAACTTTTAAATCTTTCTCCACTGAAACTCTGTACACAATAAACACTAACTCCCAACTCCCTTCCTTCTACCTGCTGGCAGCCACCATTCTGCTTCATGTCTCTGTGAATTTGACTACTCTATGAACCTCATATAAGAGGAATCGTACAGTATTTGTTGTTCATGACTGGCTTGTTTCAATTAGCACAATGGCTTCAAGGTTCATCCATGTTGTGGTGAGTGTCAGAATTCCATTCTTTTTAAAGACTGGACGATATTCCATTATATATATATATATCACATTTTGTTTATCCATTCATTTGTTAATGGACACGGGTTGCTTCCACCTTTTGACTGTTGTGAATAATGCTGCTGTGATCATGGTGTACAAATATCTGAGTCCTTGCTTTCATTTGTATTGTGTACATATTAAAAAATAGAATTGCTGGATCATGTGGTGTGTTTAGTTTTTTGAGGCATCACCCTATCGTTTTCAAAAGTGACTGCAGTAATTTACATTTTTACCAGCAATACACAAGTGTTTCAATTGCTCCATAGCCTTGCCAACACTTATGGCTTTTCTGTTTCTATGATAATAGCCATTTTAATTGTATGTTAAGTGGTATCTCATTGTGGTTTTGGTTTTATTTTACTAATAAGTAGTGATGTTGAGGATCTTTATAGGGATTTAGTGTCCATTTGTATATCTTATTTTGAGAACTATCTATTCAAGTCTTTTGATCATTTTTAAAATAGACTTTATTTTTTAAAGTACTTCTAGGTTCACAGCAAAATTGAGCAGAATACACAGAGCGTTTCCATATATCCACTTACATACACATACACAACTTCTCCCACTATCAACATCCAGAACCAGAGTGGTACATTTGTTACAATCGATGAAGCTACATGTCACATTATTATCACCCAGAGTCCATAATTTACATTAGGATTCACTCTTGGTGTTGTGTGTTCCATGGATTTTGAGAAATGTACAATGACATGTATTATGCTTGTAGTGTCATAGAGAATACTTTTATGTCTCTGAAAAGCCTCTGTGCTCTGTCTATTCATCCCTCCCTCCCTGCTAACCCTTACAACCACCTTTGTCCATTTGTTTTTCTTTTGTTGTTGAGTTGTAGGAGTTCTTTATATTTTCTGGATCTTAGTCTCTTACCAGATACATGATGTGGAAATATTTTCTCACAATCCATCCATATTAGATGCACAGAATATTTTTTTATTTCAATGAAGTCTTACCTAATTTTTTTTTTTTGTCTGAAGTCTTACCTAATTTTTCTTTTTTGTCTGTGCTTTTGGTGTTATATGCAAGAAATAGAGTTCACTGACCTTGTAATTGTATATCCATGTCTTCCCTCAAATTGTAGTTTTCTGCCATATTTCTTCAAATAATCACTGTCTCACCTTTTCTCTGTCTCTTCTTCTGAGACTCTCATAATAAGTATATTAGTTTTCTGTGTAGTGTCTCATAATTCCCTTAGACTCTGTTCACTTTTCTTCATTCTTTTTTTAATTTTGCTTCTCAGACCTGAAAATTTCAAGTCACTATCTTTAAGATTATTGATTCTTTTTCCTATTCATAGATGCTAGTGAACTTCTCTACTGAACTTTTCAATTCAGTTACTATATTTTTCAGCTCTGGAATTTGTTTGGTTCTTTTTTAAAAATATAATTTCTATTTCTTTGTTGATTTTTTGCTTTTCTGATTTACTTTTGTTCTTTGTGTTTTCCTTTAGCTCTTTCAGCATTTAAAATAGTTGTTTTACAATTTTTATTTAGTAGGTCTGGTGTGTGCTTCTTTAAAGACTATTTCTAGAGATTATTGTAATCCTTTTAATGGGCTGTGTTTCCTTGTTTTTGTTTGTTTGTTTTGTGTGTGATTATTTTGTTGAAATTTAGATTTTTGAAAAACAGTCACTTCTCCCCATCTTTGCATACTAATGTGTGGTAGACATGTCTTTGTCCCCTGAGTCTTGAGATTAGCCCCTAGTAAAGGCATAAGGTCTTCTCAATTGTCCCAGTCATGTGTCCTGTTTGGGACGTGTGTGCTTGTTTTCTGATTTCTCCTGGCTTCTTTTAATAGCTTGATTTTCCAAAGACTCTCACCCCAGCTTCCTGGGTTATCAGGTGTTCTATTGTAGTCCCCTGTGAATAATGTCTTGCCCAGGCAGCCTACTGTCCCCCTGCAGTTTTCATATTCTTCCTGTGTGGCTTCCAGCCTGAGATCCAAACTGTGTCGCTCTTTCCATCTGAGCTCCAAGTTAGGTACAACAGATACTAGTCCCTTATACAGCCCACAACCGGGCCAGAATTTTGCAAAAATAATTTTGACTCTGCTCTTTATTCTTTGAGAAAGGGATCTAGGAATTGGACCATTTCCTGACTGCACTGCTTTGGGGAAGGGGTGGGGCAATTGTGATTAAAAATGCCATGAGATTTCCTACTGTTTTGAATATATATATATATATATTTTTTTTTTTTTTGGACTGGGAGTTTGCTTGGTAGCAATATATCTTTGATTGTCGTCTGTTTCTATAAAATTATTTTAGTCAGGCTGCAGTTGTTTATTTGGTGTTTCTGCGGGGAAACAAGGACCTGGAACTTCCTATTCTGCCATCTTGCTGATGTCATCACCTTAATCTTTTTAAAGGGCTGTTTTTGTGACTGACTACTCTGACCTTTTGATTTTTTTGAGGTTCTGGCAAAAGGTTGTACAGTTACACACTTAGCCTTTTCTTCTGCCCTGTTATCAATAGCTTTTTTGGACTTTTAGCACCTTTAAAACAATCTTGAAACATTGAGAACTTAAAAAATGATCAATTCCTGTTATTAACATTTCTTTTCTCAATTTATCTCTCTCCTTTTTTATTTTACTATAAGCATCAAGAAAAAAGAAGGCAGCGCCTTCAACTGTTTGTTTGAAAAATCTCCTTAGCTAAATATGCCACTTTATTACTTACAAATTCTGCTTTTCATGTAACTGGAAGAAACAATTTTGCTAAGTTTTCAACCACCATAACAAAGCTATCCCTGATCCAGTTTCTACTAACACCTTCCTCACTGCTTTCTGAGCCCCTGTGGTCAGCATCTCCACAGTTCAGCTTTCTGCTAATAGTCTGTCCAAGGAAATTTAGGCTTTCTCTACCATGCTCCTCAAAATTCTTGCATCTTTTGTCCACTCTCTGACTTAAAACCATCCTTACATTTTTCGGTAGTTGTTAATGGCAGCTCTCGATTTCTAGTTACCAGAATCTGTGTTACTTTTCTATTGCTGCTAACAGATTATCATCAGTTTAGCTGATTAAAACATAGTCATTTATTATCTTGCAGTTTCTGTAGGTTGGAAGTTAGGGCACAGCATCACTGGGTTCTCTGCTCAGGACCCCAGGAGCCTGAAACAGTGGATGGTGCCATCCTCAGGGCCTTCTAATCTACAGTCCTCTTCAGGGTTCTCTTCCACCCTCATTCAGATCGTTGGCAGAATTCGGTTCCTTGTGGTTGTAGGACTGAGATCCCTGTTTTTTTATTTAATTTTTTTTAATTTATTTTTTTAAATTTATTGGGGTGACAATTGTTAGTAAAATTACATAGATTTCAGGTGTACAATTCTGTATTACATCATCTATAAATCCCATTGTGTGTTCACCACCCAGAGTCAGTTCTCCTTCCATCACCATATATTTGATCCCACTTACCCTTATCTCCCACCCCCCACTTTGTTCTCCATTTCTAGAAGTCACCCTCAAGCCTTAGCCACAGGGCCCACTGACAACATGGCATGTATCTCCTTTAGAGTGAGCAGAAGGGTCTCTGTTCTGATTAACTTAAAGGCAACTGCTTAGAGACCTAAATTAGATCTGTAAGATCTCTTTGTCTTTGCCGTGTGATGTAATGCAACTGTAGGAGTGACAGCCACCATCCTCAAGGTCTTACCTATACTCACAGGGAGGGGATTATACAAGGGTGTGAATCACTACGGGGTCATTTTAGACTTATGCTTACCAAAAATAGGATTATAACACGCTCGCTCAATTGAATTATATCTTTTTCAAGGTTAGTGTCTTAAATTTATTTTCACTAACATATAAACTGCCTACATCTTATCACGTTGGCGTATTTCTTAGTCATACAATCAGATGAATTTTCATAGTACACACCTGCGTCGCCACAGCTCAGATCGAGCTGGGACATTTCTAGCACCTCAGTGGTTTCCTCATATCCTCTCCAAGTCAGAGCTCCTCCCAAAAGGTAACTTTATCACTTAAGAATAGTTTTTGCCCATTGTTGAACCTTATATAAATGGAATCATACAGTATGTAAGAGTCTCTGGTTTTTCTCTCTATAGTTTGTCTTTGAGAGCTATTCATGCTATTGCCTGTATAATTTCTGTGTAGTAATAATCTAAAATCATAATTTGTCTCTATGTTTTACTGTTTATATAAAATTTTTATTTTAACTGGACATATGCATTATTTTCTCTTTCCATTATTAGCATTTTGCCTAAAGGTTTAATTTCTGAGCATTCATTTCTTTTAAGATATATTAGTTAATGACTTTCTTACGTAAGAGCTAAATTTGCTTTATGACTGTTATATTCTCATAAACATTTTGTCATGATTGAGAATTTAGGATAATTTACGTTGAAAATTTATCACCTACATATATCCTCTTCATTATGGTTATCCATCTGTTTTGAAAAATTATAATTTCACGTTCTGAATTTGGGGAACATTATGAAAATCCATGTAAATATGTTAGAAATAAAACATGGGCAAAAAACGGTAATGTTGTGTGAAAACGACTGGTAGTTTAAATTTAAGAAAAAACCCCAAGGAAAGAAAAATTGTAGTGTTTTCTATTACTATTGTAAAATATGATATAAAAAATGTAATTTTATTTTTTTATTCAAATTACAAATTGTGAAACTGAAAAATACATAATTTAAAAGTCTGTTTAAGTATTTCATTACTAAAAAAGAAGTGAGACCAGGATGCATTAAAACAAATTTACCAATTTTATTATATTCTGCAAAATCCTCTCATAAAATTCAACATGAGACCTCTGCCTAAGTGAAATTTATATTTCTTAGTAGATAAAACTTTATCAAAATGCTAGATCAGGATTTTGGAGACAGTGTGTGTTAAATGTCTCCTAGTAAAGTGCTTTAGTCACTTTTTTATGGTTTTTTTTGGTGTGATCCACACTAGAGAAATGTAGTTTCTAGGACAACCATTTACAGAAACCTTTCTCCCCCACTGACGCCCTCAAAAATGACTGTTTTGTTACTGGTTCCTGCGCCCAGGCTGCACCTCCTGTGGGCACCCCGTGTCTCTAACAGGCCCGTGTCTCCAGAAACAGTCTTCCAAGGGGCCAGCTCTCAAGTAAGTCACTTCTTCTCTGAGAGATTAAGGAGGGCAAAATAAAACATACAATATATACTTTTTAGCCACAGGACCCAGAGGCTGCACGGAAATGAGCTCTGTAGGCTGATGCCTAGACGTGCACGTTTGTGCTCATGCCTCTGAGAGGGGTGTGCAAGTCACTTTGTCATGGAGCAAGAAACCATTTATTAGCTGCCTGGAGGGCGTCAGACACTCTGACAGGCACTTCCTGTGCATTTTTCTCACTCAGTCCTCAAGGCCAGCTTGGAAACAGGTTTTGCTGGTGCTGTTATCCGCTCTCAATGCAGAGCCTGAGTTTGGAGGACGTCCCTGATCTGCCCGTACTCTCAGGAGGGCCAGTGTGAAATGCCTGTCCAGGCACCATACCTGATAAGCTAGCGTTTGTTATAATATAATCTTTGACATTTACATAGATAACTGGATTAACTAGTTGAGTGCCTGAAACATTTAGTGACCTCACATCAGAATGACAACCTGGAGAATTTGTGAGAACACAGATTACGGAGGTCTACCCCCAGATTTTCTGATTCAGTACTTCTAGGATAGGGCCTGAGAACTTGCATTTCTAGCAGGCTCCCAGGTGACGTTGCTGGTCTAGGCGCTGTGACACCTGCTGCTCTGGAGTCAGGGCAGGAGAATTCTACTCAGAACCATCCATTCTGGGTCTCTTCTCTCTTTCTACTGCTTTCTACCAGTGCGCTGGTGTTATGGCCTGAACTGTGTCTCCCCAAATCTTGTATGTTGAAGCCCTGACCCCCAGTACCTCCGTGTGTGACTGTATTTGGAGATGGGGTCATTGAAAAGGTGACTAAGGTTAAATGAGGTCATCTGCATGCCCTCAGCCAGTGTGCTTGGTGTCCTTTTGAGAAGGGGAGACGGGACACTGAGAGGCGCAGAGATGTGTGCCCGGAGGGGTGATCGGCATGTTTCTTGCCTGAAGAACTGAGCAGAAGGACGAGTCGGTGGACCTGTGCCCTTGCACGGGAAGGCGGTGCTGACAGTTGGCCTCACTTCTGGGGCTTCTGTGTCTGTGCGTCACTGTGCAGCTCTGGTCTTTGGAGGAGCAGGTCGCACGCCCTGCCCCACAGCCTCAGCGTGCAGCACACGGGTGTATCATGGCCCCGGCTGCCATGGTCATGGTAGAGTTTTAAGAAAAGAGACATTTTAAATGAAAGTTTAAAAATTACCTGGGCACTTTTTAAAAACAGCTTTATTGGGGTATAATTGATATACAAAAAAAAAAAAAAAGCCTATTTAATGTGTACAGTTTGATGAGTTTGGACATATACGTGCTCCTGTGAAAGCCTCACTACAAGGCAATAAATACATTCATTAAACCCCCAGACTTTATCATGCCCCTCCCCCCTTTTCTGTGGTAAGAACATTCAATGTGAGATCTACCCATTAACAAGTTTTTAAATGCGTGATACAGTGTTGTGGACTCCCGGTGTCATGATATGTCGCAGATGCCCAGAACTTCATCATCGTCCTTAACCGAAACTTCATACCCACTGGACAGCAGCACCTCTGCCCCCCACCCCCACAACCACTGTTCTACTCTCTGCTCCTACCAGTCGGACTATGTTAGTTACCTCACACAGATGCAGGCAAGTAGTAGTTGTCCTTCTGTGGTGGGCTTGTTTCACTCAGCACAGTGTCCTTCAGCGTCATCCATGTTACAAATGGCAGGATCTCCTTTTTATCCCTGAATAATATTCCAGTGTATGTATAGACCACATTTTCTTACATGGGGGTGCAGGTAGCTCTTTAAGATCCTGATTTCAATTATTTCGATACATACCCAGAAATGGGGCTTATGGGTCACATGGTAGCTCTATTTTTGAGTTTTTCAGGCCCTTCCATACTGTTTTCCATAGTGGCTGCACCCATTTACAGTCCCACCAACAGTGCATGAGGTTCCCTTTTCTCTATGTCACCAAAAGTTGGTGCTCAGCAAAAGAAACAAAATGCAAAGGGAACCTTACAGAACGGGAGAAAATATGTGCAAGTCATCCATCAGATAAGGGTCAATATCCAAAATACATAAGGAACTCCTACAACTCAATAGCAGAAGCTCTGAAATAACCTGATTGAAAAATGGGCAAAGGACTTGAATAGATGTCCCAAAGAAGATGTGCACGTGGCTGGCGGACACATGGAGAGGTGCGGGCGTCACTGCTCCTCACGGAAAGGCAAGTCAGACCCACTGGCTTCTCACCTCACCCCCGCTGGGACAGCTGTCCCCAAAGCCAGCCAACCAGCCAGCCAGCCAACCAACCAACCAGCCAACCAGCCAGCCAGCCAGCCAGCCAACCAACCAAACAACGAAACAAACAAACACACACAGCCTGTGTGCTTCCTCAGAAGGCAGATTTTTAGACCCAGCTTCCACTAGTTGTGTTTCCGAAGACTTCGGTGCTTACATTTTTAAACAAGCACCCAATTCCCGCAGGGTCTGTGGGCGCTGCTGGGAAGAGCAGCCTGTTAGAGTCTCTTGATGCTCGAGGTTCACGTGAAAGACCGCAAGTCCATCGAACGCAGAGTGAATCTGGACACAGCTGTTTTCTCTTCCCAAGGCTTTGCCACGCCTTTTGTTTGTTCTTGAAGCAGTACCACATTACCTTCTCCCACAGCTGACTCCTCTGTATTTCATTCCTAATTGCCGCTCTTGCGCGGATGGAAAGTGGTTTCGGCGGTGCTTAACGGGAAGGGTCTGCAGCCTCTGCTTTGCTTTGTAAGACAGTCCTGTTTGCACAGCCCACCCTGCATGAGGAGGCTGTAGTTCTCTGCCTCTTCAAAGGGCCGTCCACGTTCTCTGTCTCCTGGGCTTAACCACGGTGTTAATGCCAGAGCACTGTCTTTATTTTTTTGTCCACGTTTCCTGAAACTTCAAAAACTGCCTTTCCTGCAAGCAAGGTGGGGAGGAAACGTGACTGCTGCCAACGATACATGTCAAAGAAGGTTTGTTTTCCACATTAGGAAAAACCAGCAGAGAGCTGATGGCGGGGTGCTTTGCAGAGAACAGTCTGCCAGAATAAAAATGGAATTGAAATGGACTTGGGCAGGGTACCGCTGGTGGCAGGTGCCAGAAGGCGGCAGGGCTGTGGGAGGCTGCGAGCAGGAGGCACTGAGACTTGGCAGGCGCGCAGATCAGAGCGGCCGGAGGAAGCGCCCAGCGTTGGTGAGGGGCAGTGCTAGCCCTCCTTCCCGAAGGGAATCTCATCTTTATGTGGAATATTTGACAAAGAATGTGCTTCACTCTTGAGAGTAGTCGTTGCCTCCCAGGCAGGGTGATGATGGCAGCGCTTGGCCACTTGGTAGGAGTGGCTGTGGGTGGCGTCCATCGGCGGTTTACCTTCGGGAAGCCGCAGGGCTTCACCCTCACCTCCCTGCTGCACTTGCTCAGGATAGTGGAGCAGGGTGTCCTGAGCTGCCAGCTTGGTCCCCTCTCCCCACCCCAGCCCCAGACCCGTGGCCTCCTCCATCGTGGGTAGACGTGCCTCGGAATATCTGATTCATCTCCTAAAACCACAGCAGAGAAACATGGCTTTGCCTTCTCACCTGCTTCGACTTTCTGTTTTTACTCTGCTCAGCAATGAGACTGAAACGGAGCCACTGGTAGTAGCCGGAGCACAGCTCTCCAGTGAGGCCCCAGGCAGGACAGTGAACGCTGAGAGCGGGAGGGAACTATGAGATGCGTAGGTGGTGTTCTCTGAGGGGCAAGGATGGGCCTGCGAGGGACGAAAGCCTCCCGTTGGGGAAGTCAGAAATAGGTGCTGATGCTGAATACAGCACTTGTGCGTATCCCTCCGTTTACGCGCCCATCAGGCGGGGTGAGCGGCTGGAGGGTGAGGCCTGAGCTCCACCTTGCAGTCATGAAGACTTCACTGCCTGTGAAGAGACAGACATGGCAGGTGACAGGACAGGATGGAGGGGACACAGGGCTACCGTCCGAGGGAAGACCTGGTGGTGGGGACGCTTTCCTTCTGGTCAGCTGTTTATAGACCTCCCCACCCCGCCTCGTACCAGATGCCACCTTGCTCCTATTTGCATGTGATGACTAACTTTCCCTAAAGAGACTGCTGACCCCAGTCTTCAAATGAGGTCTGCTTGCCAGTGGAGCCCAAGTGCCCGCCCGCCGCCCGCTGCACACCCCACCTCTCTGATGCGATCAGAGCAGGACCGAGGTGATACCATGGCTGGGCTGCCGTGGGAACCGTCAGGATTCCATTTCCCGCACCACCCATCACCACCTCGGAGGGAGCGCAGGTTTGACACCCAAGTGGGGTGGGCAGCCTAGAGGCCCAGGGGGCCCTGTCCTTGGTGCAGTGACTTGCCCGCCTAACATGTAGTTAGTGGAGAAGCCGGGGCTGTCACCCCTGTTCCCTGAACATGAGGTCACTGTCTTTTTAAGGCAGGTTGACTCAAACAACTTTCAGCAACCTTTAAAATGTTCAAACCTTGTGGCTGGATGTAAGGGACGACCTGTTCCAAAGTGAGATCTGAATTTGATGCTGTAATTTGGGCTGTTACAAGCATGGTGCTCTTTAAAGAACCAAATTAATGACACATCACAGGTGCAGCAATTGAACTTGCATGACAGGTAGACAATTACTCTTACCCAGCTATCTTTTTTAAATAATTGTTTTATTTTTCAATTATAGTTGGCATATAATATTATATTAGTTTCAGGTGTACAACATAGTGATTAGACATTTATATAACATACAGAGTCATCATCCCGATAAATCTATTCCCCATCTGACACCATACACAGTTGTTACAATATTATTGACTATATTCCTCATGCTGTACTCTACATCCCCATGACTGCTGTATAACAACCAGTTTGTACTTCTTAATCCCTTCCTCTTTGTCACCCATCTCCAACCCCTTCCATCTGGCAACTATCAAAATGTTCTCTGCATCTGTGAGTTTGTTTCTGTTAGTTTATTTTGTTCTTTAGATTCCACTTACAAGTGCAATCACAGGGCATCTCTCTTTCTCTGTCTGACATACTCCACTCAGCACAATACCCTCCAGGTCCATCCATGCTGCCACAGGTGGCAAGGACCCATTGTTTTCCATGGCCGAGCAATATTCTACTGTATATATGTACCACGTCCTCTTTATCCATTCTTCCATTGGCAGACACCCAGGCTGCCTCCACATCTTGGCCACTGTAAACAATGCTGCAATGAACATGTGGATGCACACGTCCCTTTGAAGGAGCGTTTTGGGTTTCTTGGGAGACTCACTTCAGATCGAAAGACACACACAGACTGAAAGTAAAGAGATGGAAAAAGTTATTTCATGAAAATGAAAAAAGAAAAAACCCAAAAAACTGGGGTAGCAGTTATTATACCAGATAAAATAGACTTGAAAACAAAGGCTATGCCCAGCTACCTTATTATCTTTTTCTGTCCTTTTTTTTTCTTAGAAAAATTATGCATAGAAAAACCGTCTGGTTGTTCTAAGAAATGAACAGGTAAAGCATCATAAAAGTTGGGTAATGTATAGTTATGAAATTATTATGAGTAACACATTTTAGGTATATAAGCCTCTAGTTAGCTTTCTAAAGAATTATGCCTCATTAATATTGATTTTGCTTTTTAAGAAATATTTAACCAAGGTACAATAACCTAGCATAGCTTTAAAATTTGTTCATGTTTTATCACATGATTAATATTTAAGAGATAACTGTGTTTTGGGTTTTATGTCATATTAATAAGCATACAAGTGTCGCAAAAACATTTTCCTTTCCTTTTGTTTTTCTTTCTATTCTTTTTTCTATTCCCTCTTTCTTCTTTCTTTTCCTCCCCGTCCTCCCTTTCTTAAGGGGATGTTTAGTTTTGTTGGTTTTCTTACCCAAATGGTGTCCATAAAATAATTAGTTATGATTTGTATAAATGTCATAAACTGTGGTTTTTACCAGGACAGAGATGGAGGGCTGCACGTAAGGTTTTGTAAATGGAGTCACTGGGGCACATACCCGTGCAGAATGTTCCGTGTGCTCACGACCAGGCCAGGCCGCGTAGCCATGTTCTCACCACACAAATAAATCTTTCAGTAGGTTGAAAAATGGGTTTGCTACTTTACCTTTTTGAATAAAAACAGTTTGTCAAATAGAATATAAAGTGTAGAAATTATTTCATAAAAGACAACTTTTCACTGAAAGTATATACACCAACATATTTTCTGGTTTAATACCAGTGTATTTATCAAATTGTATTTATTCTATATGTGTTATTTTGTAACATTCTTTTTTCATGATATATTTTGCGTATTTTCCTATATTTACATATTTAGTGTTTTAATCCTCCCTCATTTTTTTGGCTAATGCCGTTAATATTTTGGGCCACATTTCCTCTCCCACTCATTGTGTTGAGCTGCACTCCATGTTTGTATACAGACTTTGTTTTAAAAGATGATGTAATTCTAGCTTAAATTGCTTGATTCACTGACAACATGTAGTAAGCAGCACATCTGAGTATTTACCTGTGTTGTTACCCCCTCCCGCCCCCAGGTAGAGGCCCACACAGCTCCCTGCAGGGCTCTGTTATACGTCGGTCAGTTCATCCCCACGTGTCAGACCTTCAAGCTCTTTCCAACTTCTTGCTGCTGTTCTGTCCCATGTAACAAACCACCGTGTTTGATAGGCCCGATGAACTTCTGTGTATTGATTTTTAAAATACAGCTGTCCGGTTGGAATTTGCTGTATTTGTTTCCCACAGAAAATCTGCATGATCTCTTCTGCCACCAGCCCTGTGTAAGAAGCGCTGTTTCTCTAAACGCTTAAGTGTCAATAATATTCGGTGTTAACGTCTTTAATCCTTATCACAGTGAGCTGGGATCTCATTGTTTTAATTTACAGTAATCATCTGTTTCGTAGCTTTTTAATAAGCTGCGTATTTGTGCATGCCGCTTGGCCATTTTTGGTTGGCAATATTTCTTCTGTTTTTAAAACCGACTTGCAGGCATTGCCTTTGTAATGCTTTATTTTACCTTCTTCCAGACATGGGGTGCGCGTGGCAATGTGGAGCTCACACTCAGTGAACGCTGTCTTCAGTTATTCCTCACTAGGGTTAATGTTTGAAAATTGAAGCCATCAGACCAAAAAAAAAAAAAAAATTTGCACATTTTCCTTCATCAATTTGGTGGTCAGGGTAAATGCAAATGCATAATTATGGATGTAACTAGAGTCCTTGAGTGTAATTGCACTCATAAGTCAAATAAGACAATTCATAACAATTTGGTTCAGCATTTTATCTGTTAAATTATTCATGTGAATACTTTTATGAGTTTAGCCATGAATATTTGATTGGTGGTTGATTCATGACCATGAACTATCTTAGCCCTTTATTTTTCCCATTTATGTCCAATTAACATATGTGGGAAGGTGGGGAAAATTTATTTTTCTTAATATGAGCAGCGCCTTTTCCCACAGACTGACTGGGCCTGTCTGGTGGGCATTTACCATGACTGGAGGCCGACATTATACCAGCTCTGCTTATTTAATAAGGATGTTAATGATAATCCTCATTACCTGGAAGGAAAATATTATGAGTCTCTAGTTTCCAACTGAGGGAAATGATATTCAGAGAGGGTCCGTCATTGTCCAGAAGTCACAGAGCACACAGGAGGCTTCCGGTCCAGGTCCATGTGAAAGATTCAGCTTTTCCCGCCGCACAGTGGGTCTCCCAGTGGTCCTCTCTGAGCAGGGCCAGTGGGCACATAAATGGCCATCCTGACTGTGTGCGCGCTCTCCCATCACCAGGCACATGTACTGAGGAGAACGGAACACAGGCCGTCTGTCATCTTTCCCTTTTGTGTCACCTGGCTATGAGGACAGAAACCTGTGTTCCACCCACAGGTGTTATAGCCACTGCCTGCTGCACACAGACTGAGAAGGTGCACAGCTCAACAGGCAGCTGAGTGGGGAGCTAGATGGGAATGTCAGAAGATGCCACTTAACGGCCAGTTATCATGGGGTGTGACTTCTGGCGACGTGACAGGAAGCCTGGTGGGAGCAGAAGCCGGTGAACCTACCAGCAGCCTTTCCGTTCCTCTTGAACCTTCCCAGAGGGGGACACTCTCCCCGGCCAGAGAAAGAGCTCCTGAGCCACAGGCCAGCGAGGAAGGAAGCTGTTCTCTCCATAATGACGTTGGAAAACCTGGGGCTGGGCCCCCAGGAGCATTTCAGTTATTTTAGCTTGCGTTTGAGAACTCACGTAATCATCCTAATAGATTTGCACACATAATGCATGAATTGGTGTCATCGGCACTCTAACCTGAAAAAATGCTTGGGAAGGGGCTATATTTATGTGATCAGATGTAGCTCAGTAACACACCTTTCCAGCACTGGAGATCGCTACGTGCTGGTTTTACAACCGCGCTAAGAGCATCAACACGAGTCACCATTGGTTGTGCATTAATTCATTAACCCGCTGAGCCTCAGAATCTCCTGGGAAGTTATTTTTTGAAAATCTCTTGAGTCCATGGAGATGATTGTGTCTGAGGTGGGACCTGGAAATCAGCATTTAAAAATGTCAGCCGGTGACTGATATGCAGCCCGGTTTGTGGATCACAGCTTTCCTCACACAGCGCCCACCCTCACCAGGATCCCACTTGTTACGCAGTTACTTTGCCTTTCAATAGGCTCGCATCACGAGACCCCCGTGCTGAGCAGGCTTCAGCCCCTGGGAGACCTGGGGTCCTTGGTGCTTCTGGGTGGGTGTCGGATCGCCTTCACCCCCGTCTCCTGCCACATGGCAGCACATTCGTTTGCCGCACACGCTTATTCCCAATATTCCATTATTTTCACTGTCTTACGTTTGGATCTTTGACCATCCGTGCTTTCTTGATTGCCTGCAACCTCTGCTGGGTTAAAGGCCCTGCCTAAGTGTCCCCACTTCTGTGACAATTGTCTCAGCGCCCCTCCGTGGCGCCAACCCCCACACTCTGCCCACATCGATACCATACTTGATTACAGCGTCTTAGCGTATTTGTTTATAATTGTATTGCAGCCCCTGTGTTCTGCCTTTTTGAGGACAGGAGCCACACAGCCCAGGGCCTGCCACACACTGGGTCACCCAGAGTGGATCTGACAAATGGCGGAGTTATTTGAGACGCGCATTTTCCTCCCAACTACGCCTGTTCTCAGCGCAGTTACACATAATTTCTTTCCGAATGGTACAGTTTCTTTAAGAATGTTTTCTTCTGGGACTTTAAACTTACTTTCTGCTCCTCTATTAACTGTATTTCAGTTTGTTATTTGTAAGCAGTACAGTTTTACATGTGTCCTTTTGTAAGGTCGCTTCTCTGGTAAAACACTCTGTGGGGTTTTCTGGAACATCTTACAAGGAATGGCTAGGAAAAGCCGAGGCTTGCTGAGGGCCGGCCGTGTGCGACCTCAGCCGTGGACCCGGGCTGCACTCCTGGTGTCCGCATCCCCTCTGGCTCTGCCATCTCATCCTCTCTGGATGTGAACGGTGCTCTCACCTGCGGTCTGGGCGGGCCTGGAGCAGGTTTACTGTGGAGATTCCTGTGGAGTCCCAGGTCATCACTCTGAGAGAAGGAGCCTGGCAAGACAACCAAAGATCGATGACGCAACGCTTATGCTTCACTCTCCGGTTGGACCCTTGGCTCCCTGAGGGCCGGTTTCTGATTGGCTCTCGGAACAGGTGGGCTGGCTGCGGCCTCCCGTGCTAAGGGGGCTTAGAGCTACCACAGGCCGGCTCCTCTCCATCTGGGGTGCCAGCGGGCCCCAAGGGCAGGGACTCGGGCTGGCATGGTGCCCCCTGAGTCCTGACCTGGCTGTCAGCTGGCTTCCTCAGGAAGGATGTGGGCTAAGAACAGAGGGGAGCAGAGCTCTAGGAGGAGGCGGGCACCGCAGGATGCCGGGATCGGGAGTTCTAAACAGGGACAGCACCGTCTCTGCACCCCACCCCCTCCATCAGTGCATGTGGGACATCAGAACGTCGTGCTGTTCGTTTGTGTTAGAATTTGCACTAATGTAGCAGGCTTCATTTTAGCCAATAAATACAAACACAAGGTCCCTTCTCTTTGTCCTTTTGTGTCTGCCATTCCCTTCAGAAACAAGGATCTACAGTGCAACTCTGTTCTTGCCATTCGATGTCATGAGATGTCCTGTTGTATAGAACATTCCAGGGAGTTCTTTCTTAGTGTGGACAGTCACTGCGGTGCTCAGAGCTGCCCTAGGTTCACCTGCAAGTGGAAGACGGGCATCGCAGAACCAGCGGGTACTGGGATCCTAAGTGACTCAGGCTGCAACTTCCTGTCCCCACAGATGGCGCCTCTGCCAGGACCCCACCCGCACGGAGTGGCCGGCTGCTTCTCGCCCAGATGGCTGCCCTCCTGAGCAAGCGGCTTTGCCACACGCGCCGCGCCTGGAGAGGCATGCTGTTGGACCTGCTGCTGCCCCCCCTCTTTGTGGCCTTGGCAATGGGCTTGTTCATGGTGAGGCCTTTGGCCATTGACTACCCTCCTCTCAAACTAACACCTGGCCATTACGAGCGGGCCGAAGCTTACTTCTTCAGGTAAGAGCCTGTGCCCTTTCCCTGCAGAGTCATGTCAGGACAGATGACAGATACCTGGCAACAGCTTTGATAGTTTTAAGAATTTCAAACATACCTGGTTTTCGTTATTTTGGAGGTCCGCGGGCACGCGAGTAAGCTCTGAGACGCTCCGGGTCTTCCCAGGAACTGAGTCCAGGTGGATATTTAGGGCAGATGAGTCCGGCCTGGCCTCTGACCATGGCTCCCTGGGCACCCTGCTTCTCCCCAGGGCCCCGGATTCCCCTTGGTGAAAGGGGACACAGTGCCACTGGCTGACGTGCAAAGGGCCTGGCCCACAGCAGCCCACGGCCTTGAGCAGGAACTGGGAGGACTAGACATGATCCAGAATTTTGATGATTTTAGAAAAGTTTGTGGATTGTATATTTCACAAATCCTGCACGGTTGGTCAGGGACAACAGAGAAATGTCTGACTTTTCTCTTTGTGGGTCTGAGCCCATGTACACCACAGGCCAGGGTCGGTCTGGTGTTGCTGCCAGTGAGTCCCGAGCAGTCCGTGTTTTGTTCAGGAAGTCCTCAGAGCTGCCGGGATTTCGTTTCACCCACATGGGACTGGGCCCTGAGAGAGGGACTGTGACTTCCCTCCCTGGCGGGCTGCCCTCCAGCTGGGTTTGGCTGACCGTCGCTGAGCCTGCCCTGCATGGCCTGTGGTGGGATCCTAGGCTGCAGGGCGGTTCTCTCTCCAGGAGGCCCTGTCGCTTGTCTGCGCTGCGGACTCTGGGCTGGGGACGCCTCGTGTCCCCTGGCACGTTAACTGGGCTGTTCACAGGATGGGCAGCCAGGACTGACTTGTTTTGGTCAGAGGTCTAGCCGTTAAAATTGTGAGCGTAAGTAACTAGACTTAAGTGCTTACTAATACTTGATGAGGAGTAATTTGGAATTAGATTTAAACAAGTGCAGGAACAAAAGGAAAATGGGTAATAAACGGTTCACTGTGTTTCTGTTTCCTTTGGTTAATGCTTTCCCTCCTTCGCATGTCTTTATGCTCCCAGGGGCCTGGGTTTAACCAAGAGGGGACCCGACACAGCCCGGGACAAGGGCATCCCTGTCCCAGCATCCCTCCTCCAGGTGCCTTCCTGCCTTCTCTGGCCACGTCCCTTAGTAACCCACTCTCCTCCTCTCTTATGAAGGATTTGAAGTGACCGTACAGTGTGTCAGGCTGTCTACCACTGCTTTCATTCTGGCCACATATTCACACGTCTGTCACACTCCTCCAGTTTGAAGGAGCTGTAACTTTTAGTTTTTTAATTTAAAAATAACATTGTGTTTTAAAAGAATACAAAATACATGCTAGCCCAAAACAAAAACAAATAAAAAACCAATCACATGTAACCCTACCAGCGCCTATTGGTCTGCAGTCCTCACGTGTCATGTGTAATACTTTAACCACAGGCATTTTTATCTTTTGTGGCAATGAGGTCATACTGCAGAACTCTTCAGCACACGCATTTTCATTCAATAACATTTGTTCACCTATTTTTGTAAATCAGGGCAGCGCGTTTCCCATCCTCACGGATATGTGGGACAGTGCTGCATGGAGGTGCCATAATTTATTCAAACGGCTCTACTTTGGGACACATTTATATTTCTATTTTCTGTCCTTTTTAAAAAAATATATTTTGTGTTTTTGCTTTTTCTTTAGATGTTTTTATTATTCATAGTTTCTTTGTGTGTTTATATTAATCCCTTTTCATTTTTGTGTATTGTGAATACCTGCTACCAGTGTGTAATTAGCCTTTTATTTTATTAAAAGACATTTTAAGATAGTCAAACATGGGGTGCCTACAAGATTTGGAAAGATAGATAATAATCCCTTTTTTGTTTTATTGAATATTAATCAATTTTCATTTTATCGAATAACCTTATACATATTGACTTGCTTCTATATGTCAATTCCTATTAATTAACTTTGTTTACTTTTAATTTAAGGTGTCTGTCTATTCATTGCGTGACTGTATCTATTTTTATTGTGGTAAAATACATGTACACAGAATTTACCTTTTTAACTATTTTTGTGTATGAACATTATTTTTATTAAGTACCTGCACTGTTTCTCTCCGGCTGCCGGGACCGCGTTTGTTAGATCAGGTGGCAGCGGCTCTGAGAGTGACAGGGTGAAGGCCAGTTCTACCTCTGAAGAGCAGCAGGAGGGCTTCCAGAAGCTTCTCTGCTCCCAGGACGGAGGGAAGCTTTCTGCTTCCTACACCCTCCCTGCTCAGGAGCCGGAAGGCATCTATCCCCTGCAGTCCAGCTTTTTCTCCCCTCTTTGGGGCCAGGAGGCCAGGGGAGGCTGAGACAGCGTTCCGGGGATGTGAAGTCTCTGAGTGCCGGGTCTTCCTGGTCCTTGCCCTGGTGCTCTGCGTCTGGTCTTCAGGCTGTATCCGCATGTGGCCTGGGCAATGGGAAAGATGTCCCTAGATCAGTGTTGCCTGTAGTGACTGTCACAGAGCTGAGAGCAGCTGCTGGCCACCACCAGAGACCGGTGGGCTCAAGAGATGCAGATAGCCTGGATTTGCAAGTGGTAGGGAGAGGGGCGTTGTGGGTTACTCAGCTCCCAGCAACCCCAGGTCTTTCTAGGTTGGTTTGATCTCCATTTGCATCAGAATCATGGTGGTGGTGGTGGTGGTGAACTAGTTAACAACACACAGTCCCTGTAGGGTGGTTGGTTCAGCCAGGCTGGTGGGGGACTCTGGTGCACATCAAATTTCGAGAAATACTGACTTGGAGGGAGGAACAGTGACCCCATTTAGGATTCACACTTACCCGGGAATTTTCAGTACAAGGGTCTGGCAGGACAGACTTCACATGCTTCTAAACAGCACTTTAGGATAAGGTGACCACAGCGTGACAGTGTAGGAATGAGCATTTGAGTTTATGGCAACAGGGACAATTTAAAGACAGTTTTTTTTAAAAAACAGTCACCTCTAGACCTAAGGAAAAAATACAGTAAAAAGTAAGCTGTAAGTTTAAATCTTGTTCTTAGTAATTATTCCAAGGAAACTACTTTATGGATTCATATTTTTTCCAGAAAAAGTATTTTAAACTTTCATATTTGTTCTTGGGTTAATAGATCAAAAGAGGGCAATCGAGAATTTTCACAGATGCCACAAATAATGTTTTCTTTTTATGGACAACATTTCAGTGGAAAATATGTCTCTTTCCTTGTTTAAGTGTTTTCTCATTTGTCAGAAACTTGAAAGCTCTTTATACAGAGGTCTCACTGCCTACTTATGGGACATAACTTTGTTGTCGATTTCAGCATGTTTCATCATTGAGTATTTCTGGCCATAGGGAATCGTATTAGGCCGGTTGTAAACCATGTTGACCTTAACGATAAAACAACCTGATGTTTTTATTGGCAAAATGGGTTTATTTGGGGATAGCAAAGAACTGCAATTTGGGATAAGGATGCTGTAGCACAAACTATAGGCAAGTCAAGCGAACAAAGGAGAGGAACCATTACTTTCTAGAAAAAAAGGAGGAAGTTGGAGGGGAGGGCGCACTTTGAATGCAAGTCCTTTAGTGGAAAGTGAGAGTTCGGGGCAGTGACGGCTTCTCACTGGCTGAGTTGTGGGGGTTCCCCTGGACTGGGCTTGTTGCTGGGCAAGGAGAAAATCTTCCTTCCTCCTGCCGGCCTGGGACCTCTCCTCCTGTCCGTGTGTAATTGACGCGCAGTATGGTGCGCGAGCTCCCCCTTCAGGCCTCTCGACTCCATTTCACGTGAGGTTTCCTTCATTCATTTTCACAGCCACCTGAGTATTTTACAGTCTGTGCTGTATTTTATGCAGTGGGAAACATGGTGTTTTTCTATAAATATTCTTTTTGGGTTTGGATGCTACAGTGGTGTTTGCGTTATAAGTTTACACACATTATTGCTTGGAAAACAAAGTTGTCCTCAGCAGCTAATTAATTACAAAACAAATTAGTTACAAAACTGATTTGGTGCGATGAGTTCATCTTCCTTTTCCACTACAGTTGTTCCTGTCTGGAAGTTCAGAGGTCAGGGAAGCCAGAATGGAGAGGAAGCATTAGGTCTATGATTTCAGCTCAGCAGTAATATCACTGTCTGTTCAATGAATGATTTTGGGGAACCTCCGTGTCCCAAGTACTGTCCTAAGCCTTGTGCCCTGTTGCTCCTGGGTTGTTTGTTGCAGTCATGACACTGAGAAGAAGTCCACAGTTAAAACCCAGTGGGGACGTCGTCAGGGCCACTGAGCAGAAAGAGGAGAGAAAAGGAGGCAGAGGAGTTCTCATGGCAGAAGGGACTCACCCCTTAACAGCTGGGCATGGTTTCCTGCCAAGTAGCAGGAAGCGGATGCACTGGAGGGGCAGGTCCAAGGCAGGTCCGCCCAACCAGAAGGTGCTTCTGCCGGGCTCTCTGGGCTGGGAGGGGTTTTCTGGCA
The DNA here is from genome assembly GCF_057876585.1 of Rhinolophus sinicus. Classification (NCBI taxonomy): domain Eukaryota; kingdom Metazoa; phylum Chordata; class Mammalia; order Chiroptera; family Rhinolophidae; genus Rhinolophus; species Rhinolophus sinicus. The sequence continues at coordinate 1,756,260 of NC_142504.1, forward strand.
GAGAATGTTGGGCAATGTTTGTCCAAAGATGTCAAGGCCTAAAGAGAGCAGTGGATTTAAATACTACTTCAAGGCTCTTAGGTAGGTAACAGGGAGCAGTTGATACATTTTGAGCATAGAAAATGTCAGATTGGTATGTTAGAGACCAAGGAAAATTAGGAATCTCTTTGTAAAATTCCCATCTATGCAGCGAGCTATACACAAATATGGAAGTCACTTCTCATTCTGGGCTTTTATTGTTACTTTTGGAGTGTGGGGGTTCAGTAAGCCTAACAACTCAGACTTCCTATATTTGAAAGCTGATAACAATTCAGAAAGTTACTTTGGGGAACAAAGGAATCAACCGGAAGAATCAGTGGTTGAAGATTATACTGAGGTTGTTTGCATTTCCTGGGACAAGTGAATGTAAGTTCTTTAACAGGAATCATGTCTGTACATTTGTTAACGTATGTACTACTTTGCAAAAAAATTTGAGGTCACTGTTTGCACATAAGTATCAGGCTAATAATACATCATTCTTCTTTATTTTGGGGACAAGTGTCAAAAGCATTTTGTAACTGATATGATGTAAGTTCTAGAAAGTAATAAGTCTATAAATTCAGAATTTTAATTGATCAAAATGAACTCCACTCTCAATCAGTCCAATTTAGAGAGGGTTAAAATATCATTTCTTCTACATTTTCTCAAGTGAAGACATTTCTTACAATTGATGTATAAAATTTAGTACAGGGTTTGTTTCTATACCTCCCCAAACTAGAAGACTAGCACACCTTATTGCTGGTGGTGTCTCCAATAAGGAACTTCAATGTGGGTGGCCTTGCTTGACCTGTCAACTGACTTCTGAGATTTGTGCCAGAATAATAAACACTAGCATTCAATGTGTACCTAAAGCACACGTGGGATTCTGTACTGAGGACTTCCTCCCGAGAAAATGTTCTTCAATATAGGTCACATATAGAAACGAAATAAATGTAAGTTGTTTTATTGCAGGGCTATGTAATAGAACGAATATTCAAACCAAACCAGAGCCCCAACATTAAGAGAATATCTGTATAGATTTTAACATAGTCACATGATGTAATATTATGGGCCTTTAAAAATCATTTTTAAAAAACATACACAAAAACGCCAGAGATGGTAATATTATAATAATGAGTGAAAAGATGAGACAGAATAAAACAGCATGAAGGTAAGTATATAAAAAATGCTTATTTGTGGGGGCAAAACCGTGCTTTTAAGACATTTCTTCATTCCATTGCCGGTTTGGCTTTACCGTAAAATCAGCGAATGATTAACTTTACCTGAGCTGCCAGGAAGCGTATGCCTGGATCAGCTTCCCTGGGCTCGCTGCCAGGTCAGGTTTGTCCTGTGAGGGGCCTGGCGAGCACTAACGACCTTATTTCTTTGTCTCATGACCAACAGCAGTGAGGGTGACGACATGGGTCTTGCCCACGTGCTTTTGCGGAAGTTTGAAGACCAGGGCTTGCTCTGCGCTGACCCAAACTCAGACCTGTAAGTATCAGATGCTGTCTGCACATGGGCAGCGCCAGCCAATACCCCTGGAGGCAGGGAGGACGCTCTCCACCACGATTCTCGCTTCATGTTGCAAGTTCACATGGAATGAGCGTTAGCCCCCGAGTAGGTTAGTACGTAGGTTAGTACGAACAGGCCTAATGGGAGCTGCCATCTAAAACGACCGGAAATAAGCTACGTAATCGCCTCCTTTGTTCTTGGTAAACACACGGTTCATGTTATTGCAAAAAATATTAATCAATAATTAATAATTTCTTTAAGAAAACCCAAAGCTAAAAAATTAAGTAACAATTAAATATGAACTATGTATTAATTGTTATTTACTTTTAAGGAAAAGTTGTGCATTTGAAAATATTAATTATAATTCTTTTTAAACTAAAGGGACTTACAAAGTCAGTAACATCAGTTTGGGAGTGAATTACTTTGAATATTTTTTCCCCCTAGGATTTTAAAATGATAATACAGAGAGGATCTTTTTATGAAACCTCGATAAAGCCTGTCTTCATGAACACTTTTCTCTCTTATTTTGGTTGACTTATTTATTGAGGATCTGCTATATACACAGTGCTGTTGTAGGAACCAGGATTGATATAGGATATGGCCCTAGTTTCAGGGGTTCCAGCTTCTGGGGAGAGGAAATGGGAAAGTGATAAAAACCATGAATGATGTACTGAGGACTAACGTGTATGTTTTTAAGTAATAAATATCGAAATCCAGATAATAATGCAAGATTGGCACTATGTTTCTCTAATTTGTGATGACAGATTTGGCTCATTAGTCATGTTGGCAGTTATTCCAGACAGAATAACTATTAATGGTCTCAGTAAGGAAGAATTAATAGAAAATTAATTACGTTGTTTCACTGTAGTCTTCTCTTGAAAAGCAAAGTAATTTATTTAACTAAATGAAAGCATCTTTGGTGACGCTTTTATTTCCCTCCCCTCTACTGAAACGAGCAGTATGCAGAATGAGAAATTGAAATGTAATCCGGGGCCCAAGTGGCCTGGTTTTCAGTCCGATGCTGCAGCAAAGAAAAAGGAGTTGGCTGAAAAAAGACACGTCTTCCTCTCGTTTCTCAAGGGGGAGAGAAAAGACGAAGCAGAATCAATGCTAAGGACAGCAGAACACACTGGAGATTCTGTTTAGACACCTATTTAACTTTCAGTTTTCTGCAGAAGTGGCAGTGGGTCTCCCAGGCCCCGCTGTCTGTCCCAGGCTCCCTTCCTGGGCCCGCCTGCAAACCAACCGCACAGCTTTCCCTTCTGCCTTCCCCTGCGTTCCAGGGTCCATGTTTTGGTTTTATGTTTTCGTTGTGAAATCCACCTAGTCTGTTCTTAACTTATTCCTTTTGTAACAATTTTTACCCTATTTCTTGGTCTAAATAACGAAAGGCTGGTGGTGGGGGGGTGTTGGGGGCTGCCTCATACAAGGGTGTTATGAATACTTCCATTAATAATAATTTATGTCCATGTTGTACAAAGAAGACTTGATTTACTAAGGTCCCAGATCAAAGCACAAGATTTTATTTAAAACAAGTAAGTTTCCTTCTGGAAGCCATACCTGTTCACCTGGTTAATAGAAATGGCATGTTTCTTTTTACTGCACTGGGTGGGTGTCTCTCCCATTGGCTTCTCCTGCTGGAGCCACACAGCCCAGAGCAGGCGGCCTGGGCGTGGAGCTCCGAGGACCTGTTTGCTGAAGCCTGGCCTGCAGGAGCGCCTCACTTCTCAGAACTGCCGCTTACTCTCCAGAAAAGTGGGGCCCGTAAGAGGCTGGGTAAAAATATCTCACGGGTGCCTGGTTCAGTACATGGGAATGTCCTCCTGTCTTTCCCAATTTTTGAGTAAATAGGAATAATTATCATTACTAAAGCAACTTTTGATTTATAAACATTAGTAAATAAATCCAAGTATGAGGCCTACAAGGAGAAAAGCTATAGGAGAACTTTGGAATAAAAAACCCAGGGCTTCAGGTTGTTTTCATAACAATTTGTTGTACAGCCTTTCTTCCTATGGAAATGGAATAATTGTTTTTTATTTACATGGTGATTAAATTGCTGTCATGCCAGGAAAAGAAATGAGCAGCTCGCTGTGTTTATCAGCTGCGTGTCGGTGCTGAAGGTATTTGCATTTGAGACCAGAGGCCTAGGCTTTACCACTAGCCCCTGGGCCCCAGCGCAAGTCCCGGAGCCTGGTCCTACGATCAGTACAGAGCATCGCTGAACGGGATTGGAAATACTGTCCCTAATAAAACCTTGTCATCAGATTAACAGCTCAAGCTGTGCAACAGCAGGGGCTCTGCCTTCTGACCAGGGAGACAGTGTGTGGGAACCGCCGTCTGACCAAATGGTCTGCTGGGGGAGCAGCTTTGCAGTCGGAAAGACCATTCGAGTCTCTCTTTGTTTCTTAGGAACAATTTTTCCTGCTGGAACACGGATCCCCTTTCTCACCCAAAAGTCCAGGGTTCCTGTGCCTGCCTGGTAGGTTTCTGCCGTGTTTTTTTTTAATCTTTTTTTTAAAGTCTAAACCTCAAGTAACAAGAATGAATTTACTTCATTTATAAAATCTTCATTTTTCTTAACTCGGTGAGCCTCTGTGACTTTTTGGTTTACTCAATGAGCTGCTTTTGGGCAAAGTGTCAGTACATGAAGTGCACACTTGTACAAGATGGCGTTGTGTGGATCTCACAGTCGTCCTCCTCCATCGATCTTCAGCAACGATGAAGGAGCCAGAACTGCCCTTGGGGAGAAATTTCCCAACTGCAATGCAGGATGACCTCAGGGCTCTTGTCACGTTATTACTTGAGTTCTGAGAGCTAGATATTAAAGGCTGAGACACCACTTAGCTGTTCTAGGGTTGATTCCCACAAAAATGCACACGTGTAGGTATTATACTGTTCAACTCAGGGCCGTCGCTCTGTAGTCTGCTTAAGGAGAACAAACTGAAATTTATTTGGAAAACTGATTGGAATTCAACTCAAAGGAAATCTCCAGAGGTAACTAATAAAAGGCCTGGGCCTATTAGCCACAACCAACCAGCTCATGTGGCAACGCTAATTGACAGACACAGAGAAGCAAAAATCTCAGTTTAAATTAACTGAGGCTCTATTAAGGAATGGCCACCTCTGTACAGTGCCTTTCTATTCCGTGGCCATGGGGACGTCCCTCTTCCTTGTGCAGTGACTTTGCAAAGTTTCCTTTTGGGTGGACCTGGTCTGTTTTCTTCTCTTAGACCAAATGTCTGCATATACGTGAGTGATGACATAGCGCCCGTGCCAGACATTCAGGCCTCACTGGCCTGTGTGATGCCTTCGGCCTCGGCTGTCAGAAAACTCAGCTGTATTTGCTGCTGCTTTGTGGTGACCAGCTGGCCTCTGCTGATGTTTTGTTGGACACAGTGATTTGTTTATTCCCTGCCTTGTGTACTCTATTTAGTCATGAAACCTCGATTTTTCGCTCCGCGCTCTTATTCTGCAGCCCTGATTTAATCCGTTATACTGGTTCCTTTTATTACAAGCTGCTAAGCTCTCGGGATTGGATTGGGTGCCAATGGCAGAGGAATGAGTGGCTATGTGTCAGGATGCTTGGTGCTGATGTTCCTACATTCACTCCAACCTACATGAACTATAAGGTTTCAGTAACCTTGAGTATCGGTCAGGAAAAAGGTCTCACGTGGCAAAGTTTGAAGCCAAGTAAGTGTGAGAAACGCTGGATGAAGCTGTATTCAGCAGGTTTCTTTGCTGCAGCTCTTCCAAGGTGCTCTTCTCTGGTAATGCACCGACAATGGATGGAAAGGGTCCAGCATTTTCTGCACATTATTTGACTAAAGAATCCTTTTTTTTATGGCAACCGTGTTCTTGGGGACACACTGCTGATCCACACACTAGGACTCAGAGAACTTGAGGACAGAGGCTGTTAGGTGGAATTCATGAGTCCTAAGGAAAGGGGGTACTCTGCAGGCCCGGCCCGGATGAGACACATGCTGGGGTGTGAAAAGCAGGCCCACACCCACGGCCAGTCCCTGCTCTGCAGGGAGCACATGAGCCCAGTTAAGTGTGTTCTGTCAGCAGGTGAATACTTCTCTCCCCTGAAATTCATGTTCATGCCGAAGTCCTGCTTTACAAGAACATTTACTTCCTTGAGATTTTATCCAATACGCTGTGGCCTCTCCAGAACAACAACCATGTTCCAAGGTTAGCTCTGCTCCTGAGGGCCGAGTCGTTGTTTAGACATGATGCCTTGGAGAGCGCTCCAAGAGGAACGGAGTGAGCTGGCTCAGAAGGACAAGGGCTTTCGGGCTTAACTCTCCTTGGGTAGGCTGACCAAGCACTTGTGAGCACGAGTGAGTGTGATTTGCACAGAGATGGAACTGCTGCCTGGCTGCTGTACAAATGGCCACAGACTGGATGGCTTAAAGTGACATAAATTGTCTTCTCACAGTGTGAGGTCAGAAGTTTGAAATCAGTGTCATGAGCATGGAATCCAGGTGCTCCTTCTGTGCGCACTTGGAGGGAATCTGTTCCTCGTCTCTTCCAGCGTCTGTGGGTCCCTGACTTGTGGCCACATCGCTCTAGCCTTGGCTTCCGTGGTCGCCTCATCCCTTTTCCTCTGACCTCCCTGCCTCCCCTTTCTGAGGGTACACGTGACTGCGTTGGGGCTCACGCTGCCAGTCCAGGACAATCTCCCCTCAGCATTCTTAACTTAAAAACATCTGCGAAGTCTTTGCCATGTCTGGTAGCCTTTACGGGTCCCAGAGACTGGCACCTGGCACCTAGTGCCAGGCAGTATTCAGCTAATTGCAGAGGGTATATCTGGGGAGAACTTAACAGATGAGGTGAGAAAGAGACTGAGGACGCTTTCTAGGGGACTTGACATCGTGATAGGAATTTGAACTTTTCAGCATGGGAATCATCTAAGTGAAAAGTGTTTTTAAAGACATATTGTGATGTGTTGGTAGGTGAGTTGGAGAGAGACAGGCTGGAGGCGGAGAAACTAAAAAGTTATGTGAACCGGTGACTGAGATCACTGGTGTGGCTGAATTATAATCGATGACGATGATTATTTTTCCTTTTTCGTCTTTCCTCAAGCCTTTCTATCAAGAACCTGAAAATAATATGTTAAATTTATATAATACTCTTTCTTTTATGTATGTCTTTATCGAACAGAACCCTATGAGTTGGGTAAGGCTGTTATTTCCAGTTTGCAAATGAGAAAACAGGCTTTGGAAGCTGATGTGACAGGTCCAGAGGTGTCATTTCCTGGAGTCGTGACTGTTCTAGCATATGATCTTTTCTAAACGTTCTGGGAAATGGAGAGAGAGCATATGGAGCCTGAATCCCGACGGGGGCAGGGCAGGGCCTTTGCTGTGTGGCCCCCGTGGCCCCGGGTCTTGGTTGTACTGAGTGGCCTCATACCCTGTTGGGAGAGTATTTCACGAATCTGAGCCAGGCCGGCACTGAAGTGTAATTTCTCCTTGGGGCACTTAGGACAGAACACGTCTGTTTGAATTCCTGGGCTTATCATCCTCGCACTGGTGGCCTCTGACTCTTCCAGGTTCATCAAATGCAAGAGCACCCCAGTGACACTCCCCCAACTTACATACAGAGAAGGAAAGGCAGTTCCCACACAGAACTGACTGCACAGGTCCCAGTGGAAAGCCGGTCTAATCCTCAGGTGTAGGTGACTCGTACAGAAATCTGGGATATCAGGACATATACAAGTCCATAGCTAATTTAGTAGAAATTGAGCGCTCTGAGAAGTCACATGTGAAGGTATCGTCAGTGAACCTGTTTGTGAGTAATAAGTAAGTTTCTGTTGTATCTCCTTGAAAACAAAGCCATGTCCCAATGGCAGCGGCAGCGCTCCCCACCTGACCAACCGCCTGGGCCACACGCTGCTGAACCTCTCGGCCTCCCGCCTGGACGAGTACTTGCTGCTGCCGAGTGAACGACCAAGGTGCGTTCAAAGCTGTCGGGCATCACGTTGGAAACCCTGCTGCTTCAGATGCTAATGTCCTTAGACAGTTAAGCGTCCAGTCCTAACCTTGGTCCTAACAGAAACTCCCAAGACCTGCTGCCGCCTTGATAGGCTGCTCACTGCCGACCTCCAGGCTCCCCGGGAGGAGTCGCCCCGAGACTCACTTTGGGGGGTCAGTGGGGGGTCAGTGGGCGCAGCGCAGGCTCCCCGGGAGGAATCGCCCTGAGACGCACTTTGGGGGGTCAGTGGGGGGCCGGTGGGGGGGGTCAGTGGGGGGGGTCAGTGGGGGGGTCGGTGGGGGGCCGGTGGGGGGGTCAGTGGGGGGGTCAGTGGGGGGGTCAGTGGGGGGTCAGTGGGGGGGCCGGTGGGGGGTCAGTGGGGGGTCGGTGGGGGTCAGTGGGGGGGTCAGTGGGGGGTCAGTGGGGGGGTCAGTGGGGGGTCAGTGGGGGGCCGGTGGGGGGGTCAGTGGGGGGTCAGTGGGGGGCCGGTGGGGGTCAGTGGGGGGGTCAGTGGGGGGTCAGTGGGGGGCCGTGGGGGGGTCAGTGGGGGTCAGTGGGGGGCCGGGGGGGTCAGTGGGGGGCCGGGGGGGGTCAGTGGGGGGCCGGGGGGGGGTCAGTGGGGGGCCGGGGGGGCAGCGCAGGCCCCCGCCTCGGAGCGTCAGCGCACGGTCGCAGCACATGAAGCAACGGGCGCCCTTCGGGTTCCCTGGACCCGCAGCGTCCGACACGGCAGCGTGGCTGCGCCTGGTGTCTTAGCGCCTCTCAGTCCGTTTGGGCGAAGCTTTTGCTTCGTGCGTGGCCTTGAGCCCAAGTGGTGACTTGAGCTGAGGGGGTGGGAACCGGTGCTTCTCGTGGCTTTAAGTCGCTGTCACCTTCAGCACGAAGTCAGTTTCCTGTGCCACCAAACGCATGGCTTTGCTTCAGCACGAGAGCTTCCCACGGCCTGTGCGCCAGGCCTGCGACCCTGCCCTGCGCCTGTGTCCCTGCGCCTGTGTCCCTGCGCCTGTGTCCCTGCGACCCTGCCCTGCGCCTGTGTCCCTGCGCCTGTGTCCCTGCGCCCTGACCGGGCAGGGGCCGCTGCCCACACACACACACAGCAGCCACTGCTGTGAGCCAAGGAGACAGGAGCAAGGCTCAGATCTGTGTCCCGTACCGAGGGTTTTCCATTACATTTAAAAGCACAGGGGAAAGGTATGAATATTCTATAACATTACATTTTTGTGACATAATGAGGGCTTAGTGCGCAGGCGCCAGGGGCTCATGAGGGCTTAGTGCGCAGGCGCCAGGGGATCATGAGGGCTTAGTGCGCAGGCGCCAGGGGATCGTAAAGGCTTAGCGCGCAGGGACTCGCGTACTGTGAGGGCTTAGTGCGCAGGCGCTGGAGTATTAGTGCAGCTTAGTGCGCAGGCGCCAGGGGATCACGGCTTTTCATGGTCACGTGTTTGGATGGTTTTGGGAGGATTAGTGTGTGATCTATGGTGGAATTTGACCCAGTGACATTGCGAGGTTATTCTGGGGTGGATTCTTTCCCTAGTGTGCACGTCTCATTGCGCTATGGCAGGATCCGTGGCCTTGCTCTGTCATCTCTGAAGAACAACCTAGCGTCTGGTGAGGACAGGACAAGGCCAGTGTCGGCTGGTTCTCGGGTTGCGGTTCCTTCTTGTCTCCGACGTCCCCGCAGCGTCCTCCTGCCTGACACCCTGGTGGCTGTGCCTTTGCCTGCCTTCTGCTGCCACCTCGTCATAGCTTTGAACCTGCCAGAATCTTTGCGTTTTGAAGGCAGGAGTTTACGTGCCCAAGACTTAGAATAAGAGTGTCTGGCACCGAAAGTCACTCCGTCCGTGTCTCTGGGGTTAAACTGCGCCAGTGGAACGATCCTTACACCTTTGTCTCAGTTTCTGCTGAGAGTAGGGGCCCTACGATGGGAATTTCTTCTTCAGTCTCCTTTTATCCAGAGTGGGAAACAGAGTCTATGTGTCCCTTTATTCTTAATGCCAAATATTTTAGGAAGCTTAATAGGTGCCAAGTACCACACAACCCATGGGGACGTGGAGAAAAAAGATATAATTTCCACCCCGGAAAAACTCAACAGAGCTGCATGAAGGATAAACTGCCAAACAGACTGTTAAAACCCAGTGTGACAACTGATAAATTGTTGGAAATGTAGGGTATTGTGAGAACCCAAAAGAGAAGGAAATCTACCCCAACAGAAGTTCGCTGGGACACCTTCCTGAGCGAGGCAATATTTGCACTGAAGCTTAAGAAGCACAAGTGGGGAAGACAGTACAATGCAAAGCAGGGCAGCTCAGCAAAGCGTGGGGCTGAGTAGTTCAGAATAGCTGATTTGTAGGAGAAATGACCATTAATGGAAACAACGAGAGTGCTGGTGATCACAGACGTGCCTGTTCCCAGCAAGATGGGAGGTTCTGAGAGGCACGCTCGCTGATGTGGCAAGCCTCGTGCACACCTCCTCCATAAGCAGGGCCCTGCCTGGCTGCTGCCGTTTGAGCCACACACTTTCTTCTGCATGCTGACCTACCTCTGTGGTCGTGTCACAGATTCTCACAGACTGTAGGTCGTCGTAGCTAGTGCAGTCAGTGACGAAACGCCCCCAGTCAGGAGTCCCGGCACTCGCTGTGTCCACACTAACACTGTGTTTATTGTTACCAGGCTTGGAGGTTGGTCTTTTGGAGTGCGAATCCCGGGTCCCGTTCAAGATGCAAATTCGAGTATATCAAAACCCAAACCTCTGGCAAAGGTAACTTTTTCTTTCTTTCCTGATTTAGAAAGCATTCAGGGAAACGCGATAATCCAAATATATTTGTGGGCACGGGAGGAACCGAATCAGATGCCTCACTGTGTTTATTTCACAGTGTTTGTTATTGTGAAGTAAAGACCTACATAACCATGCCCTTGAAAGACAAAGCATTTTCTTTTAGACTGTACAGTATATAGGTTACTGTTTTTGTTAAGCTCAGAATTCACCTAATAGAGCTGAAAAAAAATAATGAGAAGGTAAGCTATTTTTCAGGACACCATTGTCAGGACAACTGGATACATCACTAGTTTTCCTGGTGGCCAAGGGCGTTTTCCGTGTGTGTACTAAAATCCTCATCTTCCAGAAGTCCCGGCGCCAAGAAAGCAGCCACTTTGCAGGGCTACTCGTAGGGCCTGGTTTTCGAGCCCTGCCAGGGCCACTCCTGTTAATTAGGAATGGTCCACTGGGTGTCACCGAGAAGGGTTGGGGCTCTTCAGTTGGGAGGAATGACGGCGGGGCTAGAAGAAAGTGGCCTTGGTCCTCTAGTAGGAGCTCAGAAGTGGTGAGTCATAGCAGAGGTTTTCCTACGGAAGGAGGTCAGTGCAACCATAAGATGGGGAAAGAGGAAAGATTTAGCTTCAGTCTCAGCAGTTGGGGAAATAGTCTGGTGTTGGGAGAGGAGACTGTGGGCGTGTTGTGTCTACTCGGAAACCTGTCACATAACTACCGGAATGAGGTCCGTCTGTGTGAGCCCAGGAAGGCAGGCACCCTCCCCACTTTGTGGGGGAACGCCGATGTTCATGGGAGCCCGGGAAAGCTTACCAGGATAAGGGCTGGTGCGTGTTGGAGGTTTACTCAGTGGAATAAAGGTGCCTTACTGGTATTTCACAGTGTAATCCCTGATAAAAGATCTCAACGTTCGTACTTCACAGTATAATCCCTGAAGAAAATTTTAACAGTTGTATTTCACAATGTAATTCCTGATGAAAAATTTAAGTTGTTGTGTAGACTGTTAAATCCCTCTGTCAGCTGAGTGTTCGGATCTCTCTTCCTTCCAAGGCGACACGAGTGAGAAGATTCATAGCTCAATATGAACAGTCAAGATTCAGAGCTTGATAGAAAAGTAACCCGAAATGCATTTGCTGGCTTTTGGACATGTGATGTGGCTGTAATTAGAATACACATAGTTTGTTGAAGGAATCTGCTCATTTCCTTTAGGAATATTTAACCCTTTGGGCTACACTAACCCCGCACCTTCTGAATCACAGCCGATGGCTGTGCCTCTGCTTTCTGGCGTCAGGGCACAGCAGCGGGCTCGCGGGGACTCTGCCTCCGGGCTGTGCGTGACACGTGTTTGCCGGACACTGGCTTCTCTTCCTCCTGCTCAGATTCGCCTTCTGTATGGGCGTGTTTGAGAGGGGACTCCTGAAGCTTTGATGTTGTCGACGTAAGAACGGCCAAACCTGTACAGCATTTTGATAAGAGTTCATTTGAGTCAAACTGATGACAGTTGCTGGGGAGCAAGATCTCAGATGCTCTGGAGAGTGACAGTTTTGCAGCTTCTTTCGTGCATTTAATACTAAGGAGGGAACATTTAATACTAAGGAAGATGGCCTTGAGGTGGGAAAAGCAAGGTGGGGGTGGGATTACACAATAGGTAACAAGATTGTGTGTCTCTTGAGGGGGGGTTATTTCAAAGGTGTGTGAGCCAAGGTGCTCAGAAACAATGGGCAGGGCTGCTTGAGGCAAAGATAAATTTTCACTAAAGTTAACTGGTTAACTGCCAGGGGCGTGACGACCCCCATGACTTGCCCAGCTAGAATTTAGGACCAGGTGGCCCCGGGAGGTCACTTTTGCTAGCACTCGTTATAGCACCATTTTGTATCCACAATGTTGTTGGCAGGTGCTTTGCCAGGCATGGGAATGCAAACCAGTGGTGTGGCCCTTTGGTCGCTGAGTGGCTTCTTGGGAAGGCATGTGATCCCGGCGTGCAGTGGCGGTGAGCCGTGATTCCTGCCGTGCCGCTGGTGATATGTCAGCTGTCTGCCTGCACCTTCAGTCATTTCCGCCCAGCCTTTCCCTTTGGCCTTTAGGGTGTATCACAAGAGGTTGTACAATTTTCAGTCTTTTTGAAGAGAAAATAGAAAATTTGCACAGGAATAGGCTTAATATGAATAAATTCGTTATTTTGTAGAATGTCTCTGACGGAACCTTTATGGGTTGTTTCAGTCACATCTTGAGTGTTCAGCTTATTTAATCAAAACACCCGCTGAAGTGTATACACTTCAGATAAAAGGGCCCAACACGTCTCACTGCTGATGTTTGGCAGACGTTCTGTTCTCAGAGAATTTTACACATTTGAATATTCATTGAGTGATTCCTTTTCCTTATAGCTACTTAGCTGCTTTTCTGAGAAACTGTTACTCGTGATTCCCACATGAAAAGTCTTGTTTGGAGGTGTCATAATATGCTCCTTGAAGGAGATTAACTTCCTCCTTCAGTTATTTGGTTTTATTGTGTCCTTGAGCAATGTGGACCAAAGTGTCCACTTGTATACATTTTTTTGGCACCCCACCCCGTGTATATATGTTTCAATTTTATACATATTTAGATATATATTTAAATTTTCCTTAAAATATTGATATTTTGAAATACAGATACTGATGGTTCAATTAGTATTTTTTGTGCTACTTACTATCTCAACTTCAATAACATTTTCAGTCTTCTCTTTTCTCCATTACCTCTGTCCACTCAGGCAGACGTGCTACTTTATTCTCCATGCTCAGCAAACGTTCAGTTCAATTTATTTTTGAGAAATAATGTTTCATATTCAGTTATTAATTTGAAAGTAATTTTAAAAAATCTTTTTCCCCACTTTTAATTTACAGGTCAAATTTCATTAGCTTACCAGCTGAGAAAGAAAAAAGTGATGGGCTTAGGTTCTTTTTTGTCTGTGAGAATATAATTACAAAGCAACATTCACATTTGTTCTGGGGAAAATCAATCTATTTTTAGCTGTAAATTATATGCTTGAGATAAACATAAAATTAGCAGCCTGGAATGTACTGCTCCCTGTCAGCTGTGCGGGAACTTCCCTCTGAGGCCTGGGTCAGGGGCTGTGGAGGTTCACGGACACGCGTGTCCCTCATGTCTGAGGACAGATGACGAATCGACACAAGAGCTGATTGCGTTGTCTTTCTCTCTCAGGTGTGGTACAACCAGAAGGCTTTCCATTCCCTACCGTCCTACTTAAACCACCTAAACAACCTTATTTTGTGGAGGCTCTTACCCCCTGCCGTGGACTGGAGGCAATACGGTAATGCCAGTTTTTATGCATTATAATTCACTACTTTTCAAAAAACAATGTTTTTAAAAGGGAGAGAAACAGAAAGCATTCTGAGTAAGAACATGAGGAGTGATGAGAAGGTTTGTCCTGGACAGTCACCCCATTTCTAAATTCATACAAGGTTGTAGGACCGATTTGTCTCTATTGGTGTCATTAAATGTTTACCTTCTCAAAATTATGACCTCATCTGTACAACGAAGGGAATAAGTTGCCTTGAGCGTTGTCTCCTCGTGACTTTAATGTCTCACAGAAGCAAGAATAATTTCTCTTCTTAAGGACTACCGTGTGGGATGCCGTGAGATGTGGTTACAGGTACAACACATCACCCATGAGTGTTGGGAAGGTGAACATCATCATTTGTTTCATGCTGGGCCCTGAATGCATCAATTACCTACGTTGATTGTGGAAACACAACAATTTGAATGCCTCTTACCTGAATAATACATCTTATATTCGAGAGAGAACAGAGGTGTATGAAATTATGACTTAAGGTCGAAGAGATGCTCAGCTAAACATCCATAATATTTTAGTGGATATAGCCAGGAGGCAGCCACCGTGAGGGCATGAGACTTTCCTTTCTAGTGGTTTGGATTAAACATGAATGAGATGAATGAGGTTTAATGGAATAAAAGTAGACAAACATTAGAATGTCTTACCATTAGCACCAGGCCGGAGAGAGAGACCAACACAGTTAGTGGGAGCTTCTGGCTGGGGAGAGCTGACGGGGGCGTGGGAGCAGAGGTCGTAGTGTGATGGCGGCGGGCCTGTGGCACTGATGGGGTGAGACAGAGAGGAGAAGATGCATAGTTTGGGATCAGTGAATACCAGGTGTGCGGCTCAGTAACTGAAAAGGGGAATGGAGGGTGCTGAGGTGGAGCGTTTCAGAGGACAGTAGCACGGACCCAGCGGTCACTCCTGGAGGGTTTGAGGACGGAGGTCATTACTGCCCCTGACAAGACTAGGGACTGATGGGTGATGTTTTTGAGCTGCTTCCCTGTTCACCCCTGAGTGATGGTGTTTACACTGTGGCCCCTTCTGTGGGGACTCAGAGTTTGGAAACCCACTAATTATACAGTGGGAGTGAGATCATGTAACACTTCAGGCTTATCTAGAGGGGCTAAGCATGTTTTACCAGAATGTAAAAAATGAAACTTGCCCATTAATCATTTTTTTAAAAAAGTGTTTTACCAGAAAACATAAATACATGATTAACAAAACCTTTAAAAATTGAACTTTATTTTTCAAAGTAGGCTGTGTTGTTACACCTCATTTTCTCAGGTAATAATAGAAGGCAAATCAATATATACTATTGAAAAATAATTATATTTAAATACTATAAAAGTAGGGATTTAAAACAAAAGTGAGTATGACTTCAATGACAGAAAGCAGTCTGAGGATTTTATTAGGACAACAGATTGCCCACCTTCTGTCATCAGTGAAGTCGTCAGGATGATGGACTCCTACGTGCTTCCCACGACGTGTTCTGAAACAGAGCAGTGTCACACCTCTACGTCCTTCCACTTACGCCTCTCCTGGCTTTGCTTCCACTGTCTCCTGGAGGCCCAGATGCTCCCTGCTGCTCCTCAGCAGTCTCCCACGGTGGCATTCAGACACCTGCTCTGCCGGATCTTCCCCCGTTGAGTTGAAGTGGCACTGAGAGTATTGACAGCCCCGTCCTGCTTCTCCCGCCCATTACAAAGTGTGGCGGGAGGACAGAGTAGCTGCAGTTGAATTAAATTAGGGCAGACCTGGCCAGTTTTCATCTAAGATGACAGGTGACTTGTCCTTTTGGAAATGACTGATATGATGACAGCTTTTTCACACTGGAATAGACATCCACAGGCATGCACAGAGATGCAAATCCATTTCACAGATGAAGAGAGTAAAACCTAGATGTCAGCAAGATGGCAGACGAGGAAGCCCTACGGAAACATTAAATAAACAACTAGAAATGGACTAAAATGACTTTATACGAGCTCTGGAAATCAGTCAAGCATATATGGTAACCAAGCAAATGCCCAATCAAGGAAAAGCCACATTGAAATGAGAGGGAATTTTGTGGTGTTTTTACTCCATCTTGCCCGACCCCTCTCCACCGTGGTATGGCCATTTGGTGTGGTTTGGGGAATGGGGCCTCCCATTCAGGGTTCCCTTCTGCAAACTGGAAAGAGCAGAATTTGCAGCGTTCCAACGTATCCAAAGGCTGCCTGAGGGATTGATTTCTGTGTCTCCTGCCTCTGAGTTCAGATGGCCAGTCAGATCTCAGGCCGTAAGAAGCCACAGGAAGCAGTGGGCACAGCTTGCGAAGACCACAGGAGACGACAGACCTGCAGATCCCTGGTGCAAGAGATACGGGCTGAGGAACACAATGGAACGGCTAAGTCTCCCAGAAGAAGCAGGTGTGAGACTCTAGGGAAAGTGAGATACAGAAAAGTAGCCCCGTCTGTGGGTGAACTGGAGAGAAAGCACAGGCTCAAGGAAGGCGATGCCCAGAAAGGCCTGAGGAGACCTGAGCCTTCACCCGGGGCTGTAAAGACCCCCCCTCACGGCCGGTCTGCAGTGCGGGAAGCTGCTTATGTCTTCAGATGCTCAATACTCAGCAACAGGCCATAAAAGTATTTAACATACAGGCTTTATGATTGTAGCTCCCTAGGAGGGGGCACACTGTGCTCCCAGGGGCCATGTGGGAAAGCACCCAATTCAGTGCGGTGACAGAGGCAGTAGAGGGAAAGTATGGTTTCCGCAGGAGTCAGGTAAGGCAGGGGCCACAGCTAAGGAGGATTAGGACTTGTAGTCTGAATACTTGTGACCCTGAGGTGCGGGGCTGTCTCTGGTTGTCTGGTCCTGATCCTGGGTGCTCAGGGCAGGGGGTAGTGGCCTGGCGTGGGGAAGTCGGTAAAGTAGTTGGGCTGTGAGCTTTGGGTCAATCAGTTGGCACATGAAAGGCCTACACACAGGTGAAGTTTTTGCTTTCTCTAAGAATCTGCCAGCCCTGAGAGGGACTGTTCCTCCAAGGTCAGAAAAGCCCCCAAGATGTCAAAAAATGAAAAATACACAACAAAAAGACAGATGAATACAAAGAAACAAGAAGACACGGCTCGTTTAAAGAAGCAAAATCACCAGAAAGCATTTCTGAAGAAACACAGGCATCAGACTTACTTGACAAAGACTTTGAAACAATCATCATAACTGTGCTAAAGGAAATCATGGGCAGAAACTAAAAAATCAGAGAGATGATGTATCAAAATAAGTAGTATATCAAAATATTGATAGGAATTATAAAGAAAAGAACCAAACAAAAATTCTGACTCTGAAAAATATAACTGAATTGAAAAATTCACTAGAGAAAGTCAGTAAGACTTGAACAGTCTCCAGATGAAATCAGTGGACTAGAGATAGGCCATTTGAAATTATCAAGACTGAAAAGCAAAAAGAAAAATTAACAATGGAAGGTGAACACTTACGGAGTATCCTCAACCGGCCAGTGTAAACATTATGGGGGTGGGGAGAAAGAGTGAGGGAGGGAGGGAGGGAGGGAGGGAGGAGGGAGGGAGAGAGGGAGAGAGAGAGAGAGATTGATTTTGAAGAAATAATGGCTGAAAACTCCCCAAATTTGAGGAAAGACGTGGATGTATAAATACAACAGACTTCATGAACACCAAGTTAAGATGGACCCCAAATGCCCCACACTGAGACACATTCTAGTGAAACTACCAGAAGTCAAGACAAAGAGCGAACCTTGAAAGCAGAAAGATAAGTGGCTCATCACATACGAGGGGTCTTCATAGATTACTAGCAAAACTAGCAGCCAGGAGGCAGTGAGATGATGGATTTCAAGTACTGAAAGAAAAAAAATGTCATTCCAGAGTTCCATATCTGGCAAAACTGACCGTCAAAATTGAGAGAGAATTAAGATATTTCCAGATAAGCAAAAGCAGGGGATTTCCTTGCCACCAGACCTGCCTATGAGAAATGCTCAAGGGAGTCCTGCAGGTTGAAATAAAAGGACACCACACAGGAACTTGAATACATATGAAAATATAAAGTTCTCTGGTTTAGGTAACACGTGGGCAGATATAAAACAATATTACTGTGTTGTGACTCCACTTTTCTTCTTCTACAAGACTTAAAGCATAAAATACAATTATAAACCTGTGTTAATGGGGGATGGGATGTATGCAGGTGTAATTTGTGGCGTCAGTCACAGGAAGTGTGGGAGAGCGGAGCTGTAAAGGAATAGAGACTTGGAGGTAATTGAAGTTCAGTTGGTGCAGAGGCCATGGCATGGCTGGCTGTGCTCCCTACACAGACCCGAGCGGAAGAGTGAGGCGTCAGACGCGTGAGGCAGAAGCCTGTGGCCTGGGAGATGGAAACCAGTAGTCCCAGGACTAAAACTCCCCCCCACCCATGACAGAGTGGTATCCTTCCTGAGATATAGTTAATTCCAAGCAGGTATTTGCTCGAACCCCTGTGCAGTGGGTCACTGTCTGGGTACATGGGGCCACACTGACTGGACTGCAGGTGTCAGTCAGCCGTGTATGCTCCGCCCCCGGCTTCCCAGATGTTCTGGTGTTCAGCTCAGTAACGCCTGCCAAGGGTGGGCTTTCTGTTCTTATGTTGCGTTGACTTGAAAAATACAGGTATCCTGTTATTGCAAACTTGAACGGTATTTTATTTGTTTATGTCAAAATTTTGATTCTGATTTGACTTTTTTATGCAGTTGTCATGGGAAAGGATGGTTTATGCTGTGAATTGGGAACAGAGAAATTGCACCACAGGAAAATGCATTGTGAGCTATTGTCAAAGTATTGATTAAGAATTCACATGAGCAGAGCTCTGAGCAAACACCTTTTCTCACATCCCTTGATGCTTGCCTGTTCCTCTGGGATTGGGCACAGCTAGAACTCTCCATTAATCGCTGTGATGAAATGAGCGCAGGGGACGTGGGACTGGGGCAGTCCCCTGAGCTGAGTGCAGAGCCAATGATTGTGCACTGATTTGGTCCCTGCAGCCACAGGACCGGGCTCAGGGGCATCCAGTCAATAGTAGCTGGACGCACGATGTGTGTCCCCACAGACGATGCGTCTTGCTTGTTGTGATGAGGCCTCCGGCACATGGACATCCCTGCTTCAGAGATGAAGGACCTTTCCGAATGCTGACCCAGGCCACTTGAAGGACCCAGGACTCAGCTGGCCACTGGCTGTGTCCCAGCAAGTTGGCAGCTTGTTGGAGCCCTAATTTTAAGCATATGTAACACTCAACATAAAGTAGGTTTGGAGTCATTTTTAAAACAACCGAAGGCTGGCCCTGGCCTAGACCAATAGACACAGTTTGCACGGTGCAGCCTCCCAGGTGCCATCTGTCCTACTGCATGAGTCTGAGTGCAGTCGAGTGCTCTGCTTGGTGACTGCCGAAGGTGACCGGGACACACTGGGTGACAGCGAGGGAGCTCTGCAAGTGCAGCCTGCAGCTTGGAGGACAAGCATGGATGTGGGCATCCATCCAGGAAAGACAGGGACAGGGGATGTGTTTCCTGTCACAGGCTATATTCTCACGCTGGCAGTTTAGTCCCTTAATGTCATATAATGTTTTTCAGGGTTCCAAGGAAAATCAAAGTCAGTCAAGGCCAGACCCCCAATCCTGACCGTGCTTTTCTTGTACATCCCAGTTAATCAGCAAATCGTGTCCTTTCTGCCCTTGAAATCCAGAACATGCATGTTTGTAGTACCCTCCCCAATACTCATTTGGCTCAAGGTGCCCTCTAATCCTGCCCACTGCCTGCACCAGCCTTTGGGTAGGTCCTATGCGCCCTCTGCTCCCTACCCCACAGCCTCATGTCTGCATGAGTGCCCACAACCACCCACAGAATAGGCCCCTCGGATCCCAGCATCTTGTATGATAAAAAAAAAACCACTTCCCACCTGTGACCTATGGGACCCGCTCACCTTGTCCCACCCAGCAGCCCTTCCTGCCTCCTCTCAAACCACGTCGCCTGGGCAGCACAGCTTCTGCCACCTGGGGCTCCTGGTTGTCTCCCAGACGTGCCACCTACACTCCCACCTGAAATCGCAGTTCTTTTTCCCTGGAATTTTCTCTCCCTCGTAGTTGCATGGCTTCCTCACTCACTTTCTTCGAGGTTCTCTCAGCAATGCTTGTCATACCCTCCCTGGAGAAATAATGAAAAACTGAGACCAAACCCAAATCTAGTCCCCGTGTGTCCATCTCAGGTCCCCTCACTTGACCCTTCAATCATACACACACGGCTGAGTCCCTTGCCATCTGGTTGCTCTCTTCTGAAAGCATTTCTGCTGAGATTCCACTTGCATTGATTCAGGAGTAAAGAAAGAGTGGAGATGTTGACGCTTCGCTGGGAGAAGTATTTCTAAAACAGTAAAATTGTCCTTCTTGCCCAGAATCAGGACTTTGAATGGCTCCCATTGGCTTCTGTGATGAAGTCCACACCTTTAGATTGGCACACACCAGCTGCCAATTTCATGTTCTGCTCCCACGCCCTCCCCTTAGCATGGCCGTCCCTTTACACCCAATGGCCTGTCATCCTGTGGCCCTGATACCCACATCACCTCCATTGAGGCCACCTTCACCTTTAGCATTTCTGCTCAATTGTCTACATTCTTTTTCTAAAACCTCTGTATGAGGTATGACTGACATGGAAAAAGCTGTAAATACTTACTGTGTGCAGCGGGATGAGTTTGGAGATGAGTTCACATCTGTGATCGTCACCACGATCAATGCCATAAACACTTCCTTTGCCTCCAAACGTTTCTCCTGCTCTCCCTATCGCCTGTGTATGTATGTGTGCATCCATCCATCCATCCATCCATCCATCCATCCATCCATCCATCCATCATCTCTCCGTCTGTCTGTCTGTCTGTCTATCTATCTGTCATTTATGTATCTACCTATCATTTATTTATCTATCACCTATTTATCAATCATGTGTGTATCATCTATCATCTCTGTGTAGCTCTACCTGTCTAACCTATTTATTCACTTTTGTGATAAGAAAACTTAAGATCTACCCATTTAGCAAGTATTTAAGTATACAATACAGCATTTTGACCATAAACCCCATGCTGTAAAGTAGGTCTCTATCTGGACTTACAACCTGTGCGACTAAAACTTTCTACCCTTTGACCAACATCTCCCTCTTTCCCCTCCCCCAACCCTTGGTCACTACTGTTCAACTCTCTGCTTCTGTGAGTTAAACTATTTTAGATTCTTCATGTGAGTGGTAATGTAGTATTTTTTCTTCTGGGTCTGGCTTAATTCAAGGAAACAGTCAAGAAAATGAAAAGGCCATCCTATGGAATGGGAGAAAATATTTTCAAACCATATATCTGACAAAGTTAAAATTATATATGTATGTATGTATATATAAATACACATACATATGTGTGTGTGTGTGTGTATATATATATATCTATATATATATATCTATATATATATATATCTATATATATCTATATATCTATGATGTATCCTGTAACTCAATAGCAAACAAATAACTTGAATTGAAAAAATAGGCAAAAGACCTGAACGGACATTTCTCTGAAAAAGACATCCAGATGGCCAACAGGTACATGAAAAGACGCTCAGCATCACCAATCATCAGGAAAACGTAAATCAAAACCACAATGTAGTGTCACCTCACACCTGTTAGAATGGCTGTTATCAACAAGACGAGATAACAAGTGTTGGTGACGATGTGGAGAAAAGGGAACCCTTGTGCACTGTTGGTGGGATTGCAGATTGGTGCAGCCACTATGGAAAAGAGTATGGAGGTTCCAAAAAGAAAAAGAACGAAAGAAAAAAGAAAATAACTGCCACATGACTCAGCAATCCCAATCGTACTTCTGGGTATTTATTCAGAAAAGTTGAAGTCAGGATCTGGAGGAGGTCCCTGCCCTCCCAAGTTCATTGCAGAATTACTCACAATTGCCAAGACATGGAAGCCACCTAAAGGTCTCCCAACAGAAAATGGACAAACAAAATGCAGTATTTACATTAAGTGGAATATTATTCAGCCATAGAAGAAAGAACGCGTGCAGTTGAAGACGATGTGGATGGACCAAGAGGACACTGTCTTCACCCACCGAAGCTCAGCTCAGATGCCGCCTCTGTCAGAGCCCTTGTCACCCTTGCAAGAGGAGTCAGTGGCTTCTTCTTTCTTCCCCCCAACACATTAGCTTCCAAAATTTACATTCACACATCAGTTTTTAAAAAGCTCTACTGTTATAACGAATATTTTCCAGACACTGTGTTAGGCCATTGAAGCAGTTGGTCCTTCTCATCACTTCTTTACAGCTCTCTTGGTAATAAGAATGTAAACCCTTCTTGGAAGGTGTTTCTACTATTGACATTGGTGTTTTCCGCAGCCCTTACCATAGGAGGTGTCAGCAACGTGCGTTGTTTACATGAAGGAGATTTGGCACCATTATTACAGGGTGACTGTAGAGGATTTCATTACAGCGGTTATGCTCTATGAATACTTGCACATATACGTTTTATAGGAGGAATGCACTGAAAGTGACGACTTGAGTTGGAGCCAAGTTCAGGATCTTGCTATCGTGAGGGATATGGAACAAAAGCGCAGATGTGCACTTTTACAGATGACAAATATATGGAGTCTGGAAACCATAGGAGACGTAGCTGTAATGAGAATACTAAATGCGAAAGCTAATTTTATACACTTACACATTGCTGAGGGCCAGTTCGCAGAAGGAAGAGCCGGAATATAAATGATAAGAAGAATCAAACAAAGAGATCACTGCAGTGTATTCAGATGCATGACGTCCTTTCTGAAAACCTTTGAGGGGACGCTGGCGATTGCCCAGCAGCTCCTTCACTCACTGGTGATGCTGACACGGTCCCGGCCTTGCGCCAACACCAGCAGCCCCGAGGTCCTCTCCCTGCAGTGGTCACTCAGATGCTGTTCTGAGCGCACGAAGCACAATGGAGGTCAAACCCCATGCAGAGAGAGTGTTGCAGTAATGCGGTTTTACAGCGAAGGCTTCAAAGCCTGTCCGTGCAGAAACAGATGAAGTGGGATCCAGAACATGAGGATTGTAAATCTCACTCTGATGCTGGTTATGTTTGGTCTTAGATAAGCCACCACACCTTCTCTCTGCCTTGGTTTCCTTCCCTGAGCCCCTCCCTTTCTCTGTCCCCCAGAGTCCCATTTGACAGGATTCCTGATCTGTCGGACAGATCGCAAGCCCCATCCCTGGATTTGTGAGAGGAGCTCTGATTTTCAGTTTCCCTATTTTGAGGAGCAAAAGGCTGTAGTGAGAGTGTGTGAGCAGCCTGTGTAGGCGTGAGTTCCCCTCCCTGCCGCCACTTGCTCAGGGGTCTCAGAAACATGGACCCTCAGGGAAGAGGGTTACTTCCAGCTGGGTCACCTTTGTTCTTTCTCTCATTACTCTTTACCTTGACAAAATAGGCGTACAGTTCCCTTACTTATCTCCAAGTCCCGCCCCCTTTTTACAAAATGGAAAAAAAATCTCAGCATCAATGTAGAAAACTGTTAGCTTGATTTTAAAATATGTTTAGCCCTGCAGAGCTGCTTCCACAGAATAGCCTTGGTTCTGAAAGCATCTGATGTAGTGAAGGCCAAATTGCAATGTTAACGTAGAAGCTCTCGCAGTGCCTGTAAACCGGAGTCGCCTGGGTTTCCCTGGGGAACTAGTTAGTTTGGTGAACTGTTTGTCCAGTTGGTACAAATTCATAATGAATAATCCCTCTGATATCAAAAAAGGTTAGCAACATCATTTTGACTCTTGATTTGGACTGATAGAACTTTTTTGGTCGTGGAGAATTGGCTGACTTCCGTTGTGCACTTTCACACTTTATTTCAGGGTGGTATTGGCACACCTATGTTTTATCACCAGTGATAACATCACCCAAAACATCGTCTTGCCTCTCCAAAAGGTCTTGGCAAACTTCCACTCTCCTTTGCTTTTGTTCATCGGTGAGCTCCTTCGGGACCATTTTTGCACATAACTTTCTCATGCCTAGATTTTCAGTTAAGATTTCCAAACTGTTTCTCTATCGATGTTTACTTGGTCTGCTATGCTTCTTACAGTCAGCCAATGATTTTGACACAAAATTTGATGAATTTTGCAATGTTTTCATCAATTCTGCTCATCAGTTCTGCCCACCCTGACCTCTCTTCGTCAGTGACGCATTCTCTCCCCTCAGGAAACCATCTAATCCATTTATACACTGCCATTTTCCTCATGGCATTATCCCCGTAAACTTGGACTAACATGTCCCTGATTTCACTTCCACTCTTGCCAAGTTTAACAAGAAATTTAATGTTTGTTCGTTGCTCTAATTCAAGCTCAGACATTCTCACGACGGCACACAAAAACACACAACAACAATAATGAACACCACTCGGCAAGGCAAGGCTACATGTCGACATGAACACAGCTGTGAGACACTGATATCCCAAGGTTATGAAACCTCACTGAGCGGTTTGTACAGTGGTGCCAAAGGAAGCGCCCGCCCCTCAGGCTGCCCTGCTTTGTGGTCAGTGGCCAGCCCCCTCAGGTGTGCACTGTGCTGGGGGTCCATGTGCCTCACGACTGCTTCCTTCCCCAGGAAGCTCCCTGCTCCCTTCCCCACCCTGATCCTGAAATCCTCGTCGGCACCACTGTCCTTTGTTGTGTGCCATCCTGTGACTGGACTGCATCCCCCTGGGATGGAGAACGGTGCAGGGAGGGCCTGCTCGTCCCCCTGGGATGGAGAACGGTGCAGGGAGGGCCTGCTCGTCCCCCTGGGATGGAGAACGGTGCAGGGAGGGCCTGCTCGTCCCCCTGGGATGGAGAACGGTGCAGGGAGGGCCTGCTCGTCCCCCTGGGATGGAGAACGGTGCAGGGAGGGCCTGCTCGTCCCCCTGGGATGGAGAACGGTGCAGGGAGGGCCTGCTCGTCCCCCTGGGATGGAGAACGCTGCATGGAGGGCCTGCTCATCCCCCTGGGATGGAGAACGCTGCAGGGAGGGCCTGCTCGTCCCCCTGGGATGGAGAACGCTGCAGGGAGGGCCTGCTCGTCCCCCTGGGATGGAGAACGCTGCAGGGAGGGCCTGCTTGTCCAGGCCCATCAGCTGCTACATGGTGGGCATCTGGGTGGTGCTTGTTGACTGAATTCTCAGTTGTTGGAAGGAAGAGGAGTCAAATCGTTATTTGATCCTTGATGAAACTCGTGGACGTCTGGTGGCCAGATCTCCCCCCAAATCAGAACAGAATCAGGATGCTGTGGGATTTGGTCCGACAGTGGTGAGCTGTTGTCATACAAAAGCTGGTGGTACGTGCCTCGTGGGGTTCACGTCTCTGAAAGTGATTTGAGGACTTTCCCGCTCATGTGATGGCCTTTTTAGATGCTGTGGTCTAAGGCCCTCTCTTTGTCTATTTCTTACTTTTTAGAGAATTTCTTCATTTCACAGTGACATGGGGATGGCTGTGAAGTGAGAGTTAGTGCAATGGTGGACTTTCAGAGAAGCCCCTGGCAGTCTTCCCGTCGCCTTGAGCTCTGAGCTGAGTGGGAGGCTGCATTCCAGGGCTGTTAGGATCCCCCGTGGGCCCTGGGAGAGGAACTGCAGAGCGTGTGCGCCTCTTCAGAAGCTTATGTTTAAATATTTACTCTGTGTAAAATCTGTAAATTATAGGGACTGGAAAGCCAGTGCCAAATGAAAAGCTGTGGCCCCTGAATTATTTAGGAGCGAGTGCCGGGGAAGGGCAGCCTCACGATTCTCAGGCCGCACGGGGCAGGGCCCTCGGAGGCCGGTCATCCGGGGACAGGAGCTCTCCACGGCTGGGAGGTGACTGCGTCAGCTTCTCTCCCCCGCTGCTGCTGCTGTGATGGAGGTCTTCATTCTGTGTTGGCATGTCGCTGGCACCCCGGGGCTCTCCGTATAGAGGGAACGTCTTTGGTGCCTCGTGTGCTTACAGGTGACGTGATGTGAGGTGCAGATCTGGGACTGCCGGTGTCGGGAACAGGTCACTCGTCCAGGAAATTCACACATTTCTCTGCTCCTATTTGGCTTCGGGAAACGGGTGTCCGAGCTGGATCACCTCCCGTGGCTCCTGGCTGTGTCCCTGAGGAGTCAGCGGTTGTGGGTGCTGCAAGCTGCCTTCTGAAGAAGCACACGCACGTGTACAAGCTCCCGCGGCACAGAGCTTCCGCCTCAGCTTACGGACTGAGGACACGTGTCGGGGAGCACCCCCCACGGGGTCTGGAACGTAGGGCATGCTAACCACAGGGCAGCCGGTCGTTTCGTCGCTGAGACAGGGGACCCAATGGACTCTCGCCTCCTCGACTAAAACCCTAGAAGAACGACACACACCCAGGACGTGTGCGAAAATGAAGGGTCATAGATTCATAGCAGGGACAGAGGGACAGAAAGCAAATATTAGTGCACTGTTTGCAGTCTTTTAGCCGTGAGTCTAACGATTTAAAGTAAGAACAACCTGATCAAAATAAAGATGCAACCACGGTCGTTTAAGATGTTATTGTTAAACTCACCACAACAGCGTACGCGCTTTCCACTGCAGAGCGAGCACACGGCCTTCACCTCCAGCCAGTCTCCTTCCCACCGGACAGATACACTCCTTGGAAGCTCAGGAGCGTGTGCTGAACGGGGGTCAGGAGATGCTGGTGGGAGAATGGGGGAGGGGCGCCCAAGGCTGCGGTCCTGATAGCATCCAGACATGACCCAGAGCTCTATGGGGGTTTCGACATGACCATGGGCCGATTTCCGTGTGCTTGTGGGCACTGCCCTTCTCACAGCACGTAAGGACTGAGGCCCGAGAGCCGCCCCTTCCTACCTGGGAGCCCCTCCACAGTATCAGGCAGACACGAGACGGGAGTGGAGTGACAAGGACGAGGCAGCACTCTGCAGTCAGCAATGGGTGTGACAGCGCTGGTGTCTCGAGTGGGGCAGAGGAGAGCGTGGGCGTTGCGGGCCTCACTGTGAAGAGCGTATGTGTCCAGACAAAGAACATGGACTCATGTTTTCTTTCCGTGTCATTGTGGAAATTCTCCAGGGCTGCTGGCAGGAGGGTCGGTGATACTGGGGAGAGGCGACTGACAGGTGATGTAAGTTAGGGTGGCCCAGGCCTGGTGCTGTGCAGAGGCAGTGGTGACAGAACTGGCAACTTCGTACATGTGTGGGGTGAAGAAGAGGAGAGAGGGACGACTGACCCATGCGTCTGCTGACTGGGAGGCCGGTGGGATGTTAACGGTCGTGGGCAGGACGCTGGTGGGCTGAGCACAGGGCACTGGGTCTGTGGGGTCAGAGGTACAGGAAACATGCAGTCCATCAGGGGAGGCCTGACACCCACGGAGAGTGGAGGATGCAGGGAGAAGCGAGCTCAGGGTGGGCTCCGGTGTGCCCCCCCCCCGCCCCCCGGCCTGTGTTTCTTCCAGGTGAGGCAAGGAGTCCAGCAAAGGGAGGCATTCTGCTTCACCCCAGCTGGGCGATTGCAGATTCATTCCAGCATGAACCTCTGGAATTAGTGCAGACTCACAGGCAATGCCCTTACTTGGATGCCACCACACTTCCAGGGTCCCAGGCCACCCTCACTTCTGAGCACCTGGCTGTCACTCTGAGGGTTCCCAGAGTGCATTCCCCCAGGAAAGCATTCTGCTCACAATTCCAG
The DNA here is from genome assembly GCF_057876585.1 of Rhinolophus sinicus. Taxonomy (NCBI): domain Eukaryota; kingdom Metazoa; phylum Chordata; class Mammalia; order Chiroptera; family Rhinolophidae; genus Rhinolophus; species Rhinolophus sinicus. The sequence continues at coordinate 1,783,551 of NC_142504.1, forward strand.
TGCAGGATGTGAGTCAGGAGATCAGCCAAGTTCAGACACATGGGGCCAGGACTGGGAGGATGCAGGCGCCGTGCCCTCTTGTCCTGGAGCTCATAGATCACCAGCTACATGGTTGGACCCGGCCTTCAGCCCTCTCTGCCCCCAGGTCAGGTTGTCCCTAAGTTCTAACCCTCTCACCATGGGCTTTTTCATACTTTTTTAACGTGCCTTTTGGGACCAACTTCTCTCTCTTAGATATGATAGATTAGGTTCACTTCCTGTGCTCCATGATAATTATTTAGTTATCTGAAGACACTTTCATGCTCCCTCCTGTCTCTGGTGTGTGTGTGTGTGTGTGTATTTAGGTTAACCAGGTCCAGTAGTCTTCTGTGTTCTTAATATAATTTCCAGATCTTTACTCAGCCAAGTGCATTTTCTGAATGTTTTCTCATCTAGAATGCTTTCATTCCCGTGTGCAATCTGGAGCAGTTCACAGCGTGGCACGCATACCCCACCACCTCCAGCTCCCAGGGGCACACTTGCCACATCTGTGTGGGTCCCACACTTGTAGAAGCACGGTTGCAAGCCCGTCAGGGTCTGTGCAGCCTCCTGACAGGGCCTGCTGATGCTGGGCTGCTTGTCACGGGCAGGGCTTCCTGTGACGCAGCACTTCAGCTGGAAAGAATGAGGGTTGGCAGACAGCGCAAGGAGGCGGGTGGAAGTCAAGTTCAGGGAAGGAAAGACGTAGGAGAAACAGGTGGGCCGTGGGTCCCAACAGGTGAGGGGTCGATACCATGCAGCTCACTTCATGACGAATGTGTAGATCAAGTGTGGGACCAGGAAGCCACACAGCAGGCCCTCGGCACACACTGGGAGCCTGCAGGAGCCATCTGGGCGATATTAATTCATAATCAAAGAAATTGTTCTGGAAAACTCGATGAGGACGTGGAGAACCAATAGTCTCATTATTCTTTCCGCTGTGACAGAACTTGTGTCAGTGTGGCCGGGTCCACAAAGGAGAAGCAAAAGGCTGGCATAGCTGGAGAGGGAAGGGGAGCAGGTGGCAAATGGCAGGAAGTCAGGGTGCCTGGTGGCAGAAACGTTGGGTTCTTGGAGTACTGTAGTCTCTCCGTGCTCCATACCTTTTAATTTATTTGTGTTTACTTACACCCCCATGGTGTTTCTGTAAAGATTTCATGTGCCCTCACCAGGGAAGGCAAAGCGCAGACGACAGGCTAATTGAATGAGCCAGAGGAGAAGGGAAGTGTCCGCCTGTCGCAGGAGACGGAGCCAGGAAGTTGTGCTTGGTGTGACGGCCTCCACTCACAGCCCACACTCCGTGTAAACGTTTGGAACAAGCGATCAGAAAAGGGAGAACTGCATAGTCTCCCAGTTGACAATGGATGAAAGACAGGGCGCTGCCTGCAGTTACAGAGTCCTTCTTGAGACAGAATTGAGTGGGACTTGCTGGGGTGGGGAGAGTACCCCTGTGATGTCAGAGACAGCCGTCAGGATATAGTCCTTTCAATTGATAAGTTGATGACAATTTCTCCATGTCGGCTGCTGACATTACACTAATGCACGAGCTCAAAAAAGAAAACAAAGCAGCACAAACAAATCAGAAAATGGAGTGGGACCAATGGAACGTTCCCATCTTCTGCCCAGACGTGGCGTGATCTGCAGGTGGACCTCTGGGGATTGGCGTGGATTCCGTGACATCGTCTCATTTCCGTACTGTTCCTTAGCCTTTCTGAGTCGGATTTCTCACCATGAAATATGGATGATGTGTTTCTTGGGCCACAACGGTGCTTCTAAGGACCAGACAGTCGAGTGTGGTCACACATGAGCACGGGCTGGCTGCAGAATGTGTGCTGGGTATGTGTCAGCCCTGTGAGGCTAGGATGGCGACAGAGGTCCCAGCAGAAACGGGCCGGCTCGCAGTAGGGCTGCCATTCCTGGGCGTCAGTGGGCCAGCCTGGTGACGCCAGCCGAGATCCCTCACGGGCCTGGCTTGGAGGTGGGCTGCCTGCCGGCTGTGCAGTTAGAGGCTGTGGGCTCACATTTCAATCTGTCGTTTGCAGGAATAACGCTGTACAGCCACCCGTACGGAGGGGCCTTGCTGAACGAGGACAAGATGTGAGTAGAAGGGGTGTGGGGGGACGAGTCCAACTCTATGCAGGGACATCTCTGGGTTGTTTCGGGGGCGGGGTGGGGTGATCCCTTTTCTGCACTTGCCCTGAGTGACGTTGGCACATACAGTCGGTGGCACAAGACCGGGGCATTCTTTGCAAAGTGCAAGGACAGTGGTCATTAAAAGAGGAGGGGCACTGACCGAGCTTAAAACGGATGAGCATGTTTCTATGTAGAACTGGTTCCAGGGGGGTGATTTCCCCGAAGCCCATGGGACCCCCCACAGCTTCCAGGTACCGTTTCTGGTTAAAGTGCTAACCAGCGTTCGTACGTAGTGGCTTCTTGATGATGTGTCTGGCAGGACTTGTCCCAGCCCAGGTGGAGCGGTGGTTGGTGATGGCCGCTGCTCCAGGGGCCGGTCCTCATTGTCTTCTGAGGTGAAGCGCGTCTGCCTCTCCTCCTCTCCCCATCTCCTGCTGTCACACAGTTTCTAACTTTTACTTAGAAGTGGGTGATAAGTACAGCTATTGCTTATGGATTACCTGCGACCTGCCGACCGAGCCGTAGACTCCAGTCTGGTTGGTGATGGTCTCTCCTCAAGTGTCTTGATGAGCGAGAGGGCCATGCCCTCAGCCCGCGTGCCGGGCTGGGGCTCAGTTCCGCACGCATGGTCTTCATGGCTCTTGCCCATGGCTCGTTCTTACTACCAGGACGAGGCCATGTCCTTGCCTCACCTCTGACGAGCTCTTCTGTTTGCCTGCAGCCTGGAGAGCATCCGCCAGTGCGGCGTCGCGCTCTGCATCGTGCTCGGCTTCTCCATCCTGTCTGCGTCCATCGCGAGCTCCGCAGTGAGGGACCGGGTAACTGGAGCCAAGAGGTTGCAGCACATAAGTGGCCTGGGCTACGGAACGTACTGGTTCGCTAACTTCCTGTATGACATGGTAGGATTTGGGGAGAATATCCTGCCTGCCCCATGCCAGGGTCTCTCTAAGTGTGCGTGTGGGCGTTCTTTTTTGGGGAGGGGCTTGCAAGGAGGGCCACGCTTCCAGGGCCCCAGGGGCCCCAGAGCACCCCCTCTTCTCTGCAGGCCTTCGTTTGTCATCCCTTTACCCCTCCTGCTCACTGGCCCCTCTTCCCCTGTGGGTCGGGCGGGGAGGGTCTTCTTCTGGTTGGTGGTTCCTTCTCTTTCAGCCCATCACCCCCTGTCCGTCCTGTCCAGCCAGTCAGTTAACAGGTGGATTTGAGGCTCTGCGTAGTCAGGGTCTGTCCTGCAGGAGATGGCTTCGGGCGGCCGTGCTGTTTGCTGTGGGCTGTAACAGCATCAGCTCAGGGCGTGAGCAGCAGACACTCATCTCTCACATCCTGGAGCGGGATGTCCGAGATACAGGTGTGGGCCGGCGGGTCCCGCCTGAGGCCTCTCCTGGGCGTGCAGACGCCATCCTCTCCCCGTGTCCTCACGTGGGCGTCCCTCTGTGTGCGTCTGTGTCCCAGTCTCCTCAAAAGGACACCAGTCACATGGGATCAGGACCCACTTGTCCTCAGTTTACCTTCATCACCCTCCTAAAGGCCCCGCTCCAAGTGCAGTCACAGTCTCAGGCCCTGGGCTTCACCATGTGCGTTTGGGGCATAAGTCAGCCCCAAACTATGACTCTTCAGGGCTGATTCCACTGCTGCAACACGTGTGATGTACAAAATAGGAAACCTATTTAGGCAGAAGTTGAAATGCAAACTTGACGACAGGCAGACCAGTGACACACAGGCTGTGTGATGTAACAGCCCCCCCCCCCCTTTTATCTCCTCAGCTCTTTTACTTGGTTTCCGTCGGCCTGTGTGTCGCTGTCATTGTGGCCTTTCAGTTAACAGCGTTTACTTTCCGTGAAAACTTAGCAGCCACGGCACTCCTGCTGGCACTTTTCGGGTATGTGATGAGAAACGCGGCCGCAGAATTACGGTTTGTTTTCCGGGAGAGGACACCCCTGGGGTGGCTCGGAGCCTGCTGTCGGCTCCATGATTTTCTCTCTTTTCAAGCAATTATGTTACTTCTCCAAGAGATGCTGCACAAACAAGCTGGGGAAGATGCTGAAAGCCCGGGGAGGACGGGTGGGGACACGCGGGACGGGGTGGCACTGGGCAGTCTGAGAGGCCTCCAGCTGTTTGACAGACTCGTGCCTTTGGAAACCGACATGCTGTTGTTCTCTCTGACATTAATCGGGCTTGGATATGTCACCCAGCGAGCACTGAAATTGCCTTTGCAGAGTTTCTCCAGAAGCCCTATGTCGGGTGTATGTCTCCTCTCCTACGATTTCAGTCGTTTAGAAATGATTTCTCCAACTTTCATCACTTTTGATCTCAGAGGAAAACAGCAAAGGCAGAAAGTCACCTTATAAGTTTGTCATTTATACGCACTGACCGGCCTCATGGCGAGTGGCCCCGAGTCACACCCCCTGTGGCTTCTTGTGTGCCTTGCTAAGCGTCGGGGAAATAGTTGCTCGTAGGAGGGAGAAGAATTAACGTGCTAATTTATTAAATTCACGGGCATTTTTTTTTTAAACAAAACAGTCTTTTTATTCACACTAAAGATTACAAGTGAAATGAATTTTACACAAACCCCAGTTATATCAGTGACCCAGGTATTCAAAGCAATTAGGGGACAGAGTTTAACGTAAACAAGTATAGGTGACTATTAGATGGATAGGTACGTTGATGGATGGATGGAGAGGAAAAGAGGGAGGAAGGGAGGGAGGGAAGTAGAGCGTGAGAGAGGCACACACAGACCTTTTTAGGGAATAGTGATACTGCCACTCACTCACTCTGTGGCCTTGGAAATGTCAGTTACTGTCTCCACGCCTCAGTTTCTTTTCTCCTGTTCTGTTGCTGTGAAGATTATATTAGAGTTCATACACACCTCATGTACAGTGACCGGCAGAAGTTCCCACTAAATTAATGTTGGCTGTTACTGTTACTGTTAGAATTATCTTACCGTAGAGGATGTCATGTCTGCAGCTATGAAGCCTCTAGAGAGACATGCTTAGCGTCCGTACGTGCATGTGTGGGTTCTAGTTCTGAGGACATGCTTTGATTTCAGGGCATTGATCCCATTGACTGGATAGTGTTGTCATGGCTCCTTACATTGTGAGTAAAGTAGACGTAGCCACACGGCATTTTTGAACTTGAGGGTTGCAGATTTCAAACCTCAAGGCAAAACAGACAGAATTGAATGGTTGGAAGCTCTTAAGGAACAGGCTTTGGGGAGTTTCCAGTGACCTTGTTTTGCTTGCACGCGTACCTTTAAGAGTCTGAATTACGCTAAGAATACTCCCACGTGCGTGACTACAGCATTTCCACGACAATTTCAGGAGGTTCACAGATCTCTTGAAGGGGTGACAACCTTGGGAGGCGATCTCAGGTTACAGGGGCCGAGAACACCTGGGAAGGTAAAGACTGTGTTGGAGGTCAGGCTGATCCAGGGAGAAGAGCCCAGGGAGGCCAGGAGCGGGGTGACGTCCGGGGGACTGTGGACTAGTTCAGGTTTGAGCGGTGGTTCTTCTTGGGAGCCAGCTAGGCTGGGACTCTGAGCCGGTGACCCCCCTGCAGGAGGGGGCGGGGCCCTGTGTGGACCCACCATGTCCCCTGCACCCCGGCTCCCCCCTCTTGTCCCCACGTGGACCTGGAGGGGCAGGGAGGATGGCAAGAATCTCAGGAAGGCTGAACCCAGAAGGAGCTGAACCCCAAGAACATGGCCAGGCATTGAATGGGGCGGTTTAACGGTTTGAAATCTGAAAAAGTTAGCGTCTCAGAAGAGACAACAGAAAAAATGACCAGGAAAAATTTTCTTCATTTTCTTCTCTCTCTCTGTAGCAAGGGAAATTTAATACTTAAGCTGTGGTGGTGAGAATTAGCATCAAAAATAAAAAAACAACACCTAAAAATGTCAGAAAGAGAAAAGAATCTAGCTCTTCTAAAATTGAAACTCTAAGAACATACTTGGTGGTACTTAGCACCAGCGGGTGTGCAGACCAGGTCGCAGGACCCCGTCTGGCGTCTTGTTGGAAAATTCATGCAGTGTGGGGGAGGGGCCTGTTTTCAAGCAGAGGAAAACCCATAAATTCCCGAATAATCTTGAATAGTATGCCAATATCTAGCAAATTCTAAAATCATTGAAAAGATACTATGTTTTTATAAGAGTGAAGATTGTTAAAAGCTACCACAGCTTTCACTGAAAAAATAGTCTGCTCTATAAGCCAATTTAATTGCTTTCTTAAAAAAAAAAAAAAAAAAGACAGGGAGACTAGCGCTGCCAGTATGTTGATTTGAACCTAGTACTTGAAAGGTATGTGAACATGTGGTAACAATGCTTAGCTGTTTAAAACCACACTCAAAGGTGGATCGTTGACGTAGCGAGAGGAGCCCTGTGGGGGCACCACTGGGGTCTGTGTCTTTGTCTCTTTTTCACTTAAATGACGCTTGACCTGCCCTTCAGATACTTACGTGACATAACCCAATACAGAAGCCTTCCGTGACAAGTAAGCACGTCCACCCTCTGAACAGCCTCAGTGGAGCAGAGACCAGTGGTGAGGCCGTCACTGGCCCTCGCATGCACACTGGGTGTCTGGCCTTCCTCGCAGGACAGGGGGCTGGTAGGGACGTGCTGCTCCGAGGAGGTGATGACCTTGGTGGGCTTATGCCAGACCAGCCACATGAGATGCTCTGTGAGCTGTTGGTACCCAAACGCCCCTGACTACCACGTTGCGAAACTGAGCAGAGAGTTGGCTGGGTACTGTGATTTAAAAGGAACCGAGAATGACCTGGTCCTTTGCATCGGAGCTTGCGAAGACCAACATGGTTATCTTCAGCTGTGATAAGGCTGTCACATGGAGAGGAAAAGCAGCTCGTCACATGTCATTCTGTATAGCGTTTGGAGCAGTAGCGATGCAGAGGTCCCCAAGTTAGAGACCTTCGGGGAGAGAGGCCTCTGGTTCACTGTAAGGAGTTCATGGCAGGTACAGTCCCCTCCAAACACTTGGCTCAAAACCTCCTAACTTAGATTTCAGTTACAAAAGTACTTGCCACACTAGTGTTTGCTTGTAGCCACACGAGGGAGGGTGGCACTTGATTTGTGCCTGGAAGGGACAGTAAAGTTGAGAGAGAATCGGGGTGTGGTGCACGTGCGCACGTGGTGATTCGCCTGCTCTCTGTGCTGCTTTATTTCAGACAGACGTGTTGACAGTTGAGAGCACCAAGAAGTCATGACTTGCTTCTTTGGTAGTTAATTTAAATTTAGTTGTTAATGATAGTTTCATTATTTGGCACCACAACTATTAAAGAACAATTGCTCCACTGAGCTCACCTGTGTCTTGTAGACTCACAGTGTTTAAGGTGGAACCACTAAGCCACTCTAACAAATGCTGACAAGTCCACCGTGAGTGGGCAGAGAGCATGTGGGTCCATATGGGACACTTGTGAGACAGGCTGTGATTTAAAGTAAGTGACTTCTCTGCTACTTGGGACCCAGATGAAGTACCATGTCCTTTCATGGGGCACGGGTATTGGGACAGAGAGAAGCTGAGCGAAGCGGGTCACGACTGAAAGCTGGCTCGAGGACATAGAGAGGGAAAGGAGAGAGGTTTTTATGTGGGGACGTGGAGGGCGTTTCCTTAGATCTTGATGTCATCAGAAACTCGCAGGGTGCCTCTTACTCCCCAGCTTGGGGTGACATGGAAATGAACCCCATTGGCAGCTTTACATTCGCCTCAGCAGTAGAACCTCCGTCCAGGTATCTAGCCTTGTTAATCCCTTGGCTCCGTTTGTGAAACGGGGTCCTAGCTCCGCCTTCCAGGTGGTCAGACCGAGTGTGAGAAGGATTAGGGAGCACGTGGCATCACTGGGTGGTGCCCGGCACGCACTTTGGAAAGGAAGCTTTTTGTTTTTATCTTCACGTGTTGTTTTCACACAGCTCGGCAGCCATGTCCCGGTAGCATGTAGTCCTCACTGCGACAAACAGCTGTAATTCCTGCTTGACTGGCGCGGTCAGAGCCAGGGGCACAGCCCAGGACGCCCCGTAGGGAGGAGCGGGGGGATGTCCGCTGACCGTCTCACACGGCCGAGCTGCAAGTCCAGTCCCACAGGTGCCATGACCCAGGTTCTGACCCTCTCCAGTGCTGTAGGGTCCCCAGAAAACTGTTCTCTAAGTGAGGAAAAGTGGGTAGGCCTACAGCCTCGTCTGCAATTCAGGCTTCATACAGATCAAGGTTACAGGGCTACAAGCGTGAGTTTTCACCTGACTTTTCAGATACGCAACTCTTCCGTGGATGTACCTGATGTCCAGAGCCTTCTCCAGCCCGGATGTCGCTTTCGTCTCCTACATCTCGGCGAACTTCATCTTCGGCCTGTGCACCATGCTGATGACCACCATGCCCCGCTTACTGGCCATCGTGTCCCGAGCTCAGGTCAGTGAGCCCCGCCTGGCCTCGCGAGGCCTCCAGCAAGAGGTGCTGGACAGGGCTGGTCTGTTGCTTTTCCAACTGAAATGGGATGGAAATGTGCTAGTGGTATCCGCCATCTTGAACCTCCCGAAAGACAAACTGACTCTCGTTAACAAAAACCTCTGTGCCATCATGAGAGCCACGCCCAGGCAGTCTAGTCTGTAATGTTTATGACATGACGCATTCACTGTGTGTATTGCCTGTAATGTTATGATGATTTTGCTCCCGGAGATTGTGGGTCGTCCTGGCTTTTAATACTGATCCTGTTGCTTGGATTCATTATTGAACTTGAACATAAGGAGAGAAAGACTGTCAGATGTGAGTCAACTTCTCCTGCTACCCCCAGCGCTTCCTGGGTCTTTCTGGGCGAAGCCCCTTAAAGTAGCCACACTGAGTGTAACCGTCAGACAGTGGGCGGCGTCTCAGTGCATCTGCTACAAAGGCTGCATCCCTTGCTGGCGAGACCTCATGCTCGGGGGCCAGAATCTGGGCCAGAATCCGGGGCAGGGGGTGGCCCGGCCTAGGTGTGGCCTGGACATGTGAACCTGCCCCTGGAGACTTTGCTTCCTTACTGGTAACAGTGTATTTCCCAGTACCTTGTCCATTTATTGGGAGAATGAAATGCAAAAAGGTTCAGTAAAACGGGGAGCACAGAGTATTTTGCAGAAAGCACCTAGTGGACAATGATTAACATTGTAATAATTTTAACCTCATTATGAAATAAAACTGGTCTTCATAAAGCACCAATGCTAAAGACAGTAAACAAGTTTATAGGAGGTGCTGAATTTTTACGTGTATTCAATTTAGAAATTATGTTGTTCAAATACACAGCTTGTCTTTTTGTGCTGTTCTGTTTTCTCTGCGATTACATACTGTTTGATCTATTTCCAGCTCCTCCCTTATTTTTCATTGTTCTTGTAACAGCACTTCATTCTGACAGGTTTAACGATGACAACTACATAGATTTAGCAATTACTGTACACTAAGTATTAAGTAGGCATTCTACACAGCTGCTACTATTACCCACTCAATTAAAACTAGTGCCACCTGTGACTATTACTGTTACGTACATGGCTTAGCCTGGGCTGCTGACACACGCCACAGACCGGGCGCCCTAAACAGCAGACGTGTGTTTCTCACAGTTCTGGGGCTGCAAGTCCAAGATCAAGGTGCCTGTAGATTCAGGTGAAGCCTCTCTGGCTGGCACGTGGCTACCTTCCCAGTGTGTCCTCATGGGAAGCTCCGAGGTGTCTTCCCGTTCTCCTAAAGGACGCTAATCCCATGATGGCGCCACCCTCGTGCCTCCATTGAATCCTACTCACCTCCCAATACCCACATGTGAATTGTAGGTCTCAGGTATCCAGTCCATAGCATTCCACCCCTGACTTCCCCCAAATGCATGACCTTCTCACATGAAAAATACATTCATTCCACCTGACAGTCCCCAAAGCCTTAGCTCATTTCAGCATCAACTCTAAAGTCCAAAATGTCATGGAAATCTCATCTAAATCAGGTGTGGGTGACTGAGGTATGATTCACCCTGAGGCAAAATCCCTCTCGGCTGTGAACCTGTGAAGCAGTTGAGTCATGTGCTTCCAAGTGGGAGGGTGGGGCAGGCATGGCACAGACACCCGCGTTCCATAGAGAGATGTTGGAAGGAAGACGGTGAGGGGACCCCAGCAGGGTCCAGTTCTGAGAGCGTATGGCTGCTCAGTTGGATGGTCCCCTTTGGTCTGCTGCCCTCTGGCCTGTCATCAAGCGGCTGGGCCTGTGAGGACCTGGGATGCAGGGACACAGGGACATGGCAGTTGTGAGGGGTGTTTCATTGGACTTCTTTGCTCTTCCTTTTCCTGCACAGAATTTACAGGACATCTACGACGTCCTCAAGTGGGTCTTTACCATTTTCCCTCAGTTCTGCCTGGGCCAAGGCCTGATAGAACTGTGCTACAACCAGATCCAGTACGACCTGACACACAGCTTTGGCGTCGATCCCTACGTGAGTCCCTTTGAGATGAGCTTCCTGGGCTGGATCTTCGTGCAGCTGGCCTTGCAGGGCTCGGTTCTTCTCCTCCTCAGGGTTCTCCTGCACTGGGACCTGGTGCGGAGCTGCAGGTGGGTCCTGGAGCGGCTCCGACTTCTGAACGAAGAGGAGAGACCTCCCTCCCGGAGGCTACAAGAAACGTGTCTGCTGGGCGCTCACAGTTCTGATGAGTTAGGCTTTGTGTTGCTTTCCTTGTTTTCTGTTCTTGATGGGGATGAGTCATGGACATGAGGGAGAATGTCAGAAGATAAGGCGCCGACCTGTGAGATAATTGTCCCCGTGACTTAAGTGTCTCAGTGAATTTTCCCCTTTCAAATGGCTCGATTTCCCTTTCACTTTGATGGAAGCACTGAGGTGAATTTGGATGATAACGTAATTTATGTTTGGGGTGCAATGGCTTAACTCCTAGAAGCAGGAATGCGTGGAAACCCAGTGCCGACACCCACTGGGCCTCGCAGACCCTGTTGTGTTTACGCCATCTTCTCTGTGTCAGGCGAGGACAAGCCTCAGCACGACAGCATGTGTGTGAATATAGATCTTGCACGTGCTCTGTACGTGTGCGTGTGTGTAGGTCTTCCAGGCAGGATTCACGTGGCCCTGCAAGGATGTCTGAAAGGTCAGCCGACACAGACAAGGAAGGAATGCACTTTCTTGTGTAGGGTCCACAGCGGTCCCTCCGTGACCCGTGGGGCCTGAATCCATGACTTGTTCTTTCCACGTGAGGGAACCTCCATGGAGAAATTTCTAATTAGGACTATTTTTAGTAGGTTTAGGAGAACCTACTGAAAGTTATAAAGATACACTATTGATATTTTTTATTGGTCCTCTTAGAGAATCATCCCCTTTCAGTCATTTCACGATCTGTTTCCTTGGTGTGTGGTGTTGGACCCCACAGAGTGCTCTGTTCGTGGGTGGACGCCTAATCACTAGTTAAAAGTGGGGCACAACAGGAAGGGGCATCTTACGCTGCCGTGATGCCGGCGTCACTCCCTCGTAGCCCCTTTCACCTGCTCATGGGGAGAGAATGGGCCACACTCACTCTGGAAGGGATTTCAGTATCTGCCTGAGATTGGAATAGAATCCTGAGGGCCTTTTAAACATAATTGATTCTGTGATCCGCCCTCCCTGGTTGATGTTTTAAAACTGCTGCAGAATCCCACTGGGCAGGCCTCAGGCGGCTCTGTTCTCCCGCAGCATGAAAGATTTTCCTTAAGAAGACTTTCTTTAACTTGTATCACCCTTACTTTGTAGAGTTTAAGTTAAACCGTGTTCTAGAAGAACATCTCTGTACCCACGGCAAATAGTCAGTATTTGTTGTTCTTTGTCAACATGGAGATTACAGAGCCGGGAGGTTACTCTAATTTAGACGCTGGTTGCCTCCCACTCTCTTACATATGACGGTCACCGTGGTGGTGTCACCAGGTTAATTTCTTTTTACAATTTACAATCCACATCTAAGCAAGCTGCTGACCGTTGCCTGAAGGACAAAGCCCAAGGTGTGTGACCAGGCTCCTCAGGTCGGGCACCTCGTGCTCCGGGAAGCTCTCGTGACGCACCTGGTCACCAGCCTGGTCTGGCCATCTGCCAGGACTGACCTGTCCCCCTCCTGGCATCTCCCCCTGTCCCCTTGCTGCCTCGCAGAGCTGACTGTTGCCATTACAGCCTGTCTTTCTCCAGCAGGGTGTGTCGGTGTTGGTTTACAGTGTCTATATGTTCCTTGCTCTGCTTGGCTATAAGTCCTTCATGCAGGAAATCGTGTCCACTGTCTTAGCTGCATCAGGCAAAGTGTAGGGGGGCCCGGCCGTTCCTGCCTGTCCAGCTACACAGTGTCCACGACCAGCGCCGGCTGCTGGCCTCAGTGCCAACAAGTGAGCCCACCACGTCGCTTCCGTTCTCCGGGCACTGCCCGTCCTGTGGTCATGCCGCTGGCCTTGCTTGTCTGTAAGAACCCAGGTCTCCACAGGGTCTAAGCCCCGGTGGCGTGCCCGTCGGCGTGGGCGTCAGCAGTCATGTCGGTACGACACCAACTCAGTGGTCTGATCCCATTTAATGATTCACATGTCAGTGTGTTACCGTTTACAGGGAAATTGAAATTTACTTGGAAGTTAAAATGCACCAGATTGAAAATCATAGAAAAATTGAAAACTGAGCAGCTCCGATTTTGAGTGGATACGTTAGAGCTGGACGTGACTTTGTGTTCCGCTGACAGATGCGTACTAGCCATGCCGTGCAGGCCACGGCTTACTGTGCAGTCCTTGCCACAGTCCGACATGCACTGCAGAATTGTGACGTCCGGGTGCTTTTATGGACAGTCTGATTTATTAAATGACCTATTGGCTAAAATTGCTTAGACAATTTAATTCCTTACAATTAATTCTGTGATAAATTCTTTTTCCGTCTAGCACGGAGTCTGGCATGATTTTATCTTTCATACAGTTGAAAAGTGGTTCTAGTTTGGGGTCTGTGCTCACTGTCTTCAGGAACATGACCGTTCCCTTTACGTCAGTGGAGGGACAGTGATTCTTTTTTTTTTTTTTTTTTTTTTTAAGCTCAGGGAGGGCCCTGCTAGGGCCGCTACTGGCCCTTGTCTCAGACCTTCCCAAGGGACATGGGACAGTGATTCTTGCTGGTCGTCAGTGGTCAGGCCGGCAGAGCTAGGGGGTGTGGCCCAGAGCTGACACTGGAGTCCCAAGGTCATCCCTTCTGTTTGGACAGGTCTCTGACCTTCCTCTCTCTCTGGATTCTTCTCGCCCGATTCCCCCGGTGTGAATGAACTCTGACTTTGTCTTCCCAGGGGCCACTCTGCCATCCAAGGCACAGTCACGTCTTGTAAGGACACAGATGTTGAGAAAGAGCAAACGAGGGTGTTGAAAGGACGAACCAGTGGGGACCTCCTCGTGTTATGCAACCTGAGTAAAAGCTACCGGAGCTTTTTCAAGAGGACCGCTGCTGTGCAAGACATAAGTGTGGGCATCAGGAGGGGCGAGGTGAGAAGTGCCTAGTTCTGCCCTTTTGGCTGCAAACCTGTGTAACTCTAGTTATTGATCTGCTGGTGTTATTCTCAGAAGATCTGAAGTCAGTGCTCAGAGCAGCCTTCAAATTTCAGGACTGTCTGCAAAATCAGTAGGCACCCTCTTGGCTCTTTCTCTAGTGAGAACTTTGCTGATTGAGGGATGGGCTTTATTCTGTTTCATAATTTTAAAATTTCATGTGCTTGGGGAGATTTACTGATTGTGTGGGCTGTGGGTGACTTTTTACTGAGTGCCAATACTTTATGAATCCAGTTAGCTCAGGAAACCACTGCTGCCTCTTACTTAGAGTTCATGAGTCTTTAAATGGCCAGTTAAGCCCATCTAGTGAAATGCTGTCCTGGATAGTAAAGAAGGTGACACACCATAGCCGTAGCTCAGATGCTTTGCTCCATGGATGTGGCATTAATCCGAGAAGAAATGTTTAATCAGAACTGACAGAAACCCTGGAAATGTTCCTGATTTGTGCTTAATTGCATAAGGAAATCAGCTCCAGAAATGATTACTTTCATTAACTGTTAAAAGTAAGAGAGAACCTTGCACTCATGTTGTTCCAAGCTCCTGAGAAATTCAAGGTAGGTTATATCGTGACTGGCAGCCATGAGCTGCCGCAAGGGGACAGCAGGTGCTCCCATGTGAGTGTTTGGTGGTGCAGAGGAGCCAGGAGACCTCTAAAGTGACCGGGGGACATCCTGACACTGTCCGTGGTTGAGCAGGACAGGGTGTTAACTAGAGCTTGTCCTGTGGTTTGTTTGTACTCAATGGCAAGGCTAGCTATGCAACCTCTGCCATCTATCCAGCTGTTCTTACTGTGGCTCCAGACATCAGCTCTACGCCACGGGGTACGACAAGGCTTGGAAAGTTCGTGGAGAGATGCTCCAGGTCCCTGAACCGACCACGATGTCATGTACATGTGGGTTCCAATCACTGGCTCGTCATGAGCATCACGACGGAAAAGGGCACCTCACAGGTAGCAGAAAGCAAGTGCTGTTTCTGATATAATTTTGATTTTATTGTTTAACTTGTTTTCTCCTCTCAGTGCTTTGGACTCCTGGGGGTGAACGGAGCTGGGAAGAGCACCACATTCAAAATGCTGACTGGGGACATCCCTCCGAGCTCAGGACATGCCATCATCAGGACTCCCACGGGGTAAAATCCAGATGTCATCCTGTTTGTTGCCTGTAGAGTTGGTAGTGGAGCCAGAAAACCCCCGCATGCCCTTGGTCTGCGGAGCAAAATCTGGAGACATCATTTCCCCCAAGTGTACCTTCAGTACCGCTCCTCAGAAGGCAGCAAAGAGTCTGTGAACGCGAATGACGTGAGCTCAGTATGTGTGGCCATGGCAGAGGCTCAGGCCACGACAGCAGAAGCAGGCAGTCTGACCTCCCTTGGAGGCCACACACGTGGCAGGTATTTGCTCGCTGCCTGTATCCCTCGGGTGGGCAGGGGACAGCCAGTACCTGGTCCTTCTTGCTTCACCATCGGATACAGCTTCCAAGGTCCTGAATGTCCCGCGGCCTGAGGTGGCCAGAGGGGCTGGCTGGTTTCCATCCAGCCACCTGGGCCTCCTCTTTCGGGCAGTACTGCTGTTTTCTAGCTCGTCCTCCACAGGTCATCATGTGTGTCCCCATATGGATGTCCCATGTCCACTCTGCACCCCACACTTCTTTCCTTTTATGGTTTGTTCGTTTATTTTGTTCTTTAGAGTCCACATGTAAGTGAGATCATATGGTGTTTGTCTTTCTCTGACTTATTAATTTAGCATTCACACACATCAGTATATTTTACAGTTCTTTTTCTCTTCACATATTTATAATCATAAATGAAATATTTTTGATCATTGATCTGACAAAACTTTATTTTGTCATGGATTTAAATCTTTCTTGTTTGCTAAATTTTATATAGTATTTTAAATTTATGATTCATAAGGAAAATGAGTTTGTTGTTGAAATCTGTCATTTCTAATCCTTACTATTAAGTTAGTTTTATTTTTGTTATCTTTTGACAATTTATATTTTCTTACAAAACTCAGCTGAAAAATTTTAACTACTTTGTCATAGAGGTATAATTATCATCATAAGATTTGCATTTTCATTCTAGCCTTATACCTGTGTGCTTGTGATTTTTTCCCCATAAAATTATCTTTGTGCTTTTCAGACTTTGACTATTTTACTTCAAAAATAATGAAAGGTTGAATTTCTTTAGCAACTCAACTCAGTTTCCAAATTTATTAAATCTTGTCATTCTTATTAACCTTTCCAACATACTTTTCTCAATCTGTTAGGTTGATGCAAAAGTAATTGTGATTTAAAAGGTTAAAAATTGCAAAAACCGCAATTACTTTTGCTCCAGCCTAATAGTTTTGTTGTTTTATTTTTTAATTTCTTGATTTGAATGATTTTTAAAATATTTTTTCTTTAAATAAATAATTGAATCATTAAGTTTATAAATATGCTTCTGGTTACAGCTTTATCTTGATCCTAAAAATTTAATGAGTGATATTATTGCTATCATCATTCTCTAAATGACATATCTAAGTTTGATTTAGTCTTTTGAAAATTTCCTATGAAGAGTATTTCTAGATATTCAAAATCTTGTGTTCCTTGGTTTGATATATTAGAAAATTCCCTTGTAAAAGTTTCTGTTGAAGTGTAAGCTACATGTAGAAAAGAATATCTCCATGCGTTTTCGCAAAGTGAACACATGTGTATAATCTGTATCCAACTTAAGATACAGCACAAGACCTAGACCCCTTTCCTGGCGCTTCTCCCCTTCACGGGTAACCCTGTCCTGATTGTGAAAACATGTAGCGTTGTGCATTGTTGTAAGGCCAACTTTCTTGTAACCAAGACTCAGGCCAGGAAATAAAACCCTGACAGCTGACCCAGGGTCACGCTTCCCAACACAGCCCGTCCCACTCAGTGGGTCTGACCAGCTTGTAACCCAAGGGTGTGCCAAGACACACAGTTTGATCTTGCTCATTTGTAGTAACTTGGTATGACTTCGAAGTGTCGCAATCTATGGGTTTCCGCTCCCTTTCCTTTTCTTTACCGTCTAGCTCTTGATCCCAGGCCCTTGGACTTGGAGACGGAGCTGCCTGTAGACTTTGCTGATTGTTACAGATGATGAAGTTGGACGTGTGGCCGGAGCAGAGGCTCAGTCAGGCCCCTGCTGACTAAGCAGGGGCTGCATTGTTTGCTCTCAAGAGGCATGTCTTAACCTGGTCTTCACTCTTTTAGTGTCAGCAGTCTCGATTAATGCATTCTTTCATTCAGTGGAGATCGCTAAGGGTGATATCCTAACTCTTATCCCTTTGTTTTCATTTCCCAGCTTGAATACTTTTATAAGGAGTTGCTTTCACTATATTTTATTTGATTACCCAGAGGTACAGTTCATATAAAAAATGACAGATGAATGTTTGTTTTTTTCCTTTTCATTTATCCAGTTTTCAAGATAATTAATTGCTTCCCAGTCACCCTCTCCTCAGAGGTGAAAAATTCGGGTTTGTCTGCTTTGGGTTCTATGGTTCTGGCTTCGTTCTGACAGATGTACAATGTATCCGAAAGCTTGCTTGTGCCTGGTTATCCCGTTTGCTCCTTCAGCTCTCCCTTTTCCTGTCTTTCCTCCTTTCCCGCCAGTCCACGTTTCTCATCTGTGTTCTAGGATAATGACAACTCAAGTGTTTGAATGAAGACGCGATGAGGTCTCCTATGGAAGCCACTGTGCCCCGTAGCAGGCACACATCACTTACGGACTATTCCCTTTCCACTTAAATGAGGGATGTTAGAGACCTGAAAACTTAGCCACCTCACTGCAAGTGCTACCTGCTTAATCACTTTGCCATCCGCATTGGCTCTTAACTTACAGCTTGCAGTGTACGGGCAGAGAATACAATTATACTTTGGTCAGTCTGTGTCAACTGATAAAAAGTCAACATTGGGAGCTAATTACGTTCAAGAAGAGAAAATGGAGAGAATTTATCAGTCAAGGAAGTGTTTGAGGTGTTGTGAGCAGAGTTGTAGGTTCTACTTAACATTCTGGAGGGGACTCACGCTGGGTGTAATTGAGGCTCTGCCAAGTACTGTTGTTGATTTTCCCTGAAGTAGAAGTGAGAAGGTGTTTTTGTTTGGGTGGTGCCTTTTTTTTTGGTGACTTCTTTGTTTATAAGTACATATGGACAAAATAATCAGAATTCAAAAGGAAACAAAAATATGTGGTTTATTTTCTCATCCCTGGAAGGCTGACTCTCTCCCTTATAATCTCATTCCATCATTTCTAAAATAATTGGAAAATGAAATTCAAATAGCTGCTCTTGAAAGCAAGAACGAATTTACATCTCCATAATGGTCTGCAAGTCCCTTATTATGCTATGTATCTGTATAATTAGTTTAATTATAACAAAATCACACTTGCATTAATTATATTTTTAACCTTAATTATTTGTAATGTTAATTGTACGTTGGAATTCAAGGAATTCAATGGGTAATTGGAACACAATGGAGTTTTTAACCACTTAGAGGGCTGAGATATACCATGTTTCCCCGAAAATAAGACCAAGCTGAACCATCAGCTCTAATGAATCTTTTGGAGCAAACATTAATATAAGACCCGGTCTTATTTTACTATAATATAAAACCTGGTCTCTATAATATAATATAATATAATATATAATATAATATAATATAATATAATATAATATAATATAATATAATATAATATAATAAATATAATAAATATAATATAATATAATATAATATAATATAATATAATATAATATAATATAATAAATATAATATAATTAATATAATATAATATAATTAATATAATATAAAATATAATATAATATAATATAATATAATATAATATAATATAATATAATTAATATAATATAATATAATATAATATAATATAATATAATATAATATAAACCCAGTCTTATATAACATAGTATAAGACCGGGTCTTACATTAATTTTTGCTCCAGAAGACGCATTAGAGCCGACTGTCTGGTGAGGGCTTATTTTCCGGGGAGCACGGCACCTACTGCCCATGAAGCTGATCACGTTCTAGCAAACTGAAACACGTTGATTCAGACATTTCTTACATTAAATCCCTTTCCTGTGAGGTGTCTGTCCGCTGCCTTTCAGAAACAACATGACGTCTTGCTGTGAGACATCATGTCTCAAGAAGAGAACAGTGCTCTCGTATAATTTTTAAATTTTATGAATTCACAGCCCCAAACTTGAGAACATATCTAAAGAATTCATTTCAAAACTGACCATTACAACTGGTGTGAAGCGTCACGTGCTCCTGATATGATGACAGAGGTCATGGGCGGGAGACTGCGGGCCCTGAGCCGTATGGCGTCTGCTTGGCCAGCACAGGGTCTCCGTTCTGGAGTGGACAGCCCTGCGTCAGGACGCGCACTGCTCCCATGGTACAGTCCCACGTTCCATGCTGCCTCACTGCTGATACCATCGCGTGTTCAGGTCAACTGTTTGGGTCCTGAAAGCGTTTGCAACCCCCAGACAAAATAAATGCTAATAACAATAGCCCCAGTTTTGGCGACTCTGCCATTCACTAAGCATTACGTTATGGGCTTAGCATTCTTGATCGCTTCTATTATTGTAACAACCTTGGGAATAGGATATTCTCCTCATTTAACTAATAAGCAATGTGAGATTCAGAGGGTTAAGTGGCATACCAGAGATAGGCTTCTAGAAAGGGGCACAGGCTTTGGGTCTAATTTTCAGCTCCAAATCTCATGCTCTGGCCCTTCCCTGAATTATTTGAGAGTAAGAAAAACACACACAAAGAAACAATAATCTATAGACTTATTGCCTAAAATGTGAAAAAAGGGCGGAGCAAGACATCACGTTGTTTTTGAAAGGCAGCTGACAGATACCAGAGTGAGCATGTATTTTGCAGGAAATGCAGGTTGTCAGGGAATTAAATAATAAATAGTAGAAACACTTGGTTTAGACACTGGCTTTCTCTTCCCAGCTGAGACCAGCGTTTTTGGTGCCTGCGCCATTTCACGGTGTACAGTCGGGACAGACCTTCTCCCTGCGTTTCTTCCCCTCTGAAATGCCCAGTGTTGTAGAATTCATGTGAGCAGTAACTGTTAAGTGCTACAACCCCATCAAATCGCTATGTGTTATGGGTATAGCACGTGGGAATTTATATATAGATTACTCTGCTTCAGTTAAAGCACTACAATACCAGTAAAAAAGCTTAGCACTCATTTATTGCTTATAAAAGCCTTATCATCCTTTAGACTAACGTGAATCACAAATTAGAATAGTTTCAATCATAACCTCGCCAACTAGGAATTACTTGAAAATTTGTTTCTCTCCCATTTTACATTCAATGGCAGTTTAACAACATTAATACAGAGTGAGGAAACCAATGAGGGGAAATCCTCTCTAATCTGACATGAAAGTGATTTTTATTCTTGGAGTCCCCAGTTTTGAAAAGAGAGAATCTGTCTACGTATCTACCTGCACATAGTCGTATGCGTGCATACGTACCTGCACGGTTGCAATAACAGTACAGTTTCTCACTCGTTTCGCCCGTGTTTTGGGTCCCACGTCAGAAGTGGTTTTCAGGACCGCAGGCAGACACAACCTGCCTCGTAACCCCCGGGTTTCTGTGCCAGCGTGCGCTCGACACTTCTCTCCACATGCGTACATTGTTATTTGCATTTTCCTTTCCTGGAACCAAGTACCTCCAAGCTCTAACTGTCTTACCTGTAAAGGAAAGCGGTGCCTGTTTCCAGGTCTGGCGAGGACATGGCAGAGGGCGCAGACCGCAGAGCCCCAAACTCAGCCGTCAGCATGGACCTCAGAGGACACGCACGGGCGGTCACTGCGCGTTCGTTGTGTGTCTAGGAGACGTCAGTGTCTTCTGCATGGCGCTCCCACAGGAAGGAAGCACCGAGTGCAGGATGTGCCAAGATGCTCTTAATTGGAGACCAGGATGCCGGGTCTGTGCACACGCACCTGTCCACATTTACCTCGTGCTGCTCACACGTCGGTATCTTAGGTGTGGCCGGTGGCTTTCAGGACATCTTTTCTGACCCAACACCGACAGGTTCAATGCATAGGTGGGGCCGCGAAGGTGATCGTGTCAGGTAGAAAGTGCTTTCAGGACGTAGAGGGCCGCTGAGCTCTCGTGCGTGGTGTGCTGTGATGTGTCACTTCTTGCTGGGCCTCACCCTGTGCCCACACGTGTGTTTCTGCGCCCATATACCGTTGCGCCAGGATAATTACATCGTCTCCAGTCATCTGTTTGTGTCACTGCAGAGTGGTATCAGGAAGGCTCTGGGAGTCCCCTGGCAGAGGCTTGTCCCCAAGCATTTTGTTAATTAAGGGATGATGTGCACTGAAGGGGAATATGATAGGCAATTGCTTCCCTTCCCAGACATTTGAATACAAAAGTCCAGTTGAGGTTTCTATAAATTCAGAGTGTGTTTTTTCCTAAGGATAGTCGAGCGTAGAACCATATCTTCTTTAATAAACAGGAGAGGCTGCTGGGGGCAGGGGATGGGAAGAGCACCCGCCTGAGACACTTCTTTTCCTTTGTCCAAAGATTTTTGAATGTCAAATGCAATCTCTGACTCACAGCTTGCGTCGAGCTGTAGGAGAGTTCACATGTGAGCTTGGCGTGTTGAAATCAGGGTTCGTCCATTGTCTGAGCTCATCAGCCCTCCCTCACCAGTGACTTTTCCAACTGTGAAGCATTTGTAGACATAAACAGTTGTAAAAGCATCGAAAGATTTATAATGTTGAGCCTCCTCATTCAGTGCTGCGGTCTTCCTTTCTCTTTGCGGGTTCCTGTGAGAGTCTTGATTAAATGTGACTATATCCATGCATTTCCTGTAACTCCATGGTGCTGCAAACAGCATTTCCTTCTCTTCTGTGTTTAACTAGTTAATGTTTATAAAGGAAGCTACTTAGTGCTGTTTTTTTTTTTTTTAAAGTTGTGACCCTCCATTCTGCTGATTTCTTTTATTTGACCTAGTATTTTCTTAGTTAAATATCTCCAGTTTTCTTGGTAGGCAAGACTATTACTTCCTAATTTCTAATACTCATATCGTTTTCTTTATTATTTCAATTGGTGGAATTTACTTGATTTTCTACAATTTTTCTTAAACCTGGAGAGATGATATTTATTTATCTTTTACTCACTACTTTCTTTTTCTGAATTTTTTGTCTGGAATGAATGCTGATTTTTTTTCTGATACTTCTAAATCATGAATATCAGTTGTCTTTTTTCGTCTTTTGAACTGTCTCACTTTTCATATACTTTTTAGAAGAACACACACAGCCGTTTACACTGTTGCGATTATATAAATACTGTTCACCAGTGAGCCCTGAAATACCACGACATTCCTTCCTGCACCATTTTTTTTTGTTATTACTTGTCTTTGTTAATTTGATTTATTTTCTATGAATTAATTATATGTCCTTTTACAATCCATTCAAGCATATCAATCAGTCTCCACGCGTTTCTGGAGCCTTTTGCTGCAGCCTGTGTTTGACCCTTCTTCACATGCGCTGTCAGCTCTCTTCTGGCGTCACTTCCCACCACCACTCTGGGCTTCCCTTGGTGCCCTCTTCTACTAGATCCTCTGTTTCCCATTTCCATATCTTCCCTTTCTTGGTTTACAGTTGTTTATTTTGTTTTGTTTCTGAGAGCATCTTCTAGAAAGTTCCTTTATTTATTTATTTTTACATGTTTTTGATAGATTTGCTGGGTTGAGAATTCTAGGTTGGAAATCATGTTTTCTCAGAATTTTGAATGCATTTCTCTACTGTCTCTCCAAAGATCTTCTAGGATTTAGGGTTGATTTTGAGAAATTCAGTGCATTATAACTTGATTTTTAGAATGCTCTCTCTCTTTTTTTTTTCCTTAGAAGATTTTAGGATCTTCTCTTTGTTTCTGTGTTTTGAAATTTCATGATGATGTGCTTTGGCATGGGCCTTCTTTTTAAAAGTTTATTTTTATGCTTGGCGTTGTATGGATTGTTTTAATCTGTAAGCTTATTTCCTTTGGTGCTAAGAAGTTTTCTTGATTTTATTTTTCTTTCATAATTTTCTCCCTGTGTTTTTTCTATTATGTCTTTCTTGAGCTTCCATTATTCAATCATGGTGTCTCCTAGAGTGTCAAATGTTTTCTTCTTTTTTCAATATCTTAATCTTTTGGTTCTACTTTCTGGGAGTTTTTCTTCAACTTTACCTTCCAACTACTTATCAAGGATTCTATTTTAATCATTAAACATGATTGTATGTTTTTTTTTAAATATTTTGAAGAGCTCTTTTCACTCTCTACTTATTTGTTTTATAAAAGATGGCATCTTGTTTTTCATAAATGTAATATCTCTTATCTCTAAAAATATTGATATATTTTTCTTTAAAAATATTCTCTCGGCATTGTCTCTGCTATCTCTAACTTCTTATTTTCTATTTTGTTTCTGTTTTTGCTTATGTTGTTCATGTTGCAAACTTCCTTTGAATAACTATTGCTCCTTTGATATTCTCTCATATTTTATATTTGAGCATTAAAAACCTTAATGAAAACTCTATATGGCCAGGACTTATATAAACTCTATATTAGTTGGGTTTCACTGTGGTGTGTGATATTATTTTAATGTACTTTTGGGAGGCAGTAAAGATAAAATATATATTTAATCTCCATCTTTAATTGGATGTCTAGATTTATTAACTACAAATCCCCTTTGCATTGCCACTGTAATCCCATTTGATCATGTTGTATTCCTTTGAACCTTTCAGAAACTTGAATTGCCAGAATCAGTAGGGACACATTTTTTGAATTTCAGACGCATAAGTTTGAGGATCACCGGATCTGCATTTTTCGTCTTCAATCTTGATAATGTGTTCTGGGATTTTAGGTTCGGGTTGTTTTATTTTTGCATTATTTTTTCTCTCTCTTTAAAGAAAGACAGGCATGTGCGTCCGTGTATCATTTGTTTAGATACATGTCTATTTTAATCTGTTTCAGTACTGACCACCAACTTTTTCATTCATTTTAGTAATGCCTAACTCTAATTTTGGTAAAATTCATCTTATATTTAGTTGTTTTCCTTAAATGAAGGGTGACTGGGGTGGGGAATGTATGTTCTGATTCCTTGAACATCAGAGTGTTACTTTCAGTTGCCTTCACTTGTTCCAAACACCTTGGGTGTACAAATTATTCTTAGGTCACACATTTTTCTTGAAACCTTCTAGACAAGGCTCCATTGTCTTCTGGCAGTCGGTCTTAATTTGCTTTTTGTTCAGATATTTATGTTTTATTTTCTTCCCTCTGAATTTAACCAAAACAAACAAGAAAACAAAACCCATTAATTCTTTGTCAGGAAACATCAAGGCTTCATAGTATTTCTATTTATGCGTTTCTTTATTTTTAAAAACTAAATTCAATAAAGTAATTTTGGTTTCCTGACAGTCCTTTCTTACTTCAGCCTATTATTTCTCATCCTAGGAGACTTCCTATTTCATTTTGTTTCTGTTTTATCTCAGTATTTCTCTCCATGGACACTGAGTTTCTTACTGAGGCTGCTTCATCTTGCATTTCATGGGGCATGCCAGCACATTCCCTGAATTTTTCAGACACATACTCTCACTAAATTTTCTGGATATTGTTCCTTTTGCACGATTCACATTATTTTTAGGGTGTTGTTTTACTTGTCCTAGAAAAGGTGAGCTCTTTATCAAAGTGAATTTTATCGGCAACAGTGGTGAGTCATGTCCTCTGCCCCCATACGGCGCTGGCTGCCTACTGACTGCAGGAGTACAGCCCGGGGCCCAGTGGAGACGCCACGCTCTCCCTTCTGTCTTGGTGTCTAGTAGGCTTTTACTTCGTGCATGTTCTTTGTGTTGAGGTATCCTTGTTTCTCACCTTCACTGCCTTTCCTCCAGTTCTCGGAACCAGTGCAGAACGCAAAAGCAGTCTGTCTCAGTGGCACCCAGATGCCAAGGTCCTGTCTCCCGACCTGGCTGGGGTACGTCCTGCTTCTCAGCCAGGATTCAGGTGGTTGACTACCTGTGTGAGGGGTGGATATGAGGTTTATTTACTTTTTTAAAAAAACATATTCTCTTTTATGAATTGAATTCTTACTGTGATCCAAACAGAAGTTTTTTGATACGTTTTTAAAAACCCAGGTCCTTATAATATCTATTGAGATGCCCTCTAAGATCATTGCATTATTGTTCTGTGTGATGACTTTTTTTTTTTTTTTTTTTTAAATTCTGTGGGCATTTTAGGGAAACATGAGAGATGTAATTTTGAGCAGGAGGTTAGAGCTCTGGTTTTGCTTAATAACTTTGATGGTAAGGAATAGTGTGAATTAATGTGAGTGGAGACTCTTCTTTTTTGTTTATTTTTTCCTCAGAGATTGAGGAGTTAAAGAGAAAGGAAATGACAGAATATTTTTGGGAGCCTAGTGTCATAAATTTTGAACGAGGACATTGAAAAAAGTAGAGTCACATATGATTTTTGAGAGTGAGAAGCTCGAGTCTGGATTTCGAACACTGAAGGGCTCTTCAGCAACTGGGGATGTGGACAAGGAACCAGTGTGGGGAAATGCTGCCTTGTTTTTCTTTGTTTTTGGTGTTATATCCCATGTTATTTTCCCTGAAACACACACTTCTCTTTTAAAGGGACCAGCACACTGTGATCCATTTTCTCTTTCTTTTCTCTTCCTGGGTATAACTGGCAAAGGTAAATATGCACCTGAGATTGATGGGAATGAAGATTGGATTTTGGTGTAATTCCCTACCCTGGACATGGTAGGTGATCATCAAAGTTATTTAGGATGAAAAGTAAACATTTGGTATTATCACGTGCAATGACACGGACATACTGTGATTTCCACGGGGAATAATGGTGCCTTTTATCTTGGAGCTGGTACATCAAGAAGTATATTTTAAAGCCTCTGGGCTTTGCATGGAAACTACTTTGGTCTCAAAAATCAGTTTATTTTTAAAATTCTTTTTAATCAGATAAATATTTTTATGCTGTTGCTGTGGCATTTGGCATTCTCATTTTAAATACTTTTGAAGAGGCGATACATGCGCATGATAAAAATATTCACAGACTAGAAAGGCAGAACGATTTCCCCCTGCGCCCACTTTCCCTTATTTAGCTGTGCTCCCTTCAGACCGCACTGACTTAGCTTCTTCCCGGCCCGAGGCCTCTGCTTGAATAGTTGAGTTTATCCACTTATATTAACGGCAAGAGAAGCTATTTTATCCTTAGACTTGGCTCTGTCTCTAGTGCTGATCTGAAGGAGAATTGTGTTTGGTGAGGGGTCCTGAGAAACTGGGACTGTGCTGATGGTTTCTGGACAGTTTCCAAAAGTGGGCCTGTGTGTCCTAAATGGTGACACACCAAGGGAAAGCAACCTCCAATGGAATGTCCGAGTGACAGCAAAGTAGATGGTGAGCAGAAGCGACTGTGAGTCCTTTAAAACAGGTGTGTGGTGTATGAAGTTAATCTCTTCCTCAAATAAATTACTAGACTAGACGATGGGCAGCCGCTGTGCACAGAGGAAATCCATAATTTAATGAGCCGTTTGATGCCAGGAGTTCACAGCGTTTTCATAGTGGTCACAAAGGCAAAATCTTGGCAGTATAAAAATGTGATTGGGTATAGTTTACTATTTTGAAAGGACATTACTTCATCAGATTGGTGGCTTCTCCTGGTGCAAAGAAGGAAGTCAAAATGAATAAAAATCAAAGCTTAAGGAGTGCCCCCTAAAGGCTGACTGTTCTCTTATGTTGCATGTGCACTTGTGTTTAAATACCAGTCTGAGGTGCCTGAGAGAACTCCCCTTTATTAGATGATGGAATCCGTGCGTGTGTGTGTGCGCGCGCGCGCACGTACAGGCTTAAACCTGGAGAAGGGACTTATCCTCGCCTTCAAAGCAGGAAGCATAAACATCTTTTGGATCCATATTTAAGAAACAAAGCCCATGGCAGCAGCATATTCTCTCTGAAACCACAGTGGGCCATCAAGGAGGGGCGGCTCCCTGAAATCCAGTTACTGGTTTCCTCAGGGGTACGGGGCCCCCTCCTGACATGTGGCTCACGTCCAGGGACCCATGAGACAAGCGCACAGCGTCTGGTTTGCAGGAAGCAGTTGTGACAGCTGCCCTGCACTAACCGGATGGGAGAAGGTGGGGTGTTCGCGGGTGAACCTGCAGTGACGTGGGGACGGGCTGCAGAGCGCCAAGCAGTTTAGGGCAGATGGGTTTAAAATGCCAACTGGAAGGCAAATCAAACCATGGCCACTGAGCAGTTCTTTCTTGGCTCTTTTGAATGCCTTTGGCAGCTTACAGACTGCTGATAACACAAAGGAAATTAAATGCCTGAAGTGAAAAGTAGAACCTTGGTAAAACCTTTTCAAACATTAACATATTGGTTTTGCAAAGACCTCTCAGAGTGCTGCAGACATTTTATTTAATTTTCAGAATTTCTTATCTGTTATATCATCAAATAGGGAGGAAAGAAAAAGCTCCTCTGTGTGCATCGTGATAAAAGTCCCTTGAAGTTCATTTTGTGTCAGACCCTGACATAAAATGGAAATGCCTTCCCGAGCAGTGCTGAAGCATGAAGCACGCAGTGTTATGACGTCTTGGTTAGGCGGCGTGTTATCTCAGCGCGTGTGGAAACTGTGAAATCGAGGTGCACGTTTTCTACAACACACCAGTGTGATTGACAGTGGTTTTGACTTAGAACATACTGGTTTCATGACTCAGAGATAGGCAAGAATATTCATAACGATGGGCTCGTCTTCTTCCAGGTCAGTGAGAAGGAATTCGGTTTAGGTATTAAACCGCTGCCTCATTCCAGGCGGTCATCATCATCACCACACAGATTTTCCCAAGGCCATGCCCACTTAGCATTTCCATCGGGGTTATAACACCTTGCTGTTGAAAACCACACTGGTTTGATGACTATAGCTTTCTAAATATAGTCTAAAATCCAGAAGTATGATGCCTCCAGCTCTGTTCTTTTTTCTCAAGAATGCTTTGGCTATTCAGGGTCTTTTGTGGTTCCATACAAATTGTAGAATATTTTTTCCTATTTCTGTAAAAAAATGATATTGGGACTATGTTGAATCTGTAGATTGCTTTGGGTAGTGTGGACATTTTAACCATATTAATTGTTCCAATCCATGAACATGGAATATCTTTTCATTTATTTGTGTCTTCTTCAATTTCTTTCTTTGATGTTTTATAATTTTCAGTGTACAGGTCTTTCACCTCCTTGGTTAAATTTATTCCTAACTATTTTATTCTTTTTGATGTAATCATAAATGGGATTGTTTTCTTAATTTCTATTTCTGATACTTCTTTGTTAGTATATAGAAATGTGACTGATTTTTTATATTGATTTTGTGTCTTTCAACTTTACGGAATTCATTTATTAGTGTGAGTGTGTGTGTGTGTGTGTGTGTGTGTGTCCGTGTGTCCTATCTTTTCTTTTGTTGCTCATGCTTTTCGTGTCCTATCTAGAAGCTGTTGCTTAATCCAAGGTCAGGAATGTTTTTGCATGTGCTTTCTCCTGGGAGTTTTATAGATTTGGCTCTTACATTTAGGTCATTGATCCATTTTGAGTTGATTTTTACATTTGGAGTGAAGTGGGGGTCTCATATGTTTGGCTTACAGTGACTTGTTGTGCTCCTTTCAAACCTTTTTGTTTCTGTAAGGTTGGAAGTGAGGCTCCCTCTCTTATCCTTGGTATTAGTCATTTGAATCGTCTCTCCTTCTTCTTGGCAAGTCTTGCCAGAGGACTGCAGATGTTTTCAGTGAACCAACTTTTAGTTTTGTTGACCTCCTCTATTGTTTTTTCCTATTTTCTTTTTCATTAATTTCTGTTCTAATTTCATTTTCTTCCTTAGGATTGCTATACTGTTAGCTAATCTTTTTAAGGAGAATGGTAGGTTGTTGTGTTGAAATCCGTTTTCTTGTTGAATATAGATAGTACAGCTGTCTCTTTCTTTACGTTATTTTCCATTTAGGAAATAGGAATTTTCCTTTCTGAAGTGTTCTCAAGAGTCTTTACAACCCACACAGTTTTATCCAGGTAAAAACGCATAGAAACACATCAATGAGAAGACAATCCAATGTTAAATGTGGTCACATTTGATATTTTACAGTTTTCTGAGTATGTATTCATGTTACAATTAGGAACAAGAGGTTTCTATTCTCTTTAAGTAGATGCCATTTTGTAAACCCACACTCCACCCTCTCGTAGTGTAATCCAGAAATTAATGGCAGAAATCACTGAGGGCCGAGACCAGAAAATTTCCTTTTTATCTCTCTATTTTCCATATGTTCAATGACAGACTACACATAATTGTTATAACAAAAATCTTATTTTTAAATCTGATACTGTGTGATGGTTCAGTCATGGATTCACTAGGTGCCCATGTAAATTGTTTAGGTGGGCGCATGCCTGGCAGCTGTGAGAGCCGTTCATTGCGTGAGCCGTGTGCCAGCTACAAAGCTCTGTGCTCATGTTTTCCTTTAACACATAAGGTGACATGGCCTCAGAGTCAAGCCTGTTTCATCAGACACTTGGGTGGCTCCATGTTCATTGAACCCATGTACGCTGTTAGTTAATTGCGTTAGACAAGCTGCAGCAAAC